>NC_090929.1:685598733-685901763 GCF_040938575.1 Ambystoma mexicanum | reverse complement strand
TAGAGTCTTTGAGATACGTTGTGGTTTTCTGAACAAGTGGCTGTATTGCTTGATCGATGTACTGTGCCAATTTTTCTAAAACACTGTCCGTTGCTGCTATGATTGGTCTGCCCGGTGGATCCTGAAGATTTGTATGCACTTTCGGTAAGATGTAAATAACCAGCATTATCGGGCAATTTTTAGTTAAGAATAATCTTGTTTTTTCCATTATCCACTCTTGTGCTTCTGCTTCATCGAGAAATTCATTGATGAGTGTTCTCACTCGATTTGTAGGGTCAAAAGTGACCTCCAAGTATGTCTCTTGATGACTCAATTGACGTTCAACTTCCAATTTGTATTTCATTCGGTCCATTATTACTAATGCACCACCTTTGTCGGCTGGCTTCAGTATAATATCCTCATTCTGCCACAATTTTTCCAACGCTAGTCTTTCATGTTTTGAAAAATTACTCATCATACTTCTGCTTTTAAAAGAAATAGACTTGAAATCTCTTAAAGTTTGTTTATAAAAAACTTTCAAAATATGATTCTGAGTGTGTGGTGTGAACACACTTTTTGGTGAAATTTCCAAATATTTTGAGGACTCCAATGTTTGTGTACCTTCCGTGGTAGGGAAAAATACTTTCAATTTCATCTTTCTAATCAACCTAAATAAATCGATTTTCTCTTTCAGAAGATTGCTTGAGTATGTTGGAGCAAAAGATAAACCCTTTTGTAGAGTCTTCGATTCAAAATCACTTAATTGGTATGATGATATATTAATAACTATGTTTTCTTTTGAGGTATATTCACTTGACGTGCTGGGTTTTTTCTTTTGGGATCTTCTGGTTTTCTTTTGTCTAAAAAAAACGTGCTCGTACTTGTTCCAGGCTGATTCTCAGATTCTCTCCCCCTTCTGTCGAGTCCGTTTGTTGATGCATTAAGCGAGCTTCCTCTTCGGTTTCAGGGCCTAAAGCTTCAGATGATATTTGTGAAACAGACGTTCTTCTTGGTTTTCCAGGAAACTGTTGTGGATGCCTTTTGTTGTAATACTCTTTCCACGTGTACACAATGTCAAGTTTATAATCTATTGTATCTGTATGAAACTTTCTGATTTTCTTAGTTTCAATTTCAGATTTAAATTGGTCCAGTCAACAAGTTGTTCCTTAGTCATCAAAGATGACACTCAATTTGAACGTGTCAATTTCATCATTCAATGATGTTAGTGATTTTGATCATTCTTCTATAGTAAGAAGTATGAGGTCTAATGAACACCTATTGAGTATTTGTCTCCACTTTTTGACAAATCCCAGACTTTCTCTACACAGGGTTGGTTCTAGATCTACCCGTAAACCTCTAGGTATTCTTTGAGACTTAAAGTACTTTGCCAAAGTACTAGCATGTAATTTCTGATTAATTTCTCGCTTGATCACCCTTTCCAACTGCTTGATTAATTCCTCTGTTTTTTAGTAGACTGTGTGCTTTCTTTTTCTGTAGTAGCAATCAAATTGAGGATACGTTTGGCTTCTTCCTCAGAGAAGCCCAAAGTTTCTGCTCTGTTATAGGTCAATGATTCTAAGCCAAGTCCTCATCAGCAATGCAAGTAAAATCCCAGACGATGACCGTTCTCAAAACATCGACCATGTCCCCATCGACGACCACATACAAGTCCTCAACCATGACCCCATCGACTAGCCACAGGGCTAAGCCTGCAACAGCATAAACATCGTCATTGGCTCAACCATCAGCCCTGGGTACCTTACCCGGGCCACCATGTCCTTTTCCACTGACCCTGGTGTTCATCGGCTATCCCACATGAAGACATTCTTCAACCCACCCATGACTCTGACCACGAGGGCCCCGTGGGAGTGTTCGATGATGAGATTGAGGTGGTGCAGTCTAGCCCCAAGTTGGCCAGGCCCCCCATAGGGCAGTTCCTGTGCCAGTGGTGGTTCCTCCCACCATTCCAGCCACCATACCTCTGAGGGTGGAGCCTCCTATAAATGCCTCCATGGACATTCTCACCACCTTGCAGTCCTTTGTGTTAGATCGGTGTTAAGATTGATTTCTGAACTCGGACCTGGAGGGGCAGAGGTTCAGAAGGCCAGCCTAGTTTCTTGGAGCAGGGTAACCTCTGGACAAGCCAGACCAATCAGGGTAGCGATGGCGGCGCTCAAGACTAAGTCTCAAGAGGGGTGAGGGTGACGGAAAGACCTCAATGAGCACACAAAGCAAGGACACTTACAAATAACTCCAGACAGGTGTTATATTAAAAATATAGACACATTTATTACAAGGCTTTTGTAACATCGACCATAGCAAAGAATCACAATAATACTAAAGTAAACCAACACATCACAATCAATACAATATATATACAAGACCGAGGGGCCTAAGGAGTTAGGAGCACGTAATATGTAAACCACCCAGATGGGGAGGAAAACAGGCAGTGCAAGTAATCATTAGACCCAGTTCGACATCTGAAATACACCTAACTAGGAGGAAGTCCGAGCCCTACGAAGAGAGGAGCCTTATGCTCAAAAGTACCTACACGCGCTGGTGCCAATGGACAAAAGTGGGCCTCTTCAAGGATATCAGGCAGTTCAGAAAGGTGAATGAAGCGATGCAGAACAAGTCCCCACTACTCAAGCAAGGCCTCCACTTGTGGGCAGAGGCAGGGTGAGAGTGCGGGATAGAGTCGCTATTTCGCAACAGCGGTAGAAAAGAAACGGGCTCTTGCGCGAGGGGCCACCGGTTGGGGTATGGACTACTCACCGGTCCCTGACGCAGGCAGAACCAGACTTCTCCAGTTCAGTTCACGTTGCTGGCAGGTTCAGCTGTGATGATCAGGACGTCGTGACACCGTGTAGATTCTGCGTAGCAGGATGCAGGATCGAAGATGTCCCAAATGCAGCGGACGTGCACAGGTTGTTACCACAGCAGGGCAACACGGCAACCGCGTTTACTCTGGTCCGGGCGCACTCATCTCACTTCAGACCTGGGAATGCCAAGTGTACGAAATTTGGTTTGAGGGTGCCGTGGACGCAGAGCAAGCAGTAAACCAAGTTTCGAAGGCTTCCCCGAAACGGCGGCGGTGACAGAGCAAAGCGTCCTGCTTAAGCTGGTCAGCCCACTGGTTGGCCCAGGGACACTTCCGAAGAGGCTTACTTGCAGGGTTTGATGAATGTGCCGGGAATAGTTGATCCCACTATTCCAATGGGTCGAAGCGCCTTCGCAGACCATATAGGACGATCAGATGCAGAGGGGTCTCGCAGGAGAACAGCAGTTCAGGGTGCCAAACCTTCAGCGGGTCACCAGTGGTTCCTCGACTCAGCTTCTTGTTGCAGGATACTTGGCTCCTTATCCCTTGTTCGGTGTGAACTCAGGAGATCGACATGGTAGTGGTGTTTTCAGCCTCCTCTTATCCAAAGTTCCTTTCGCGCCAAAACAGAGAGGACCCAATGGGAGATCTGCTCACAAACACTCACACCATACGTGGACCTATCATGGACCACGGTGGTCCCAGGCATTCAGGACACTCCAGACTCTCTGGCAACCAGGATGTGTATTGGGACCAGACATCCCAGCCCATATCCTGGAGGCACACACAAGACATGCATAAGCCCGCGAAAGCTTTGGGGTTTCGTGGGAAAGTGCATGACCAAATAAGGACTGCCCCGGGTCGGCTTGACATGGGGGAAGGTGAAGGGGCAAGACGGTCAGCGGACCGGACAAAGAACCTCGTGGCATGGCCATTTTGGAGCCAGTCCACTCATTTGTGCCAAACGCGGTAAGCCCGGATAGCATGGCGAAAAAGGCAACAAAACACAAGAGAAACGATAGCTGCCACCAGTCCCGTCCGTGACACACTTGCACAGTTCATAATAAGTCCAGCGAGAGTTTCTAGGGCCTTTTGGAATGACTAGAGACCCAAGAGCGCAGTAATGTAAGTTACGGTGCACTCTTGTTTCATGTTGCACAAAAGCTGTAACATGAGGAAAGGACTAAGGGAAACAAAGTCTCCCAGTACTGACTGTCTTAAGGGCATGTCAGTTTCCCCATAAGAATTGAGCGAAAGCCCAGAGGAGTGCGGCGGAAGGCTGCGCTTCTCTGGCAAAGTCTAGATCAGGGTGTAAAACAACAGCAAAAGGTTTGGGGGTTGCCACATGGAGGGAAAATTACATACAATTATGAAATCTTTCCTAACACTCGGCAACACAGGTTGCCTGACCCATCCACACCACAAGTCCCGGGTGGGTCAGTTGCTGTTCCTCCTCATCTGCGTAGGGACCAACTACCACCTCTCCTGGTGGGTTGCCAGACATTTCGTCGAAAAAAATTGGTCGACCAGACAAATGGTCAAACCAATTTGGTCGAAAACCAAATGGTCGAAATTTTTTTTTTTATTTTAACCTTTTTTTTTTTTTTTTTTTGGGGGGGTCCCCCCCAACCCCCTTTTTTTCTCTAAAAACCCCTTTTTTAACTAAACGAAAACCCGAAAAATAAAAATATAAATAAAAAAAAAAATTCGACCATTTGGTTTTCGACCAAATTCGTCGACCAAATTGCAGTCGACCAGTTTTTTTTCGACGAGTTGACTGGACACCCTCCTGGTGCACAACCATACAGAAACAGAATCCGATGATGGCGTGTCACATGGGCATGCCTCCACGCAGACCAACAGCACTGATTCGTTTGACCATCTGGTGCCTGGGGATGGTGAACAGATGATGTTCCTCTCAGTGATTCTCTCCAGATGAAATCAGATCATTCCATGCTCTAATGGCAAGGGCCACGTAGATGTTTGGCTTGGCTCCGGATGTTTCATCTACTAGCTTTGTGAACAGCCCAGAAAATTGGTTATTGCGATTCCTATGTTGAAAGACATATAGGAGGACGGTCTGTTGGCCATGACCAATCCATCCTCTGCACCTCCCAAAAAGGAGAGGTTCGATAAAAAATATAAAGTGCCAGACTCGGCTCCTAAATTTCTTAAATCGCAGCCCAACTCGCACTCCGTAGTATCAGCAGCAGCCACCAAATGTTCATCCAACCCCTCCTGACCTTACTCCGTTCCCACAGACAGAGGACAGGCTTATGGATGCCTTAGGAAAGTGCATAATTGCGACAGCAGCTACAACCATCCAGGCAGCTAATGCAATGGCCGCACTATCCAGTTACGAAAGAGAACTTTGGTTCAAGATGGACCTGATACTTGTATTCCTTCCATACAACACAAAAAAGGAGGCGTTTGCCCTTCTTCGTAAGGGAGAGGCAGCTTATGACCATACAATTTTCGTTTCAGTGGACATTGCTGACACCGGCTTCAGGCAACTTGGCGACGGTGCTGTTTTACGCAGATAGGGTTGACTCAAGGCCACCAACTTCCGTCCAGAAGTCCAAGCAAAGATGTTGGACACACCCTTTAATGGTGTAGACCTCTTTGGCAAGAAAGTGAACAACACTTTACAGACCATCATGGCCAACAGGGAGACTGCATATTGTCTTTGCATGCTGCAGCAACGCTGCCAGTCCTTTCGTTCAGAAAAATCCAGCTTCTCTGGAACATCAACGTTCTACAGGCCTCATACTGCTTCTCATCATACCAGTCCCCATCATACTCCGTGGGAGACAGAGAACTATACATTAAAGTTCCAATCATATCAGGGAAACCAGCACCGTTGCAGCTCCTCACTCACCAGGAGCCAAACAAACCTGTCTCTGGCAGAGCCCACCCACTTTCTCACCCCAGTGGGAGGGAGGCTTTCCCTCATTGTCGACCATTTGGAATCCATCACCACCGACCAATGAGTGTTATCTCTCATCCAGCAGGGCCACACGCTACAGTTTGCCAAGAGACCACCCACAATTCTTCCCTTGAAAAATATAGAGAAGCATATGCCTCTACTACAAGAAGTTCAATCGCTCCTGCCAAAGGGAGCCATCAAACGAGTCCTAAGCGGGCACAGAGTGTACACCAGGTACTTTTTAGTGAAAAAGAAATGAGAAGGTTGGAGGCCCATTCTAAAAGGTTCAAGTCCACAGCAAATTCCTCAAGGCCAAAACTTTCAGGATGGTAACTCTGCAGCAAGTCTTATCTTCAAAAGAGTATCCCGACCTCCCTAATCATCAGAAAAACAATGCCGCTGTATGCGCGTCACAGTGGCCGTTTGCCATATCTAGTTCAAGGTGTTGCCCTTTGTGCTTCGGTCAGCCCTGAGCGTGTCCCTCAAATTCTAGCCCTTGTAGTTGCACACCTTCATCGCTCAGATGCACTCATCTACCTTGACGACTGGCCGGTATGGGCGGAGTCCCTTCCCCAGGCTACCTGTCATACCACAAGGACTATCCAATGCTTACAGTCTCTAAGATTCTCTGTAAACCTTCCGAAATCCTGTCTGACCCCGACTCAGCGACCGTTCATCACAATGGATGCCTTACTGGAGAACCGGGGCACACATACAGGAGATCTTCATGCCAGGGGTCTCTGGACACACAAGGAGAGGACTCTTCATCTTCCATCTTCTGGAGCTGCATCCAGTGTTTTGGGCCATCAAGTTCTTCCTTCCTCAATTCATCGGTCAGGTGGCCCAGGTCACAATGTTTTATATCTGCAAACAGGGGGGCACCAGCTCTCTCTCTGTCTACAGAAGAACAGACCCTGTGGCACTGGGCACTGGAGCTGAACATGTTCCTTATTTTCCACCTACTGGGTGTTCAGAACATGATGGATGATTCCCTCAGCAGGAAACTCTGCTCCTGTCAAGAATGGGAACTCCAGGAGTCTTACCACTGTTGGATTTTCCATCAATGGGGCACCCCAGAAATCGACCTCTTTGCCACCCATGCCAACAGAAGGTGCGTGGCCTTTGCGAGCAGGTTTCCTCATCCAGAGAGCCTGGGAGATGCCTTCACATTCCCCAGTGATCACCCTGGCGGCTCAGGTGTTAAATGTCTTCAGACAACATCAGTGCAGACTGATCTTAGTGGCCCCTGACTGGCCAAGACAGTTCTGGTTCTCCGACCTCATCCGACCCACCGACAAAGCATCCTCTGTGCAATCTTCTTTTCAGGAGCGACAGTACAGTGTTACATCATGACCCAGCATTCATGAACCTGACAACCTGGCTCCTACACTCTTGGAATTCCACAATATCCCACTGCAAAGACTTTCTAGCTAGATCACACACTTTTTCCATGCTTGCCTGTTACAGTAGTAAATAGGCATGTTTTCCTGTTGGTGTAGAGCACAGGAGCATGACCATTTCAGCATTCGCCTTGGGAAGTCCTGCCATTAAAACTAGGCTATTTGTTTGACTGTATGACATGTCTTTTATGCAATAATTGTATGCTGAGCCATTCTGAAACTTGCTTCACATTCCTGTATCATTGCTGTAACTGTCCCTAAGATGTTTGTGTAACTAACAAACTTTCCCATTGTAACCCTAATCAAGCCTACGTACAATTTCATGTAAAAGCTCCTTGATGCCTTTGGGCTGTATTGATATTGATATTGATATTTTATTTCTATCGCGCTCGTACATAAGTGTTTCAGAGCGCGACAAGGCAAGGGAGGGGAACAGGGAAGAACAAAACAGCGATCTTGCTAGGCCCAGTGACATTGAGAATGCGCAATTGCATGGGAGAGGGGGAGGGGTGAAAAGTGTATGGAAGGGGGGAGAAGTGGAAAGTGCGAAGCAGAGGAGAAACAGATAATAATAAATAAAAAATAAAGGCAACAAACAGTGGTAGTGCAGCCAGCAATTTGCAAGTGCTAGGTTTAAGGCAGCAGACAGAGTAGGTCTGATAAATGCAGGCAGAAAAAGGGAGGGGCTGTATGGGTACAGATACAAACCCAAGTGCAAGGGGGACCCGGAGGCATTGCGGGAGGGTGAGAAGGTACCTGGGCCCGGAGGACAGAGGGTGGCCAGGTGCACAGTGCCAAGAGAGTACAGATCAACAGGCGAGAGGGGGAGCGAAGGCAGAAGAAAAGAGGAAGGTCTTGAGGTGCTTCCGGAACTGGAGATGGTTCTCCTTAAGTTTTAGAGTGGCAGGGAGGCTGTTCCAGAGGGAGGCCCCAGCCAAAGACAGAGATCTACCCCCAGCTTGTTTCTTTGAAAAACGACTGACCCGAGGGAGTTAGAGGTAGAGGAGCGAAGAGCTCGAGAGGGGAGGTATTTGCATAGGGATAGCTGAAGGTATTTTGGACCCAGGCCCCAGAAAGCCTTGTGGACAATGCAGAGGGTTTTGAATGTAATCCTTGCATCCACTGGGAGCCAATGGAGAGATTTCAGAGCTGGAGAGATACAATCCTAGGGCTTGAGGCCAAGGACAAGTCTTGCAATCCTGTTCTGGATTAGTTGCAGAGAGCGGAGAGTAGAGGCAGGTAGATTTAGAAAGAGGCTGTTACAATAGTCCAACCTAGAGAGAACCAGAGCTTGGGATACCATGAGCTTCTGGGGGAAGGAGAGGAAAGGCAGAGTACCTCTGAGGAGGTGCAATAGGAAGTTTGACTTTTTAGAGACCTAAGAGATGTGGGCAGAGAAGGAAAGGGTGGAGTCATAGATTACCCCAAGGTTCTTAGCCTCGCATGTGGGGGTAGGAGGAGGGCAAAGTGAAAACGGCCAGAGAGTGAGGGGAAAGGATGGTGAAGGTGTGCCGATGAGGAGGATCTCTGTCTTGCTGGCTGTAGCGCGCTATACAAATAAATAAAAAATAAATAACTATCGGCTAAGTCTAAGTCTGGCCTGGCGCATTCCTCCACCAAAGTGTACTTTACAGGTAGCTCATGCTATACTTGCTCCTCTTCCACACATTCTCTGTGGTCCCACTGCTTGGTTAAGGAATTCCTCAAAGGACTATCTGTTTCTTCCCAACGATCCAGTGGCCGGCCGTGGCCTGGGAGCTGAATTTCGTTCTCACCAGGCTCATGAGACCTCCCTTTGGGCCTACGCATAAGTCTTCTCTCAAGTTCCTGTCCTCGAAGACTGCTTTACTATTCACCATCACGTCGACTAAACGTGTGGGTGAGATTCAGGCTGCTCCTACCTAGTTTTCCACAAGTCCAAAGTGGTGCTGCACACTAACCCTTCATTTTTTCCTAAGGTTCAGCATTTCACCTCAATGAGCCAGTGGTGTTACCTGTATTCTTTGGCTCGCCTTCTTCTGCTGAATGCTCTCTGCATTCTCTAGATGTAGTTCATGCTTTGAAATATTACGTCTCCAGCATAATGTTTTTCCGGAAGATCTCTCAGTGACTTTTAGTCACTCTCGAATGAGACACGCACTTTCTAAATCATAAATTGCCAGATGGATTTCCTCCTGCATTTTCTTCTGTTATGAACAGGCTGGCAGGCCTCTCCCTGGAAAGCCCACAGCCAGGGCCGGTCTTACAACAGATTGCACCCCAGACGGGAAGCATCGTTGGCGCCCCCCCTTCCCTGACCTGTGATCTCATGCATGTGTCATGGGCTGAGCAGCGGGAGTGGGAACTATGAGTTAACAAAATTGTCAATGCTGGCATCTGCTGTATTTCATGAACCTCAGAAAACAGCAATAAGAAGGTCAAACCCGAACAGGCCTGGTTATGTTAGTCTGCTTTTGCTCTTAATTTTTAGTAACAATGACCAGTTTGCTGCTGTGACTCAGGTCAGAGAATTGACAATTTCAGATCTACACTAATGTCATTCATATGACCTCAAACATTTAGCCACTCTTAAAAGGTGATGAACTGGTCTTGAGCAGTGTTACTCAAACCTCCAAGAAAAAGCACCAGCAACATACCCACCGATAGCTGTACAAGCCCGTCTATCTCAGCATTAAAATACATGCATTTATGCAATATGTATTCCATCAAATATTTCACAGGAAGTTAAATATATTTAGGAGGGACACATAAACAATATCACTACTCCATGTGAGTGGTAAAGTCTACTTTAAACATATGCAGAGAGATAACATGCATGTACAATTCAACATAGCTCCCAATGTTAATGTTGGAGAGGTGGCGTTCTAAAATTATGACATTACAATGTGGACTTTACATTGAAACACACTGCAGTGCATTACCGTGGCAGAGAAATGGCAGTTCGAGTATTGGGGTTTGTTTTTCTCATGCTTGTGGACTCTCAAAATTCTTAAATGTTTCCTTCGTGATCACTCATTTTAGCTCCCGACAGCACCATGAAACTGTAAGATCGCAAAGAAAAGCGATGTCTACCATCCCAACATAAAAACAATAAAATTCTTAAAGGGTGCAAGATGACCTTTTCTTGGGACTCGTTAAGTTTACTTTTTGCAAATTACTAGGCGCGTGCTGCTTGAATAACAGTGGCCCTTGCACATTGTGCAGTGTATAGACGAATTTCATTTCAAGGGACATGGATTACTGCGGGTATCAGGGGAAGCATCTCCAGTGTACCCCAAGCGTATTGCGCTTTGCCCTCCACCCTCACCCCCCAGCCTTGCAGCCCTGCGCTTTTTCACATTCTCCATTATAGTAAAGAACATTGTCCCGAGCTTGGGAGAGAAATGGACTATGCAGAAGGAACTGCCTCCCAGGGTGTGTTTAGCTGCTGGTGTATCAAATGCAGAAATGGGTGGCATCAAGAGCCCCACGCTCTGAAACATCTTGTGCGCACTGGTTGGTCACACAACAGAAAGTGTGAGCAGGTGATTCCCCAACACTTGAACCATTCTTTAGAGACCTGGCTTTGATTAATGTGGCGTTAGCTAGTCATGGCCATTTCCCAGCATTTGTGTTAAAGGAGATCGGAAGCTGCACCGTTCTGGGTATTTTAAAGGCCATGAATTGATGCTACAGCATGTCGCCCCCAATGGAATAAAGAAAGTGAAGCATGCATCCTACAAGTCTGGGTATTTGCATTATACGGAAGACGGGCCAACCGTCCACGGAGATGGTTTCTACTGTAGTTGCTGAGTCGCTTTCCCAAGCCAGCTGCTGTGCAGACTTCGCTCAGCTTTTGGTCCAGCGCCTGCATCCATCCTTCACACCATCATTCACAAGGTGCGTTCGTGTGGTGTTTGTTTATCTCGTTAGACTAGCGTGATTGCTATTCCAAACAAAAGAAGCACAACGACAAAGAAGAGTATAAGACAAGTCTGAGCGAACAGTGAAATGTATGAAACTCTTGCACTAAAATAAAGTCAGCAGTGCATGCCCAGGAAAGAGGGAACGACGAACAATATACTCGGGAGCGGGAACTTGGGGGGCGTAGTAACCCCCAAACCGGCCCAAGCATGGTACCGGCCCCCAGGGCCTCACCCTCAAAGTGATTTTGGCCCAGCCAACGGACCGACCAATCGAACCCCGCTGGAACGTGCAACTGTCTAAAATCTGCTGACGGTGACATTCTGCCCAGGTCTTCCAAAAACCAGTCTTTTGATCTCCTGAGGAGAGTCCACCACCAGTGCTCCCTTCCTTTTTCATGACTACTTGAGCCTTGACAACAGTGTCTAGCTTTGTGGCCTCCAGAGGCTGTTCTTGGATGGCCCAGTCATCTCAGCAATACCATTTTAAAATTAATAAAATGCCTATGCAGCAATAGGCCTCACCTGCGAGGACTGGAGCAGGAAGAAAGAAGTATGCTTGCCTCGGCAGGCTGTAGTTACTGCCGGGTTTCCTGAAACAAGGCCAATCAGCGAGAGCAGGATGCAGCAACTGTTTGTATTTGCTGATTCTGCTGCTGCTTGGCAGTGTGTGCTTGTGATGGGAACAACTTCAGGATTTAGTGACCCACTCGCTCCCCTTTTCTGTAATGACCGGGCCTGACAACACCAGCCAGCCCTAATCGATCCACACTTCAGTGTCAGTGCGCACCCATAGCCTGGAGGAGGGCACACCGCACGTGGGCACATGGGCCTGGCTGGCTCCAGCAGTGCCGGCACCACCCGGGGCCGGGGGAAAGTAATAAAGCAACAAATGTTGCTAATTTATTTACAAATTGTCCTTCCCTGCCTGAGGGCCAAGGCCAGGCCTGTTTCTTGGCTCGTACGAGGCAGGCAACTGCCCGGGGCGCAATAGCCCCGGGGGACGCAATTGCCCCGGTCCCTGGAGCCTCTGGAGAGGATGGAATTCCCTAGTTTGTGGGGCGGCACATTGACGTGGGGAAAGTTCCGCAGGTCAGGTGCTGGCTCTGCCCCTTTCGACTGTAATGTCACGTAGTACAAAAGTACTACGTGACATTACCGAAGTCAGAGGCTCCCTCTGACCACTTTTGCGCCACTTGGGGTGGGGGCATAAGCACACCAATAAAAACACTTTAGGTCCCCCTGCAGCTAAGACCAGCCCCTTCCATCACAATGCTGGCAGGAAACTGCTAATGGTGGCCCATTAGTCACTAAATGGTTTGGTGCTGACATTGGGATGGGAGGGGAGGTGCAGTGGGCTGTGGGGAGTGTGCATGCCTTGCATGGACGCACCGTGGGCCCCAAAACGATACAATCGGAGACCCATTTGGGCCCATGGTGCGTGCCTGCAAGCCCAGAAAATGGCCAAAATAATAATTTAAAGCAGCGCTATTTCTATCATGCCGCTTCTTTTCCAAACTATATATCAATTACACTTTAAACCACTTCCATGGCACTGGTGATGAGTTACTTCACTATGCGGACAATAGTTTTGACCAGTGTTGCTGAGTAAATGTTCTTTAAGCTACGAACCGGTTTATTTTTTTATTAATTTATTTATGCAATGTTTTTTCGGGTACATGGAGACGGATAATTTATTTATTTATGCAATGTGTGTCGGATACCTGTATCCGACACACATTGCGTAAATAAATAAATATGTAGGTACCCGACAAACATTGCATGAATAAATAAATAATCCTGGCCCATGTATCCTTACAACAGTCAAGACTTTACTGTATTTAAGCATAACCCTTGATTCCCATTCAAAGAATGTTAAAATGATTGTTTATTGGTTTCAGGTGTCTCCTTGCCATTGCCCTTTTGGCTTAGGTTGCCTCCAAACCCCCTTCAGCATCTTGTGTTCTTTGTTGGTTGTTTATACTGCATCCTGTGCCATATGCATGGTATCTTGGTTGGTGTGCCCAGTCCTAATTATCTGCAGCCTAAGTGGGACGGGGGCATAAAATTGTCTTGGGCACCAGTGAAAAAGTGGCCCACCGTTGCAAATGGCAATTCATTCCTTGTGTGACGGACTGTTTGACTTTGGGTAGGAGTCCCTTAACGGTGTAGTTTGGGAATGGTGCGCAGGGTGCAGTGGGAGGGGTGCGGCGGGAGTGGAGCGCGGGGTGCGGTGGGAGTGGCGCATGGGATGGGGTGCGGGTGGGGGGGCGCATTCCTAATGTTTTGCCCTGGGCACCAAATGGAATAGAAACTGCCGAGGTCACAGCCTGCAGCAGTGCCAGTGGTAGAATACACGTGTAAAACGTTTGTTTCCTAACATTATGAAAATGAACAGGCACATTCACTTTTATAATGTTAGGAAATGAACGTGTTACACGTGTATTCTTGCACTGCCCTGCCTGAGGGCCGAGGCTGCAGCCTGCAGCAGTGCCAGTGGTAGAATACACGAGTAACACGTTCGTTTCCTAACATTATAAAAATGATCAGGCACATTCATTTTTATAATGTTAGGAAACTAACGTGTTACACGTGTATTCTATCTAGCACTGTGGACTGCTGGTGCAGTGCCGCCTGGGCTGCCTGACGCAAAGACTGGCCCTGCCCACAGCTCATTCTACATTCTACAAGGGCAGTTGCTGCAACAACAGCTTTCCTTTCTGGGGTCACCCTGCTGGACATCTGCAGGGCCGCAAACTGGAGATCTGCACACACCTTATTACCGTTTTACTGTGTCGACAGGGACTCCATAGCAGAGTCCAGTGTCGGCTAAGCGGTTCTTCATAACATGTTTGCATAAGGTCAGTGTCTCCAGTGGTAAGTGTTTCTACATGAAGCTTGCCTGTGCCCATTATGGTGTACTGCTTTATAATATATTCAATCAGCATGCAAATCTATGAAAGATCCAGTGCTGGGGAAGCAATAAGTTACTTACCTGCAACTCCTGTTCTCCAGCATTGTTATCTTCCATAGATTCACATGCAGCCCTCCCGCCTACTCCGTGTGCTAGGCCAAATCTGAAGATTGGGTGGAGCTAAGGACGCCCTTTGTATTTGCTATGGGCAATATGACCCAAAAATTACCATTCTAGAGCAGTAAAGTGACCGAAGTTTCAGTTTTAAAATTAACTCCTGTTACCGAGGATTCCCAGCCTGATGACGGGAAATATTCATACACCATGGGAATCTATGTAAGATACCAATACTGGAGAACAGGAGTTACAGGTAAGTAACATATTCCTTACCTGATGGTAAACTCAGTGCTTAAAAGGCAGCACAGCGGGAAGAAAAAGGGAAAATGTTTTTGCACAGTCTTAATCAGAACCCAAAATGGCAACACATTTACAGTCACTGTAGTCCCAACCAGCATTAGTACATAAGAAAATTATCAAGGCACATGCAGATATATATGGGTTAACACTTTTCCAACACTGTCTAAATGGGCCACCAAACGTTAGGTTAGGCTTAGAACAGGGGCCTACAACCTATGGGTCTCCAGACATTTTACACCACAAATCCCAGTAGCCCTACCCAGCATAGTCAATGTTGAGGGATAATGGCAGGTTGCAGACCCCTGCTTTAGAAAAAGAGTGATACTACATAACGACAGATAGAAACAGTATCACAATACATTTTCTGTAACAGGAGTGCAGTGGAGCTATTTAATATAATTAAATTGCTAGAAAACCAGGAGTAATGGCTAAGATTTTAGGAGTTGTTGAAAACTTACGCAGATGATTAAACAGGACACATCCAATTGGCAGGGATGAACTGTTATGTGGGAAAAGACAGGTAAGTGACTGTTCTATCCCCCCACCAAGGAGCAACCAATCTCAGAGTACGCCATAGGAGACCGCTTGATGAGTTCCACAGCCAGATTAGAGACTCACCCAGCAAGAGAGGAAAGGATCCAAGCCAATGGAAAATCATGCATGTGGGTGCTGCAATATCTCAACAATCCAGGACAGAGGCGACTACTGATGGGATGTTAGACAAGTAACCCAGGGCTCAGGGTGTAGTACATAAAGCACCAGATGCAGAGGACTTGGCTCGAAAACAGCAAAACAACCCTAGTGAGTGTAAGGCCCTTTCCACATGGCAAGTTACAGGATCTGGTAACCAGGAGCTTACAACCCGAACCAGCAACAACCAATAAGAAGAGTAGTCCACTCTCACAGGAGGCTGACCAACCAGTGAGTAGCAGAAGAAGCAAAAGGGAAGGTACCTGGAGGACTGAGGAATGTTGTCAAGCAGATCCTGACTGCTCAAAGGGCAACACAGGGAAGTCAGCTAGCAGGAAACAATCTCATGATGGGGGCAACAAATGAGCCAATTTAGACTGCCATGGTAGATTAGTGGTGACACAACACTCTTCTGGATGGCAGAGACTCCCTACCATGAGCCTCGGGAAGTTAACACAGGGAGACAATATGGGAACTGACCAGAAACAGTCCCCACAAAAGACATTCAGTCCATCTCGCGAGGAGGACCAGGTGTAGGAGGAAGAACAGCCCAGGAAGGATATCCTGCTGCCAAAAAAAGAAGGTGGGGAAGAGACAAAGGAACCCTCGGGCATTATGACACACCTGGTCCTAAAATTCAGCATCCCCAGATTAGTGGCAAATCCTCTAGCAATTTCAGGCAATAATTCACTGATCTGAGTAATAGGCAGGGTCACTCTTAGACATACCCATTCACTAATAGGCTGGTCTATACCAGCCCTACAATCGCACACCAGGCAAAAGCACAAATGTTTTGCCAGTGTGACAAGTTAAGAGGGGATGGGAGCCCATCTCAGTCTGGGGTGGAAAGCTTACCAGGGAGGAATATAGAGCCAGTCCTACCACAGAGGCATAGAACCTGCAAGCAATTAGCAGTTGCAGGGTTCTGGTTGTGTTTTGTAAATGTCTGTTTTTTTTTTTTTTTACAAAAGCCTGTTTTATACTGTATTTTATCCATTACATTGTGTTGTTCATGTTAATAATTGTTTATTGGTAAATAACTGTTAGTTAATTTAATTGATCACTATTGTCACTTGGTGATGGGTCATTGGTGTTTATATATTTTGTACCAATTGATATGATTGTATTTTTTTCTGTATTTCTGTATTGTGGGTGGTTATTTCTGGTTGAGGTTTATGTAATATACCTCGTTTATTACAGGGCCTGCGGTAGCGGCCCTGTAGTTATGGTTAAGTTGCTCAACCCATAGGAAGAGCACCACATTTGCAGCAGGAGCGGTGGCTTAGTCCCGAAAGCGTGCTTTTGTAAATTTGGTGTGAATCCGTCCAGTATTTTCTTTTTAAACGGCCCAAAAGTAGTTCAAAATAAATTAGTGAAATCTGGGTTTGGTCCGTGCACTCACTTCCCTTACTGGTCTGCGGACGGGCATCCAATTGTCCTAGAGAGCGACGCGATGTCTGCCGACATGGGACGCGTCCACTGATTGGATGGTGAAAAGCGTGAAGTGCGTCAGATCTTTGGAAGCGCCTGCCATGTTGGATTCCAGATAGCCGCCGGTATCCGCGAACAACGCGGTAAAAACATATTAAAAAACACAACATTGTACTTGTCAAACTTATCAAACAATCTCTGGGGACGTGAGGGGTGATGAGGGTGGGATGGGATATGGCCCTAAGAACCCAAAAAACGGGTGTTTTTCATTTCCGAAGCCCGCAAACATTCTGGATGTTCGGGTACGGTCCTGTGATGTTTGCGAACACTTCAGATGCCTATTCTGCATTACAGATTTGGATTTGGGATTTTGCATATTTTTGTGTGCACCAAGCAGACTAAGCTGCATTCGGGCGCAGATGTTAACTACGATTCAACCTTTGACTGAGAGAAAGCTGTTTTAACCCATGCCTCTTTGGCTCACTTAAATAAGAAGGTTTTAAGTGCATTTCTAAAGCATTCTAACGATGGCCATGACCGGATGACAGTTGGTAACTGGTTTCATATCTTTGGGCGAAACACATACAACCTCCTGTTTCCCAGAAACTCATGTAAGGAGCATTGGAAAGGACCTTAAAGCATGGTTTTGCAAATGTGCATGTGTTTTATTTTTTGACAAGTGTCATAATGTAGGTACAAAAAATAGTGATATACTTTTGTTGACTGAGGTATAGCCTGTGGCTGTGGGCAGTGGCAAGATTGTTCGGGTCATGGCTTAAGGTCATGACCCAGACAATCTAGCTGCTGGCCATGACCACAAGGGAAGACAAATTGGGTTAAAGTGGCCATTTCCTCTTGGGACTGGTTCTGTGGTAAAGTTATTCGAAAGTGGGATAGGTTAGAAAGGGAAAAAAGAATGTGCTTGTGGTAATATGGTCATAGGGTTCTCTCTTCGCCTTCTGCATACTGCCATGAAAAGGGAAGAGGGTCTCTGTACAGAGCCCCGCCTACCCTTTCCATGGTGGCCATCTTGGAAAAGGATTTTCCTTCCTACAGGTGTAGGGAAAAAATCATTTTTTTTAGCAACCCAGGTTCCTGCTTTGGGAACCCGGGGTGCTAATGGCCTTCATCCCCCATTGCAGGGGCTGGAACGGGGGATAACGGTCCGGAGCCCTCATTATCTGCCCTTGTTTCGTTTGGTCCCATAACTTGGGCTGGTGGGCCGTTTTCCCCCGTTCCAGTCCTTGGAATGGAGGTGAACGCCACATTATTCCCATTAGCAGATCACAAAATGCTAATGGAAATGTTGGAAAATCTTATTGAGTCCATCTACTTTACTGAGAAATGTAAAATAGGAGGAGCCTATAAGATTTTTTTTAAAGTTCTTTTTTTTAACTGTGAAAGGTGGTTCCTAAAGGAACCTTTCTTTTGTTGTTTTTTGATGCATTTTTCTTTTTGCAGGAGACCTTAGAACATAAGGTGGGGAGGGAAATGAGGGCAGAGGCACCAAGCACTATTATGGAGTTGCAGGTGGACAGGGGAAGATGTTGTGCATGTGTTACTTCTATAGTATGGGGGCAGTGTTTCTCATGCTGCTTGATAACAGCTTCAAAAGCACTTTGAAATTGCTTGCCACTGCAGAGTGCTGTGTTGCAGTATGTACAGAGGACTGTTTGAAGATTTAAAGATATGGATCAACAGCCTCTTTTATTGCTTGCAAGGTAGCTGGTGGGATTTTGTGTCCCACAGTAGTATGCTGTGTGGTTATAGTATTGGTTGAGGAAGATGAGGTGGAGGAAGACAGCCTACTACTTGCTAAGAAAGGAACAACCTTTCTGAGAGCATTGCAGTGGTTGGATTTTGTGTGGTGGTGCATGGAGGTGGTCCCGTAGGAGTACTGTCCAGGTATTCCGCGACTGCACTCAGTGAATTTCACTTTGGTAGCTTTAGCCTTTGGTACGTTCCCAACAGTGGTAACAAACTGCCACACCCATGATTCTCTCTGGGTGATAGAGGTAGCAGCTTACTCTACCTCATGTCCTTGGTCCTTGTCTTTGGAAGTATTGCACTTTTTTTGTTGTGTAGGTCCTCCAGCTGGTGGTGGCAGCACTTGGGGAGGAGGGATGGCAATACCTGATGCAATTTTTAAGATAAATAGAAGTTTTTCTAATATTCTTCCAAGTATGTGCTTTGTACTAGGTTGTTAATGGATAATGAGTAAGTATAGGTGTAGGAGCTGTGCAAGGGTACATTTTGAGCTTCAAAGTTCTTAGATAAGTAGAAAATGCAGTTCCGAACTGTCCTCGAAGCATGGATCCGATCGCGAAGTGTGGACACGTTTATGAACATGTCAATATGCCGCGCGCAAGTGCATAGTCACATGGCACTGTCCGGAAGGTCCGCGATGAAGTCAGACGTTTGAGGACATCGATGGATGCAAAAACTGGAAAAAGTTGCAAAAAGTATATAGAGGTGTTAAAAATGATGGTAGAACATGGGAAATGGCAGAGTTTTAAGGTGAAACTTGGTAAATTGGACACAAATTTTGCAATATTGGGGTATGATATTAGTAAGTTGTAGGAAAATAGCATGCACCGGTAAAAACCCATGAAATTCACTGAAAAAACGTTGTTAAAGGGACGTTATGATTAAGTTGCACTAATAAAAACCTATAAAATTCACTGAAAAAACATTGTTAAAGGGATGTTATGGTTACAAGTAAAAACGAAAAACCTCAGAAATTTGCCAGTTATGGTAAGCTAAGCAACCATAACTCGTGCCACCACCGTGCACTGTTAAGACTAACACCCAGGACATCAAAGATAACATTACAAATGTCATGTTCAGTACCCATCTGCATAAGCCAATGCCTATGACTCCAAGTTCTAGCCCCCTGTTTTCTTCTATTTTTCAAAATACCCTGTTGATAGGAGAAGAGTATAAGAAAGAAGAGGAAACCGCAGAGCTTCATAGCATGGCACTCAGAAGCTCAGCCAAAGAATGGGAGTCAGCATGGAGGGAACCAGAGACTGGCGCACCAGGGAGAAGCTTGGTGCAAGCAGCAGGGAAAAAGAAAATATCAGAAACAGGAAATTGAGCTCCTTCACGCCCTCAAGCAGCTCCCTTTATGCCAGATGTGGCCATCCCGGGACGGTAACTGACATGGAGGTGGGGTGCAGTTGTTGTAGTAGTCTGCCAAAGGGAGTAGTAATGTGTGTGGTAAGCCAGAGATAGGAGACAGACCAGAGGACATGATGTAACAGGGGATTGTTTTATTAAAGACAAAAAAACAAACGCCATTCCTATCCCTACCAACTACAGTGATTATGTTCCCTATGCTAAAAAAGGTAAGGAAAATAACAAAACCAGTGCTTGTCCGAATGTCTTACAAAGGTTCAGTCCTTAGTACCAAACCTGATCTGTCCTATACTTCTCCCTAACATTAATAACCTAAATAACAAATTCTACATAAATTAGTTAAGCTCACTATGTTAAGCATGAGGTGGCTGGTCCATGTGCCCACCCGGTAATGTCTGGTGAGTCTCTCTCCTCTTCAGGCTCTGGCCTGCTCACACAGTTCAAAGATAAAA
Source organism: Ambystoma mexicanum (assembly GCF_040938575.1). Taxonomy (NCBI): domain Eukaryota; kingdom Metazoa; phylum Chordata; class Amphibia; order Caudata; family Ambystomatidae; genus Ambystoma; species Ambystoma mexicanum. Next base: position 685,881,693 of record NC_090929.1, on the reverse strand, counting down.
AGGTTCTTGTAAAGTTCTCAAGGCTCATACTGTTCATGCCCTTGAAAAAGTTCTGCTCCCTCTAAGTGAACGCCTTTCTTCAACTTCAATCTGGGTTTAACAATCTGTATGGTCTCCCTTTGATGATTAGGAGTTTGATTGCTCAGGTTAGGAAAATGTGTTTGTTCTAGGTTCTCAAATTCCTCAGCTTGGTATAGGTTGTCTGGCCCACCAGGCCTTATCGTTCTGGATTCATCCTTTCATACAATATTCTCTATTTCAGCCCCTTGTCGGACTCTTGACCCTCCAGTCCTTATGATTCTTTTGTGCATTTCACCCCCATGTAGAATAATTTCTGGTTCAATCTCATGTGGGTTATTCAGCCCTCTTTGCTTTATGATTGGAATGTTTGCTTCTCCCCTTTGTTCTGTATTCTCTAGTTTTGCCCCTTTTGGTCTAGTCGGCCCTCCAGGCTGTTCAACTCTTCCTGTGGTTCACCCTGTGAGAAACCTGAAGTTGTCGCCCTAGCTAGTCCCCAGGGATTTGTCATCCAGGTGGCCAGGACATGGCCATTGCTATTGGAGCCAGTTCCTGGGGGTGGACTAGTGAGGGAGGATCACCTGGATAGGGGGTCCTTGGGGAGTGGGACACCGACGGGTGAGATGTAGTATCCCCTTCTTTCAATACCTTTTCCCCATCCTGCCACATAGGATATTCCAAAACACTGCCCCCCCCTTTTTCGACATGAACTCATTCGTACAACACAAAAGGCAACGGACTAACACCAGAGCCGTTTACCAAAGATTTCCCAATACAAGGGTCAGGCAAAGTCAGGCAATTGACCAGAATCACACACACCTGACGGCCCTTTGCCTTCCCGACAGGGATAAAAGGTGGAGCATGATAGTACAGGAGGAGCAAGGCAGACCGCACGACGTGAGAGCTAACTCGTCAGGCCAGTTCAAGAGGAGGAGAAAGACGGCGCATACCGAGAGGGTGACAAAGAGAGAAGCAACCTTGCCCTTTCCGACCAAGGCCTGTGAAACCTCTGCAGAAGGATTCATAAGACAGCGAACAATAGCCAGCGTGTGTTGCAGCAGATGTCAACGGTACGTGAGACCCATCTCTGCTGATTACCAAGTCGGGGAGAGACACTTGTCTCTGTGGTACTAACCGTAAACTCCAAGGAGAAAGAAAGCCAAGCAGTTCATCACAGCCGGAGAGTCGAGGGGAGAGTCGATAAGAAGCCAAACTGTGTTGAACGAAAAGTAGCCAACGACTAATTTGAACTTTGAAAGGCTTAACGAAACTATTGGGGAAAACCAGCAACAGAGAAGTCCGGCAACACGTTGGTGCTCACGCAGGAAACTGGGCGATTACCTGATGGTAGGAACTACCTTAACCAGAACACCTTGGAAAAAACTGAAAAAAGTGGTCATACAGGGGTCTTGTAAAAATCCTCTGTACAGTTGAAAGTCTTTGGCCGACAGATGATTGTGAAACTAAGGGAAATGAATCCTGCTTGGTGAACATGAACAGTGTGTTGCAAAGGTTGAACATGCTTGAGGGATGCTAACAAGAAGGGGTGAAGCCTGAAATCCCATGAACAGTGTGTTGACAGGAGTGAACCCGACCAAGGGATGTCCATAGTGAATTTTTTTAAAAGAGATTAAGATTTGTGAATGCAAAAAGTATTGTAAGACCAGGGGAAGTGAATTGTCCTCTTGTCATTTGGGTCCAATCCCGACTGAGGGAGATCCAAGGGCTGAAAAGTCATCACCCAAAGGTCATTTGGAAAGGAACCCTTTGTTTGTTTGTTGGTTGTTGAATACATCAGGCCTTTGAAGGCAAGAGACTTTTTATTGAAAAGAGACTTAACCATCGAAGAACATGATAGCTGGTACGGAACTGTCGGCTCGTGCTGGGAAAGCTCGAGTGTGTACTGTGCTCAGGAGATCCACCTTGTCCCGTGCTCAAAACGTGGTCAAGGGAGAGCCCTGGCAATCACATCCTGACTTATTATTTGCGAACACGTCTTTCTTTATTGAAACCTCTATCCCCCACTCTTTCTGTAATTAGTTGTAAGGATTAAGCAATAGTTGTTTTTTATTATAGGCCTTTTACTTTGAAAAGCCGCCACAAGGACTGCCTTATTTTTCATTTGATGGTCGAAGCTTGCTCCCATCTTAGATTTAGGATTAGGCTAGGCGTTTTTCCACCCTGCATTTACAGTTTAATAAACATTCTTGAACTATGATCACTGTTGCCACGCCACCAGGAGTTCCTTACAACTCGCATGCAGGATCCTGGTTCAACCCCTCTTGGGTTGTTCAGTCATCTAGGCTTTATGATTTTCAGGTTTGCTTCACCCTTCGTTTGGTATTTTCTACCTTCAACCCATTTGGAGAATGTGGTCCTCCAGGCATAGTGATTCTTTGGTTCAGTTCCCCTCTTTATTGGCTGTTTCCAGGGTCTGCTTCTTTGGGGCTTCTCAGACCCTTCGCTGCCCTTCTCCCACTTCTTGCCCTCGTACCTTCTCTCCTGTGGCGTGGTTTGACTGGGGAGGTGGCTTTCTTCTGCGTCTCAGGACCGTGACTCTGATGTCTTCGTGGTCGGGTTTTGCACATCGGTTATTCCCACTTCTAACTGGCAGAACTTTGGCATTGGAATAGCTTGACGCCATTGTGTGAAGTTGCAACAGAACTCTGCTTCCCCCTTTATACTGAGGCTCAGCGTCTCTCAAGTTCTCAGCCCTCCTGGGATTGGCAGCATTCCACAGTCTCTCTATTCTCTCCACCCACCACGCTCGCCCAGTGAAGGAAGGCATCCCTTCTGTAGGCTGCTCAGGCAGGTTATCTCTCTCCATGGCTCTGTGTTGGCTTTCTTATACTCCTCCCTGGAACAAGAGAGAGGAGACCATTGGTTCCATTTTAAAGGCAAAGGGGCCAATAACATTGCGTCACAGACCAAGCCACATATCTTTAAAGGGCCCTGCATATTTTGACACACTGTTCAGTTCCTATATAACCCATGAACATGTGGGACTCTGACTGCAAGTAGGATGTTGTAGCCACTTGGCTCGGGTGTACTTATCCCTTTAAGGGGGGGGCACCCCCCAGTGAGAGTCTGCTCGATCTGTCCTCTAGAGAGTCTTTCATGTAGCAGGCTCACCTCCTGTGATGAATCCGAAGGAGTCACCCCTGCTAGCCCGGTGGTGACCACCTCCCATGTGGCCAGAGGACGGCAGCCGTTACCCAATCCTGACCCTTGGGGTGGCTTAATGAGGGAGGATCACATAGGAGGAGACAACCTCTGGGGAGATAGCACGGCTTCATTGGATGGCACATGGTATCCTCAGTTTGCCCTTGAAGATAATCCTCTCATACCCAATACCCTCATGGCCTACCTACTCCTCCCCTTGGAATAAAATAAAAGATTCTTCACTAAAACATACACACCAAACTCCCCTAACTTTGGTCTACCATTTGAAAGTAATGAGAATGCCTTTATTAGTCCTATCTATTCATCACCTAGAACTTTGTTACCATCAAGGCATGTTGAAAATGATTATCCAAACTCTTTTTTATTATTATTACAATATGTATTAAGTGCACATTCACCCATAGGCATCTTGGTGCTAGAAGAACCAGCAAAACATAGACCATCAGACATCCTCGCCACCATCCTCCATAACCCGTAGCGACTGAGGCAACGAGTTCCAAAGTTCAGTGGCCACCACAGAAAAGGCACGGCCACCAACAAAGAGGAGCAGAATCCTGGGAACAGAGGTAACTGCACTGTCCTGAGAGCACAGAGCGCGACTGGGGACATATGGCCGGAATTTCTCCACCCCCCCAGGCCATAAAATGCCCTGTGTACAATACACAGGGATTTAAACTGTACTTATTTCCCAATAGGCAGCCAGTGAAGCTGGCGGGGAACTGGGGAGATGTGGGAGGCAAACGGGACATTGGACAGCACACGCGCAGTGGTGTTTTGTAAGATCTGAAGTTGTCATAAAAAGTGCTGTGGCTAAGGTAAAAAGAGCAAGTTGCAGTAATCTGCACCGCTCAAAACAAGGGAAGCAACCACAGGAGCATGGAGCTGAGCCGGAATGAAAGGGAGGACTTTCCGTAGGATCTTTAGTTTGAAGTGACCGGACTGGCAGACAGCTGCCACTTATGCACCATATGAAAGTGAAGCACACAGTCTGACACTGAGATCCTTCACCACTGGAAAGGAAAGTGTAAGCGAACCGAGAGAAACAGGCCAAAATTCGCAGACCAAACACGATCAATTTATCAAACACCAATAACTGACTCTTTGTCCCAGAATCCTCTGAGTACTGGGACGAGGAAAAGGAGCAGAGCAGTACAGAAGGAAGGAGGCTTTCAGCCAATCGTTCTAGCTTTTTGCCAAATCCCCCGGGATCCGGGAAATTTAAACACCAGCCGCCCAGTGTCAGAGGCTGCTGTTGTAGGAGAGAGAACAGTCCACCTTTCCGTGAGATTCGAGGTAACGAACAGGTGTGGCGGAGCCGCTCGGCTCAAAGCAGAAGAAGAAGGGAAATTATGAAAGAAGGGGAGGCAGAGCAGAAGAGACTCCTGGGCATTAGCTGACCATCAAAAGCAGACCCTTACTTGCGACAGCCCAGTCCGAAACCAGCATGCTGAAGGGAAGCCGCAGGGAACAGAAAGACGCTGAGAAAGCAGTCACAAAGGGAAAACAGGAAGAGTACATTCACCCAGTTACCGGCCTAGAGCCCAAGAATGCCAAAAACTGCCGATGAGTCAACCCAAGGATAGTGGGGACCCTGGGGCCTATCAGCGGGCACACCAAATGCAAAGAATTGTAAAACAGATTAAAGAATAAGAGAAAACAGAGAGACTATTGACAAAAAGGGAAAGTGAATTGAACCCAAAGCCCTTAGCAGTATGTGAATGCATGGAATGCAATTACATGGAAGCACAGATGCAAATGGTACATGAAGAGAATATATTGTTCAGCAAAGTGGACATACAATTGTGCAAGTGGATAAATACAAGAAGTCCTGGCATAAAAGTATACCAGGGAAGTACATGTGCATGAAGAATAAGAAGTCGTGGCAACAGAGTATACCAGGCAAGACAAGTGTATAAGAAGTCCTGGCTGGAGAGTATACTGGGCAATTTGAAAATGTGTGTAACCAAGAAGTCCCAAAAGGATATTAGGACTGTGAAGGCCAGACAAACTGGAGCAGGAATCTAGCCACAGATCTTTCAAATAAATGGAACTTTAAAACTGTGTGTGTAGTAATGGTGCCATTGTAGGCCCAACAAAATATAAGGAATTGTCACATAAACATTTGTTTTTAATAAAGAGGAATCCAGGGGAAGGGAGCCCGCCTCTGGAACAAGGATTCCTTATCCCTGAAGAACTTTTAGAGTTGGAACTACTTATATTTTTTTATAAGCACTTTTTCTAAAGGCATCAAAGGTGAAAGCCATTTCCCCTTTTCACCTCTTTGTTTGGTTTATAGTCTGATGGGCAGAGTAGAACCTTTGGACACAAGGACAGCCTTTTTTTGACATCCTGACACAGACTGATCCCTAGTTTTAGTTTAGGTAGGGAAAAAATCCTCTTAGATCAGGGACAGAGAGGCTTTTTCCAACACTCTTTTGTTTTAATAAAGGTTTATAACCAAAAACCATGGCTAACTTGTGTCCGAGTTTCATTCCTGACTCCTCACACTGGGGAGAAGGGACAAACTCTCTGGATTCAACACATGTGGCAGAGGGAGTAGCAGTGTTTAGGCGAGAGTACTACTGCTGAGTACTACTGCTGAGTACTACTGCTGGGTAAAAAAGTAGTAACATCAGAAGGTGCAGATGGGGCTTAGGAGTGAGGGACAGAGGAGGCAGATGCAGGAAGTAGAAAGAGTGTAAGGTTGGTGGTGTTGGAAGGAGGAGAGTAGTAAAGGAAGAAAATCGGATAGAGGGAGAGGAATATGTTGGCAGTCTAGAAAGGAGGCAGAGTGGCTGTAAGACACATTCCAATATCCATTTAAAATTACTGATAGCATAGGGACAGTGTAGGAAGTCACTGAGGGAGTGTAGATAGAAAAGGCAAACTGCCTTTAGGTCTTCACCACCCGGTAAAGTCAGAGCGTAGGGTTCAACAATCAGTATTTACTAACATAGGGTTTAGGGGCACCTTGGTTAGGGAGGATGTGCTTTTGTAGACGAGAGAGGGATGGCCATAGGGCCTATTGAATTCTTAATAAAAAGCATTGGGCAGTCTTAGAGACTTGGAGTGTTTCTTCAGCCATATGTGACAGCTCCTAGCCATTAAGGGTGGCCCTAACAAATACACACTCTGGTCCTCTTACACAGTATGTCTATTGGGGCTATCTGGGGCAGGAAAGCAGCCTTAACCAGGCCAAACCACTCTAGATCGTTCAGCGCATTGGTGAGGGTGAGCCCATGTATGCACAGCAAACATTATAGGCCTGCCTTGTTGTTACCAAGGGATGACTGAGAACAGAATGGGAGAGAATAGGACTTAAATACATTAATACCCCATTGGTTACTATTTATTTATTTTATTTATTTCATGTTTGCTTGCTAGGCGCTTATACAATAAGAAAATACTGTTTCAAAGCGGCCACAGGGCAGTGAGGGAGCAAGGGTGAGAAATATATTACAACACAAATATTTAAGAGCAGAGGGGGGGTGACCTACTATGCCTTGTGAGTATTCAGAACATGCAAGTGCAGAAAGGAAGAGGGAAGAGGGGGTAAGTGCTGGGGGTCCTAGCTCATGGGTGAGCCATAGACCAAGTGCTAGGAATGTTGAGTGCTACACGGCCTGGGATGTGTAAGTGCGAGCCTCCAGAGCGGAGGGTGTGCAGTTGCAAAGTGCTGTGGATAGACAGTAGCTGTGAAGAATTGGTGTGGGAGGCCAAGGCCCCCGAGGATGCATAAGGGCTAAGGACACCAATTCAGCAACTCTGGGATTAGCAGAGGAGAGAAGGAGGAAAGGAAGAGGAAAAGAGTAAACTCTTAAGGAGCTTCCGGAAATTGAGACGATCCTGCTCAAAGCACAGGGGCAGGGGGAGGCTATTCCAAAGGAGGGAGCCCACAGAGGAAAGTGAGCAACCCCTTGCCCTCTGTTTAGCAAAACACTTTAGACACAAAGAGTTGGTGCCAGAGGGAGAGTATTTAGTGAGATAAAATTGAAGATAGTGTGGTCACCGGCCCAGACAGCCTTGTGGATGATGAAGAGGGATTTGAATGTAATCGGTGCAGGAGCCAGTGCAGACATTATAGTGCAGGAGAGATGCAGTGCCTGGGCTTAAGGCCAAGTATAAGTCTTGCTGCTCTATTCTGGATAAGCTGGAGGGCTCGCAGAGTGGAAGAAGGAAGATTCAGGAGGAGGCTGTTGTAGTCAAGTGTAGGGAGGACCAGGGCTTGAGTCACATTGAGCCTCTGAGAGAGGGAAAGTGAGAAAAATGTAAATTCCCTGGAGAAGGAAAAGCTGATAGTTAGACTTCTTGGCAATGTCCTGAGTGTTACGGAGGAAGGAGAGAGAGGAGTCGAAGATGACTCCAAGGTTTGTGGCATCAGTTGAAAGTGCAGTGGGATAGCCCAAGGAGGAAGTCCAGAGTGAGGGGAAGAAGGAAGGAGCAGGGGTCCCCATCGGAAGGATCTCAGTTTTACAGGCGTTGAGACAGAGATCATTGGAGGCGCATCAGGAATGGATGGCAGATAGGCAGTCGGGATGATGGAAAGTGCAAGAGGGTCAGCAGGGAGTCTGAAGAAGGGCTGTGTGTTGTCTGTGTAACACTGGAAGTTGGAGGAGAAAGAGGAGATGAGGTGTGCAAGGAGAGCAAGGTACATGTTAAAGAGCTAGGGGGACAGTATAGTGCCCTGGGGGATAGCACAGGTGGAGTTAGACGTAGGAGAGGAGAAGGGGTCCAGGATGATATGGGAAGAGTGGTTAGTGAGGAAAGAGGAAAGCCAATCCGGTGCCCGTTCCGAAATTCCAAGTGTATTGTGGAGCATTTGTATGAGGATGGAATGGTTAACTGTGTCAAATGCAGAGGAGAGATCAAGAAGGATAAAGACATCTGGGGATTTGGAGTCCAGAGATAAGAGCAGTTCTTCACAGGTGTTCAGAAGAGCAGTTTCCGTGCCTCTGGATGCTCGGAATCCAGATTGATGGTCGTGAGGCCACCAACAAGTTCAGTCTGAGAGTTGAGTTGGGGCAAGGCCAGCTTCTCAAGCAACTTCCCCAGCTTGGGGGTGATGGAAATAGGGCAACAGCTGGCAGGGCAGGTATGGTCTGAGGATGTTTGTTTCAGGAGTGGGCGCACAAGGGAGTGCTTAAGTGGGGAGGGGAAAGATCCAGTGACAAAACAGTGATTGCAGAAGTCAGTGAGAGCAAGGGCAAGAGAGCCAATGTTGTCCATGATGGTCCTGTATGAGCAAGGGGAGACCTGTTCAGAAGAGACCTTCATGGAGCGGACAACTTGGTAACTTCTTCAGTGTGACAGGAGAGAAGGAGGAAGGAGGAGGGTGGGGGAGTGTGGTGGGGGTGTGGAATGGGTTATGAGGGAGTGTAGAAAGGGTGGTCAGAATATCTAGAGTTTTGGTGGCAAAGTGTGAGGCCAGTGCATTGCAGACGGCCTCGGGAGGAGGAGACTGCGGAGGGGTTGGCTAGTTCCCTGCAGATTTTGAAAAGTTCCACCGAGTTATTGGATGCGCCAATTACCCGTGCCTGAATGTGGGCTCTTTTCTTTTTACGGATGGCGAGCCTCAAATGCCTTTGGAGCAGGCGGCAGAGGATGAGCCTGAAGTTAGCCACTTCTATTCTGCTGTCCTGCACTTTCGTTTCAGGGCTGCAAGCTCTGTGTCATACCAAGTGTTACGCTTTGAGGCAGGTTTCAGACGGATCCTCATGACTGGGGCAAGAATGTCAAGAGTGTTGGAGATAGAAAGATAGAGGTTGCTAAGGGCAGAGGTGGGGCGGTGAGGAGGGGTGAGGGGGTGAAGTTGGAGGCGAAGGCAACCACAGTCACTCGTGTAATCGGGCAGATGTTAGTGAACGAGGTTGGTGGGACTTTTTGGGAGGTGGTCAAGGGCCAATGGGGAGTCCACTTGAATGTTGAAATCACCCAGGGGGAGAAGGTTAGAGGTGGATGAAAGTAAAGAAGAGCAGAAGTCAGCCCATTCAGAGCAGAATAGGGAGGTGGCGTCTGTGGGCCGGTAGACGGTAGCAATGGTCAGGGTGGAGGTGGGAGAGGTGACCAACTTTCAAACCAGGCTTTGAAAAGAGGAATAGGGCTGGGTAGGTAAGATGGAAGCAGGAACCCACTAAAGGAAGATTAAGGCAACCCCCGCCAGTGCGGTGAGGTCGTGGCTTGGAGATGATCTTGAAGCCATCAGGGAGGAGGGAGTCAAGGGCAGTGACTGAGCTGGCATTGAACCAAGTATCAGTAAGCGCGAGAATGTCGAGGTCAATGTCTTGAAGAATGAGATAGATGTCATAGGAGTGTTTGTTGACTGAGCGGGCATAAAGTGTTGCCAGGTGGAGTTTGTCAGCGCTTTTGAAGGTTTTCTGAGGTGGGTTACAGGTTTGTGGTGCACCATTTAGAGGAGGGAGAGAGAGAGAGAGTAGAAAGGGGGGATGCAGACGAAAGAGGGAAGTTATTCAAAGAATGCAGGATGCGGTCAAAGAGAAGGAGGTTGGGTTGTGGACCCTGAACCAGAATGGTGCCAGTGTGATAGACATTACCGAAGCAGCCTGAGGATGCCGAAACCGGCCAAGAGGACTTCCCACTTGGTGCCACCGTTAATAGAGGAGTGTGTGGAAGGAGAGAGAGTGGAGATGAGATGGGGGTCCAAAGATCAGGAGAGGGGACAGAGAAAAGGATATCAGTGAAAACCTCACTAGAGGAAGCACTGGCATAGGAGTCTGTAATGGGAAGTCCAGCTTTTTCACTCAGGATGTCTTTTTTGAGCTTTTTCCTGCCAGACTTGGAGAGAGATGGGGGATAGGTGATAGTGAAGCAGTCAGAGAATATAGGAGAGATGGAGAGAGCCATAGGAAGGCAGAGGTTTAGCCAAGGAATGAGGGAGGAGTGGCAACACTGCACAGTTCTGGCTAAACTCACTAGGAAGCCTAGTAGATTGAGTCGGAAAGAATAGGTGAAACCCAGAAGGAATAGAATTACATTGGATAAGTGGTACAGAGATGTACAGACTATACACACCCCAAATTCGATTTTAAAATGGAGAAAGCAAACAATGCAATGCAGGTGGTGCACAAGTAATGCTGAACACAAATGAGTAAAAACAATGCAGTGAAAGGAATGAAGTTAGTTAAGGCGAGGATGGAGGAGGTGAAACGCACTGAAGACACCTCAGGCGAGCTAGTGTTGGAGGTTAGCCAAACTCACTTTCATGTCTGCAGGGATCGTGAATGGCTTTTGAACCGGTGGCAGTGAAGCAGTCAAGTAATTAGTCTGGGAGACGGATCATAGTTGGAGCTGTGAATCTGTGGCTCTCCAAGCCCTCCTCTGCCCGGACAGGCACAGACAGGGCACATTTCCTTTCCATAAAATGTTTTTCTTGGTCATTTGGATGCCTGGTGGTTCTAAGGCAGTGATAGTTTAGCCTCCCATTCTGGGGCGGAGTTTTAAAGGAAAAAATGCACATGGAGATAGATTATTAGTGCTATAGAAAAATGATTTGCGACTGCATTCAAAGGGTGATTACTCATTTTCTGTTTAGCAAACATAGTGTTTTTTCTTTTAGGCCAATTTCTTGTGTGATGCTGCTTGGAAAATGCACTTTAACAGATTTCCTGTGGGGTTTATACTTTTTTTGGTCTTTACTAGGCAAGCCTAGATAGAATAATAAGTGGTATAACTCATTAAAGGTATTATATTAGAAATGTCAATTTAGCTTTGTTTTGTGTTTTAATAAAAAGCCACTACGCTAATGTCAAATTTTATGTTTTTCATTAAATGCAGTTTGAAGGTGTGTGACACAGCAAAAGCTTCATGTATAGAAGTCCATTCAAGTATGTGGCCATGGGTTCTGTGTGTAATTAAAAAAGAATAGTGTGAATGTTATGTAGTTCCCAAAATTCATTTGTGATGGCACATAAAAAGTTAGCCAATTTTTTTTCTGGCATCTCTATAGTTCACATGATTGTCTAACAAAATCTTTTCAGCTACTAGAGTGAGTAGAAATCATTTAAAATGATGTTGCACAGCTCTTGAATTGCTGTCAGGAAAGTACAGTGGGTATTTTATCGGGTAAATGTTAATTGTTTGTGATATTGAGGAGATATAACCCTTAGCGGTCGTCCGACCCTGCCGTTAGTGCCATGCTGCCCAAATTAAGGGCCCGCCGTGGGTTATATCCCCATTAGTACCCGTGTAGTTTCCTATGCGGGTGCTAAGGGTGTTTAATGAAAAAAAAATTACTTACCTTGTGAAGTGCTGTAGTTTCTGAAGTCAATTTTTCATTTTGATGACCATGACGCCAGTTTCAAGAAAACACACTTTGGAAACTTTGCTGCAGCGCTGCGAGGTCTGTTTCTTTTTAAAAAAAAATAAGCACCCTTTGCACCCACGTAGACAACTAAGTGGATGATAAGAGGTGAGGTGAGAGCGTCGAAGAGGAGGAGGAGCGGGAAATGGAAGGGACATTGGCGGGCAGCACTCAGGCTGCTCGGAACGCTAAAGATATTTATATACATGCTGACATACCTTACCTTTCAGAGTGGAGTGTTCAATAACGTGGCACAGAGTGAAGTGGAGGCTCGATGTATGGAACTACCTTTATTTTACTTTTGCCCCACTAATGATACCCACGAGACAAACACAACCCCAAGGAAACTGTGATTATTTTGGGCACATGCAGTGCCACCACAGTGAGATGTTCTGACATTCCTAGTCCATGCAATAAAGCATTTAAATACCTTCCTGCTAGAGCCCTGTGGTCTTCTAGCTTGAACTCTCTGCAGATCAGATGCTTTTCCAAATAGATAGTGGGGGGGGTGTGGGGGGAAGGTGAGATCTATCTCCTTTGCAGGAGCCTTCCTCTGGATGGCCCCCCTGCCCCCTTCAGACTTGAGCCGGATCACCTTAATTTCTGGAAGCTTGTCAAAACCTTCCTTTTATCTTCCTCCTTCCCTCTCCCCCTCCCCTGCTAATTTCCCCATCTGCCCCTTGACTGGCTGCCTGGTTCCTTCAGATTCTCACAGGGCACCAGGCCCTCCTCATCCAGTCTAACCCTGCACTTGGTCACCCCTTACCCCCCTCACCCTCTCTTTGAACCTGCATTTGCCCTTCAAGGCCCCTCCCTTCACTAGCCTGACTGGGCCGGCATCCCTGAGCCCTTCCAGCCCCTTACCTCGTACTTAGCTTGTGGACCTTCTCTCCCCTGCACCCTCTGCATTCCCCTGGCTCTGTCCACCTAGCCTCCCCTGGCACTCGCTTTCTCACAGGCCCTTCCTCCCTTACCTGCACTCTCCCTCACCACTCTCCCCCACACGTCTTGTTTCTGAACTTGCATGATTTGAATGTCGCATGGCCAAGCAGGACCATTTTTGTTTCCGTCTCCCCTGCCCCCCTATGTCTTGTTGCACCTTGAAACACATTGTGTAAAGGCACATTACAAATACCCAATAAAAAATAAAACTTTAAAACTGCTTAGAATGGCATTGATGGATGTCTCCAGAGATGCAGGTTTATCTAAATTATTTGTCAAGAATCTAGCATCTCCCAAAAGGGAGTACGTAAGAAAAGCAGTGAGGATGATCCAGAAAGATAGACTTTAGCACAACCTGTCAAACACTTGGGTACATAACACAGAAATAAAGTGAGTAAATGTCACAGGGAACCTCTCTACAGAATTATGTAACCACAAATCTGCAACCTTCGGCTTTACAGATATGTGCATACATCTCTAGTCAGCAGAGTCAATGGTGAGGGATCATGGGTGCCGTCTGGTGAGCAGTAGGTTGCAGACCCAGGATCTAAACATTAAAAGAATACCTGGAGGATTGCGGATAATGACGATATCCTCATTTGAGGAACTTGACCATAAAATGCTGAGTGAATGGGAAATATCAACAAAGGAATCCACCTGGAAATTCTAGTCAAATAAGCTGAACAAGAAAGAACGAAAATCCCATGCAAATCACTGAAGTGAAACAGGACCTAGCCAAAATGGAGTCCACAGAGGAAAACAACAGCCGTATTAAAATGAGGGCAGAGTATCTTAAAACAAACACATCCGAAATAAAGGTCAGAAAACAACACTTCTACGCAACAGAAAAGAGTATGAACTAGGAAAAGTGGACACATTTGCACATTGCTTTAATGCCCTACATAAAATGTCTCTGCAAAGGACTAAAAAGAGTGAGACAAACTGAAACAGGAACAGCATGAAACAGGAACAGCATTAGATGAAGCGTTGAAACCTGCAACAAACTTCTAAAGACAAAACTGAAGCTATCACCAAGATGTGTTCATTTAGATGGGGCGGGCAAGACAGAGATAATGATCTGGACCACAGAAGGAAGACTAGTAGAGGACAATAGTGCACATGAGTTCACACAAGGAAAACGAAAGAGGGATTAAACTCTGAAGCAAGAAAAATGTACTATGGGACAAAGTAAGCACTGAACAAGGAGTAGTAATGGATCAATTGCTAGTTATGAGCCACTCCAAAAACAAATGTTATGAGCAAATATCAGTCATCAGCAAAAGCGTATGTTTCTATGCCATGCCTAGTTTTACTGTGCCCAAACACACAATGAGCTACATATTACAAATGCAATTTGAAGGTCATTAAAGTCTTTAAACCGCTAGCCAAGGAAATCTCTTATGCAGGTACAAAGATTTGGTAAAACTAATCTCAGTACTAATGACCATCCAATCCTATCAGTTGAAAAGTTGCATGAGCGACTCCATGCTGACCGAGTGGCCAGAATAAGAGATTCAAACCCCAGTGGACTGCCAAGCCCAGCAGAAGAGATGCATTTGCTGCTTGCTGACAACCTGAAAAAACAACAAGACTCATCGCCCCCCCCTCCCACCCCGAGGAACACCGCTCGAGACATTCATGTATGCAGTGGCTCCAATGGACAAGGAGGTGTACGAAGGGGAGAGGTAAAAAGCACAATTGTGGAAAGACTAAGAGCACCCCAGAGGAGGGGAGTGAGGAGGGGAGGTACCCAAGAGTGGTTGGAGAGTGAGAAAGCCTTAGAGTGTGGAGGAAGACAGAGAAAAGCCCCACAGTGGGCAGGAAGCAGGGAAAGAAGCCAGAGTGGAGAAAGAGGAAGCATACCCTAGAGAACACCCCACAGTGGGGAATAAGAAGGAGAAGAGCCCCAGGGTGGGGATGAAGAAACATTGGAAGAATCCCCATGTTGTAAGAGATGTAGCGAGAACTGGGCTGGAACACCTTGATAGCTTTCCAGTTCACCAAGAACTGCCTTCCTTTAACTTAGATGATGGTCAAAGGCCTTTACTAAAAGAGACATGGCTGGGGGCAGAAGCCAGCAGCCACCCTTTCAAATGAACAGTTTTACAAAGGCTTTCTTTGTTTCTTTTATTTTTGTGTTTTGTCATATAGGGAAAGTGGTTAGATTACAGTAGAATTCTGGACAGACAACTTTGGTAATATACAGACATCCTGTTGAGCACCCTTTGGACTTTCTTTTATAGAATAGGCTGGAGCTTGTAGATTTAGGGATAGATTAGGTGAACTTGACAAAAATAAGCCCTTAACACAAAGCCTTATGTCAGAGTCATGATTCTGACTTGCCACAATAGGTTAACATTGTAACCAATGAAAAAAGTGAATCATTTCTTTTTTGATTTTTTGTGATTGGATGTGCTTATGGATTGTTTTTAAAGTATAGTCAAGTGATAGTAATCAACAACATGTTGTTATATTGTCATTATAGGCACCACAGCCTTAATTGCACATATCTGGTGCAATGGAGAAGATATATCTCATGTGGCTTTGACATTTTGTGAACCTAAGCTGCGGACTTCAGTTCACCCAAAACTTTGTTTCTGCATGTGTCAGCTTTCTTGGAAACTGGAATGCCTAGCCCCAAATATCCATGACTTTGACCCAGGTAGGGAAAACGTAAAGGTCCCAGCTGTATTTACTTGAGAATATAAAAAAAAAACAAGTCAAAATGAATTTCAGGACTGGGATTTTCATGGTCTTCATGTTTTAAGCTAATTTGGAAAGAAACACTCGAAATAGACTTGTGTGTCTAATCGACCGTTTGATTAATTTAAAAGAAGCAAATTCGTACACACACCCTAACCACTGACCTCATGAAGGCCTCACGAAAAGTGTATCTGTTCAATTAAACAGCCTATTAAAATGATCGCTTTTGTTCCACCAAATGTCACCCCATGAGATGTTTCTGGTGATAGGGGCAGGCCCCATACAATTGAAATGAGTTAATTAATATATGTATAAAAAAAGTATATTTAAAAAGAAATGTGCATTCACAGAGGACAAGTTGGAAAA
This sequence comes from Ambystoma mexicanum, assembly GCF_040938575.1. Lineage (NCBI taxonomy): Eukaryota > Metazoa > Chordata > Amphibia > Caudata > Ambystomatidae > Ambystoma > Ambystoma mexicanum. The sequence continues at coordinate 685,866,164 of NC_090929.1, read as the reverse complement.
GCATTTTAGGTTTACCTTAAAACTATTTGTCCGGTTGGAAATCATAATATCGAACTGATTGAATTCAGCAGAACATCCCAAATCCTATGCATATAAAAATGCTGCACTAAAATGTATGCACCAATCTGCTTATGTTAGTAACTGTTATGCATTCAGTGAACGCATAAAGCATGTCTCAGAATATTCTCACACATTTGAATGTGTTGTTCTTATTAATATCACATGGCCCTAGGAGTATAGCAGGAAAAATGAATATTTCAGTCCAATTTAATCCATTATTCCTGAGGGGAGGGTTGACTCATAGCTAACACATCCCCTTGTGACACAGAGTTCAGCGGGCCAATGAAAGCAAGGAGGAGAGCCCCCGGCATGTGAATAAGTGTAGTGAACTTATCGTAGGCTCTGACCCGTCCAAAGTGACTTCCTCAAAATATACTGCATGGGTGAGGTTTGCAGAGTAATTGAACTCAAATGTATAGGATGGGGAGTGTTTTCGGAAAATAGAAACGCAAGAGAGCCCATCGTACAGGAGAGGAGCATATGTGGATTCCAATGAGATGGACTAATGGGGAAATCTCCTTAAAAGAGCTTTTTTTTAAAGATGGGACTGAATGCATGGTACTTTCCCAAGACACAACCAGATTTTCTGAGAGGGATTTTGCGAGCACTGGTGGCAGAAGCTGTTTGATGCCCCTACCTGTTATGTGGCTTTGAAAGACAAACCAAATGTGAGTGCAATGATCCCAGAGTATTTAGACAAATGTCCCAACAATTAACCGAAAGGTAGCAATTAACATGTTTTTGGGACAAAGCTGTTTACAAGCAGTCACTGAAAGAGGGACTGTAATACAAGGCACATTTACTTTGTGATTAATATCTAACATGAAACCCTGGGAAGCTTCACATAATATGGCTTTATTTGGGGCCTGTGGAAGCCCTATACACCCCCAATTGAAATGTGGAATGAGAGGCCTTTGTGGTTTCTACCTTCCATAGTTAATAAATAAATTGAAATATATTCTTTAAGGAACTCCTGGAAGTAGGATGTTTAGGGTGAGGCTGATTCCTTGAGAATAGTGAGAGGTGTATATTTTGCTGACACAGCATTCCAAAAAGAAACAGAATTCATGAACCGATGACTTTAAAATATGTGCAACCAATTAAACACCACAGAGAATTGTATCTATGTCCAAGCTAGGAACCAATAGTTTGTCACAGATAGTGTCCAACCTCTTAGATTAAAATTAGTCCAAGAATCAGAGACCCATATGTTAGAACAAGTATTTTTCTCCGATGATAATCCTTGTCAATGGTTTCAGAGAAAACAAATTGAACTGTTGTTTCAAACCTTATTCGAAGAACTGTTTCACCTTTTTTAAATCCATTTTTATGTCTATATTGTGAAGGATGTCATTACATTGTCTAGAGTAGTCAGTCATTTTGTTCTTCTATGTACGGATGTTTGTGTGAATTAGAATTAAATCATTCGCAAGACCATGGGCCTCATTCCGAGGTTGGAGGTAGTCATGACGCTATTAGCGCTATGACTACCTCCAATACCGGTACCGCGTCCGCCCTCGTTCATTGGGGACTTACCGGTCTAGTCCGACCTTTGTGGGACCGGTAAGTCCCCATTGAAAAAGCATTCCCCATTCCCATTTCAGCCCCCATAGGGCTCAATGGGAAGAGGGAAGGCGCTAATAACGGTACCGCAATTTGCGGTACCGTTATTAGCTCTGAAGTCCCTTAACGGGGCGGACCCGCTAAGGGACCTCTGAATAGGGCGCAAAGGAATTACCGGCACCGGTGTCCTTAACGGTGCCCGGTATCCCTTTGCGCCCACCTCGGAATGAGGTCCCATATCACATAGATTCCCTTTTTCTTTCTGTAGGCAATCTGTCCGTTTTTAGTTGTTATATTGTGGGTGACCCCAGCATGGAAATATACAGGACCACTTCAATTCCTTGATTTATTATTTTAAATGAAATGTTATATTCAGATCAAAACAGCCTGTTTCTTGTCCCAGATTGTGGGGTGAAATTATTGCATTTTGAGCATATTAAATTAGTGAACTGCTTCTGCAATAAGAATCCTTAGAAAACTAAATGTCTTCCATTCATAGATATCATTACAAAGTACAGTGAAGTGGCGAGTTAGGTTCTCTTAAGTATGAGATTACCAGGGGTGCTGTTGCGCAGGGAGGCGATGCAGACGTGAGCCCTTAGAGCTCCTCTCAGGCCGCTGCTATCCTTAAGTTGAAAACCTGTTTCCATCGAACCAGAGTGTGTTCGCTACATTTTGCTCTGCTCTGGTGGAGAAAGTGAGGCTCAGAGACCCCGAAAGGATAACTGCTGCAATGAGCGCCTGGGCTCTGGTGCTATCTTGGCAGCGAGGATGGTGCGGTAGGCAGGCCACTACTGTAGGCATGTAGGAGGGGGCTTCACTGCGGCCAGCTAAAGCATGCACTGCAACACGAAAATCAGGTGACTAGGACCAGTGGGGTGCCTGCGCCGGTGCTGAACAGTGGTGGGTGCGGGCCACATTCGCACCGACAGTGGCGCAAAACACTAAGAACAACACCGGCACTTCAGGGTTTGATGGCCACAGAGGGGCACAGGGCCAGCACTTACTAATGGAGCCAGCCCTGACATCCATGAGGTACTCCCAGTGTGTTGCGAGCCTGCTGTGCGACCTGATGCTAGGACTGCTGGTGAGGCAGGAACACAGAGGATCTGCCACTACTGTAGAACCTGTGAGGGTGTAAGGCCCAGGAGGGCTCCCGAGGTGCAGAACTGACACCCTGCCACAATAAGGGAGGACTGGAGGCCAGAGAAGCATACACTGTGGAGGGGAGCATGAGCTAGTGTGGGATCTGTATTTTGTGGTTATGTGCCGGAAAGAGAAGAAGGGCCTAGCATGGAGTTGTTTTTGAAGCCATGTGTAACACCACGCAGTCTATCATTGTTACACATCCGGGTATAGTGCGTGATATAAAACTGTCAGAAATTAGCACTGTCACTCTACAAAAGACGCTCAGTGTTGTGTTTAACAAAAGAATGCTGGCACCATGCAGATTGACGCACCCCTGTGGCTATTTAATATTGTGGTGCTAATCTCTTACGCACCCCCTAACTATTTCACACAGTCCCTGTCATCTCTCAACCTCTAAATCATCTATGCCACAGAGGCAATGCACCCGTCCTAGCTGAGTGTCTGAAGAGTTTGTTGTTTGAATCTGCACGTTTATTTTTTCCATCGCATTAAAACTTTTCTTCTCTCCATTGAACTGATTGTACATACTTTTTTCCTTTCTGTATTAACTATGTCTTTTTTATATAAATAAATATGTTTTCAAAATCATAAAATGGTCTGGCTCTTTATTACGTGTTCCTTTTTATTATGTATAATTTTATTCAGAGGTGTAAGGCTAGGGTGTGCTGGGGACCACCAATCCCATATGGGCTAAAGAAACAGTTTCTATGTTTTTAATCACACGTTGTAAGTTAAGACGCAGAGTAGAACTCTGTTGTTCCAGATGCTGGCTTTTTTATTTTCACAGATGATGTTACAAGCTCTTAACATCCTTCCATACCTGTCAACGTCCCTTTGTCTTAATATATTTCCAAGAACTTCATGCCCGGTTATGTTTGCCTGATAACCGCTGAACAGAAAGATACAACTAGGTGTTATACTTTTATTAAGATTTAATTCACAGTAGTTTGGGTTATCAGACGTTTTACGATGATCCTGTCAGCTACAAAATGCGTGGTATCAGCAGTTACTTCATAGACGGACTGTCTTCACTGCGTCGATAAGCAAACATACACAATAGAGAAATGGTTGACAAAAATTTGTTGTCAAACAGCCACTATCCTTTAACAAAGAGAAAACTCTGTTGCAGGTTGACCATCTTCAATCGCAATGAGGGCCCAACGGACAAACTTAAATCGCCAAAACCCATTTTGTGGTGCTTTTGCCAGTAATTGTCGATTAACGGGCGGCTGGTGTTGACGCATATATTTGCGATACATAAAATATTGTTAGATTCCCTTCTGTATATCTCAGTTGGAGCTTCCAGATAATACAACAGCCGTGGACATAAAGTACTCAAATGCTCTTTAAGTAAAGCAAGCAATTATCGCTGCACACATCCAATGGTGGGTTTCACATTAAATTGATTGCTTTCCAGAAGATCATATTTTTTTATTTCCTGTAAATAAGCACAGATACATATGAAAACATCTACAGTCTCAATCCTTGTATGTCAGTTTACGGGGCCACATGCACACTGCTCTACCATACTGTTTTTGATATACTTTATCCCCCCACTTACAAACTGTTTTCTGAAGATGTTTCTAACGCCATTCGGACACATGCATCTAAACCGCTTCATTTTGAAAAGGATGATATTTGCCAATTCTATAGCCCATAATGTTTTAGACATGCATTGTTCAGTCCCTACGCCAATCCTTATCTGTGTCAGCGGCTGCGTCAAGCACTGCAAATCTACTAGATATTTGGGGCTAAACACATAACATATTTTATGTAGTGAATTATCCGTGTAAGGTATTTCCAAACATTCGTGAGCATCCTGCTGGGGATCATCAGTTTAAAGCCTGTAGCACCATCTGTAAAAGTGTTGTTTTAAACACGCCACAGTCACTATGGCTGTAAACCCCTGGGTAGCCCGAATATCAGGGCGGAAGCGAGTCGTTATACGTATTAGTCTCCTTTAGCAAGATACATTCCTTACACAGACTATTAGCCCCGGGGTTTTCAATTCGGTTTGAACAGCAAGCACAATGAATAATAACATTGTCTTTAACACCATAAGTCTCCATTAGCGAAACACAGTCTTTACATAGGGCTCTATCAGGACTTTGGCAGTAAATCCATCGGGAAACTGCCAACACATATTGCGTTATCGCAACTCAGTCTGGTGCTATTAGCAGTAAGTCCCCATTCAAACTGGGTCCGTTGGTCCAAATTGGGCATTCTGGGCACTATTACTGCAGTGCTATTTTTGCCTCGGTAATAGTGCCGCAAATGGGAGGAAAGTGCTGAGATTACCTCCAGCAAAAAGTTGGAGGTAAATCTCCCACTTTCCACCCAAACTTGGGATTGGGCAGAGCGGTAATGCGGCAGTAATAGCGTTACTGCCGCATTTTTGCCACTCCGCCCAACCCGTGATGACCCCCACAGGCTATTATCAGGATCCACTGGGTGTTCAAGTTGGTTTGAACAGCAAACACAGTAAATACTGATAGTTTCTGCTACAGCTTTGCGCTCCTCACCCCCGCACAGAGGGCTCTGTTTTTCATCAAGTCCCCAGGAGGCAGGATCAGTTTCTGGCATCATCACTCCATCGCTCTGCAAAACCCTAGATTCACAGTGCCTGTGTTCCTAGCCCACATTGGCCTCAGATGGTTGCTCAAACCCCAAATCATTGTTTACCCAGAACTCTTTGGGTTCATAGTCGGCCATTAAATCCTGAGCATCTTCCATCCCACCATACACTATAAAACAATTAGAAATAACCGTCTTAATCCCCGGTGCTTCCAGGGGGCGTTTTCCCCTCGTCGTAACTATAGCTGTTCATAATCGTTGTTTGCTGAATAACTCCTTGGAAGCTGAAAAGAGCGCACATGTTTTCCAGGCCTACCACAACGGCTATATATTCGGGTTGTAAGCCCCTCCGCTGCCCATCATAGCTGTAGGAAAAAAAAAAATAGGAAGGACAAAAATGCTGAATTTGGCATTGGAAAAATGACCGAAGTCCTATAATGTCGATCAACGGGAGCAGGGCTCACACCGCTTGATCGACACTATGGGACTACCGGGGTTGCAGGGATGTCCCCCACTTCCATAAAAAGGAAAGTGGGGTACAAAGAACGTTTTTTTAAAAAAGGAAAAAAGAAAAGGACACTTCGGTGGAAGTTCTGCCTCTAGATGGGGAGGTGGAACTCAAGTCGCAAGGTGAGCACTGCAGTGTAGGAGAAAAGGTAAGTTGGGTGCCGGAGGTAAGTATTAGGGTTAGGGATGTGGAGGGAGGTGGACTAGTGGGCGGGGTGTTGTTCGTGATTAGAAAATGTAAAATGCATAATTTGCAGGATCGAAATTTTCGGAAAATAATTAATCACGTACATCCAATAATTGCATTAGTAAAACCTATGTATTACATACAGCAATTATAAGAAGAAACGTTGGTCCTAAATATAGTTTTTTTTCTTCTCTTTTTTCTTGTAAGGACATTTGTTTGTTTCTTTCCCTTGAATCTTTTCTTTCTCTTGCTTTTATGATGTATGAAAATGATTTCAGAGGAAAATTGTGAAAGGTTTTCTTTATAAACCATAACACAAATAAAAGAAATGTTTGCAAACTACAGCTGGCTTGCCTGGCTCCAGTGCGACTAGTGGCCTGATTGTGGATCTTGTTTAATTTATAAAGAATTCATGTTGTTCATGGGGCTAATGAAAACGAAAATGCCCTCATACCACCATCAGGTGAACGTCCATGTAGAGTGATGTAATCGCATACTTCTGGGCATGTTGGGTACCTAGACAGCTACAGAAAAATCCTGTTGGAGTCAACACGTCTCCATCTTGGTTTATGCCTAGAATTTCACTGGAAATGACAGCACCCGCTTCTCTCCATACCAGCTCGTGTTAGGGAGGAATGCCTGGTGCTTTGGTATTTCCTTGGTTGGGCTTGGTGCCAAAAACTATAGCAAGTATGGAAGCTTGCCAAGATCAATTGAACCAGGCAGATCAGTTGACACAAGTGGCAGCAGAGAATGACGTAGCGATGCGACGCCACATTACTGTTTCAAGACCTGCCGCCTGAGGACCATGTCCTCATAAGAAGCCTTGTAAAAAGAACACAGAACAAGCTTTGTGACCAATGGTCCCAGCCTTACATCAGCTACCATTTCCACAGTTTACTAATCTTTCGAGTAAGAAAAGAAGAAAAGAAAATTGCGTCACAATACCTCTTCACTGAAACCGTGTCCTATCACTGGGACACTTGGTGGTGATGAGTCAAAAGCAGCGGAAGCCCCTCTTTCCCCTAAAAGGATGCCCACACAGAGCAGCAGGCCTGTGAGCAAAACCATACTGGCCATAAGAACAAAAAACATGGTACCAAAAGACGACCGTTAAAGAACCAAAAGCTAGTGAATCTAAGAATCCAGATAAAAAATAGTCCTCAGTGACTTTAACCTAGGATACAATGACCCCCTGGACTCAGAAGCATCTACATTCTATACAGCCATGTCAGAAATTAACTTCGTACAACTGATAGATAAACCCACCCACTCAAAAGGAAGAACCTTAGACTGGCTTCTCACTCTTAACTCTCTAGTCACCATTGACTCCATCCTCCCAGTCAATTGGTCACATCACTATGTAATTAACTTCACTATAGACAATGCCAGTACAGAGCACATCACCCCTAAAAAACCAGAAACATTCGAAACTAGAAATATCAAAAAGCTCTCTTCAGACAAACTCACTCCAGCCCTGAGTGCTGCCCTTGCCCAAATGGTTCTAGGCACCAACAACCCCTCCTATCTAGCAGAACAATACCAACAATGCCTTACCCAAACTATTTTTTTTAATAAATCTTTTTTTATTGGTTTGTTAAACAGAGAACAAAAAGAAGAAAAAGAAAGGTAGCACTTTCAGCATGAGTACACAAAAGACATTAGGAGACCTATCATCAAGATCGCAATAGACAGGGTGCTCAACATATTCCTTGACAGTTGTGTGGTTCTGCGGGGGGGGGGGCTGGGGTTCGAATTCGGAAATCCGCACCCTCCACCCGGCAGCTGCGTAGGGCGTCGCCGCTGTCCCTTGTTTTGGTCTTAGCATTTATAGTTCCCATTTTCCCCATATTTTCTGGAACTTACGGGGGGAGCCCCTTGCATTATAAATTCGCCTCTCCAGGGAGGCGCATCTGTCCATTTCATTGGACCATCTGTCAATGGTTATCCTGTCCCCCGAACCCCATGTGGCTGCCGTGAGTCTCTTTCCAGCACCAAGTGCTACTCCTAGAAACAATCTTTCATACTTGTTAAGGTCAGTTTCGCCCCCTATACCCAGTAGGATAAGCTTAGGGTCTCTCGGGATTGTGGAGCCAAGTATTCTGGAGAGGCGGAGTAAACACGCAGTCCAAAACTCCTGTAGTACCTCACACTCCCATAACAAATGGTAGAAGGTGCCCTCTGCCCTCTTGCATCGACTACATTCTGCGGTTACATCCCCATCCCAACTGGCCATTTGCGTTCTGGAGTAGTAGGACCTGTGCAGAATTCGGAGCTGAATCAGCCGGAGTTTGGCATCTATCCCTATTTCCCTCGGGGACATCAGGGCCTCCACCCACTCCTCCGCCTCTAGTGGCCCTAGGTCCTGTTCCCATTTAGCCCTGAGATTGTCAAGTTCCCTGGATCCGAAGGAGTTAATTGCCTGATAGAGGGTGGAGGTTACCTTATGGGGGATGGGGTGCGGGAGTATGTTTGTTTCCAGGGGAGAGCAGGCAGGTATATCGGCCAGGTTCGGGAGTTGGGTGTTAATGGCATGTGTAAGCTGGAGGTATCTGAAGCGGTCCATGGGTGACAGCCCGTGTCTCGTTCGCAGGGTTTCAAAGTCCATCATTCGCCCCTCCTGGACTATGTCCGCCAGTGTGGTTATCCCTTTCCTCTCCCAGGTTTCGAAATGGCCCATTTTTTGTATTTCGGGAAGGTGTGCATTACGCCAGAGGGGTTGGATCAGGGTTGGTCTGTCTGCCCAGCCTAAGTATCTATGTATCTCCCTCCAAACTCGCTGTATGTGACGGGACCCTGTCGGCGTTGCTCTTAGGTTCCTTGGGCTATCATATAGTACGTGCAGGGGGGATGGCAAGCCAGTGTCCCCTGTCTCTACGCGGATATGTGGTAGCCGCGGGTCTCCGTGCAGCCATTCATTTGCCACTCCCGCTTGTGCCGCCCAATAATATGTACGAATGTTGGGCAGTCCTATACCCCCATCCCACACAGAGCGATAGAGCGTTTTCAGGGCAATGCGCGGCTGTTTCCCTCCCCAGAGAAGTGTGCGGAGAGTCCTGTTTATATCTGCGAATATTGTGGCCGGGATAGGGAGCGGGGCATTTTGGAGGACATACAGAAATCTCGGGAGAGCCAGCATCTTAAAAAGTGCCGCCCTCCCGAGTAATGAAAGTGGGAGGGAGTGCCAGTGGGTGACATCGTTCTCCAGTTTTTCCATTATCGGGTGTAAGTTCAGTTTGGGGAAGTCCTCCTGTGTTTGGTTAATTCGTATACCTAGATAGGTGAAGCCCAGGATTGAAACGGAGTATGGACAGGGATCTGGGATTGCTTCCTCCCCTCCCTGTACCGGGAAGTAGATTGTTTTCTGTGTGTTGACCCGTAGTCCCATGAAGTGTTGGTATTCCTCCAGGGTTCTGGTCACAATCGGGCAGGAGATTATTGGGTTGCTCAAATATATCAAAAGGTCATCCGCGTACAGCGAGACCCGTTCCTCCCCGCCCCGTGGCCAGGCGAATCCTGTCCATCGTGTATCAGTTCTCAACCGGATTGCCAAAGGTTCAATGGCGAGGATAAACAGCAGGGGGGAGAAGGGGCATCCCTGCCTGGTCCCCCTACTCAGCTGAAACGTGGCAGATGATTTCCCATTGACTCTTACAGAGGCCTCGGGGAGGGAGTAAAGGAGTTTAACCCATGACATGAAGTATTGTCCAAAGCCCATGCGTTCCATTATGTCCCACAGGGCATCCCATCCCACTGTATCGAAAGCCTTCTCAAAGTCCACCGCCAGGAGGGCCAGTGGAGACCGGATCTCGTCAGCTCTGTCGAGGGCAATCTGGACCCTGCGGAGATTCATTCGGGTGGACTTGCCGGGCATAAATCCACACTGATCTGGGTGAGTTAGAGATCCAATCACCCCCAGCAGTCTATTGGCGAGGACTCTGGCTAGCACTTTTGCCTCCCCGTTTATTAAAGAAATGGGCCTGTAGGAGGCGCAGTGCTCCGGGGGTTTCCCTGCTTTGGGGATCACCACTATTGTCGTTTTTCGGAGGTCTGGGGGGAGGGTGCCCAATTCTCTGCTACGGAGGAACATGTCGTGCATGTGTTTCGTTGTCGTTGCGCTCAGTTTTTTCCACAGTTCTACGGGGAACCCGTTGGGGCCTGGGGTCTTCCCGGTCTGTAGTTGTGAAAGGGCTTCCCCTACCTCCTCTTCAGTGATGGCAGTGTCTAGCTGTTCTGTCTGAAGTTCAGAAAGGCGGGGGATCGTGATCTCGTCCAGGAAGTTTGGGACGTATATTGTGGGGTCTCGTATTTGTGGGGAGTATAGTTCTCTATAGTAGTTTGCGAATTCCCCCGCGATCTCAGCGTCCCCGGTTAATAAGTTCCCGCCCTGGGTTTGGATGGCCCATACTTGTCCTTTGCTCTGCTCCCTACGTTCCAGCCAGGCTAGTGTTTTGGTAGCCTTGTCTCCTCTCTCGTATATATGGCTCTGGGCCAGCCAGTGGGCGGTTCGGGCATTATCTAAGGCCCTGTCTTTCAGGATTATTTGGGCAGTTACCAAGGCTTCATGTGCCTCCTGGGTTCCCTCTTCGAGGAATTGCTCCTCCCGCCTAGTTACCTGGGCTTCTGCTTCGGAGATTGCCTCGCTATGTTGTTTGCGGTGAGCTGCCACCAAGGATATTGCTTCCCCCCGTATGACGGTCTTGTATGCCTCCCACCTTGTTATTGGGCAGTCCACTGCCTCCACATTTAGGTTAAAATATTCCGATGTTTTATTCTCGAGTCCTTCCAGTATTTCGGGTATCCCTAAGTAATAGGTGTTTAGGCGCCAGGTGGGTTCTTGTTTTGCTGATAGGCCCTTGAGTTTTACCAATAGGGGGGAGTGGTCGGAGATCCCTCTCGCCAGGAATTCTGCGGACAATAGTCGATGGCCCATATTCCTTGGGGTGAGGATATAATCAAGTCTGGATAGGGACCGGTGTGCATTGGAATAGAACGAGTAGCCCCGGTCCATTGGGTGGGCTGCCCTCCATGTGTCAGATAGCCCCATAGTTTCTGCAAAGGTGTGGAGTCTGGTCGGGATGCCTACAGCTCTGTTGCCCACGCGTGTTCTGTCCCGAGCTGTCTCCATGACCTCATTGAAATCCCCCCCAATCGCCCATGAGTCTGCCTGTTCTTCTAGTATTATGTCCTGGAGTTCGGCAAGGAGTTCCGCTGTAAGTGTGGGAGGTGCATACACTGCCACGAGGCCCCACGTCTCCCCCTTCAGTTCACCCAGCACCATCACAAACCTGCCCCGAGGGTCTGCTTTGACTTTCCTTGTAGTAAACGGAAATCTTTTATGCAAGAGGATCATTACTCCCCTAGAGCCTCTGGAGAACCCAGCGAGGTATGTGTGCGGGTAATTTGATTTCCTAAAGAGCCCACAGTTAGTACCGATCAGGTGGGTTTCTGTTATGAATGCAATGTCTGGGGAATGGCGGTTAAGGTACTGGAGTACCAGTTTACGCTTTATGCCCGACCCCAGGCCGTTCACGTTCCAAGTCAACAGGGATATCTGTTTCTTTTGTGTTATATCAGCGTGGGATTTGGTTTGGTGTCATATGTAAGGATGCGGGGTGGTTCCCATTTTCTTCTTTTGCCTGTCGTTCTAAGGTGTAACTGGCGCCTGAGCCCTTCTGCCTTGCTTATTTGGTGATCTACTTTGTGTACTTCATGTGCAAACTCTGGAACCCCATCCTGTGCACCATAGGTCCCGTCCGTGCAGGTGGATATGTTCTGGCCAGTGGGGGGGACGTGTCGGTCCCACTCATATCTAGTACAAGACTTTCTGTGAACTTCTGTTTTGCAGCCCACTGTTACTAGCTGTTGTGACATGAGGCCAGTCCCTTCCTTCTCCAAAAACCCCAAACTCCCCCCACCCCGCACTTCCCCCCAACCTGAAGTACCTGTTTCCCTAACCATTTAAACTACTAAAGAGGCGAAGGCCCCAACTCGGAGGCGGGGGGGGGTCAGAAGGACCCTACCCCGCAACGTGTGTGGTTCAAAATAACCACTGAACTTAAAGTACAGCTAGCCGTGAAGAGTCCCCCTCCGGGGGTGAAGAGGTGGTAGCCAGCCAGGGCCGCCGGTCGCAAGGATCTCTTCCTGTTTCCTTGTTCCTGTCCCACAGCAGCTGCACATTTTCAGGTGTGTCCTGTGTCTATCGGGGGGCCGGGTTCTCCCGCCTCCCCACGTGGTGGGGTGACCTGTCCAGTAGGGCGGTTGTTGTCTCCATCGTTCCTGCGGGGTGTGTTTCCATCCGGTCTGTTCGGGCGTGGAGTAGAGAGGACCTGTGTTTCCAACCAGTCCCAGGCCTCGCGGGGAGTGTAGAACACTTGGACCTTGCCGTTGTGGTATACTTTGAATGTTGCCGGGAAGAAGAGTGCATATTTGATGCCCAGGGGGGACAGTTTCTTTTTGATAGAGTCGTAGGACTGTCGCGACTTCTGGACCTCCCTCGTGTAGTCGGGGAAGAGCCCGATTCGGTGACCATTGTAGGTGATGGGGCCGGTCGCCCTTGCCATGTGCAGTAGTGTGTCCCGGTCCCTGTAGTTCATGAGTTTTGCGATCACCGTTCTTGGGGGGGCCCCCGGAACTGGTCTGCCCGTCGGAACTCTGTGTGCTCTTTCTATTGAGAAGAATTTAGAGAGCTGCTTGGGAGCCATCAAGTCCGCTAGCCAGTGTTCCAGAAAGAGCTCCATAGAGGGCCCTTCCTCTTTCTCGGGAAGGCCGAGTATGCGGAGGTTGTTCCGGCGGGACCTACCCTCACTATCTTCGGCTCTGTTTTCAAGTGTGGTGATTTTCCGTTCCATTTGCTCAAGGCGGCTTCCCAGGTTTTTAACCGTGTCCTCGGTGTCTGATATTCGTTGTTCTGCTTCCCCAACCCTGGCAGTGAGGTTCCTTAAGTCTTGCCTCACGAAGGACACCTCGGAGGCCAACCCGTCTATTTTGGTCTCTACCGAGGTTCTGGAGTCGTTAATTGCTGCCATGATGTCGGTGAGGGACAGCGTTTGGGCCGCACCCCCCTTAATAGTCTCATTTTCCACCCCACTAATTGGGTCCGGGAGAGCCACCGGGGTGCTCATCGTGTATTTGTCTATTTTGTTCTGGGTCGCTCCCCTACGGGGCTGATCCTTGCCCATCCTGACCCTGTGGGGCGACTCTAGGTGCGGGTGTGTCTCCTTGGGTTGAGGTTCCCTCGTGGATGGTCCTCCGCCCTCCGCTCCGCCCCCGTGGTCCACCGTGTGTCGCCGGCCGGTGGCCTTATCACTGTTTGCGCCGCACTGCTTGGGCCCTCATCTGGCCTTGGCCTGCACAATCTGGTGCTATGTCCCGTATGGCCTAGCGCAGGGCCTGCTTTGTCGTGTGGTTCCGGGGGGGATTATGCCGGCAGAGGGTGGTGTTGGACTTGGCAAGTCTGAGCCTGGGGGGCGGGGGGTGAATCCCTCGTTTCTTCAATACGTGGCGGGTGCTTTTTGGGCTGCCCGATGGCAGGGGGCCCCAGTTTGCAGTACCTGGTGCAGTCCCCCAGCAGGTCCGCCTCGATCCCCTGGTAATTTCACCTCCCCTCCCCCAGCCGTCGCGCGTGCCCCTCCGCACTCGATGTTCCCCCTCGACCCAGGCGGCCCGCACACAGCGGGGGCCGGGGAGGGAGAGCCCGCACGGTTGCCGCACTGGGGGAGAGGAGGCGGCCCCAGTCCCTCGGCACCGGCGGCTGCGGCTGTAACAGAGGCCCACGGGGGGGGGGTCCTCACCTCACGCCTCGCTGGGCGATGATTCCGATCCTCCAGCAGCAGTCCCGTGGCCCGGGGCGGTAAACCCGCAGCGATCTCCGAGGTGCCCAATGTATCCTTGGCGGAGCCGCGTTGGTCGCGCTGGTGTTCGCGCCGACTCACTCGCGCGGCCCGCCTCGCGGCCCCGGCCGGGCTTTCACACGGTGCGGGAGGCTCCGGCAGGTCCGATTTTCCTCTGGATTTTTCGGAGGGGATGCCGGTGCATTCCCCCACCGTGGTGCGAGGTGCTGGTCAACAGAAGGGTCGAAGGAACGGCAGGATTATGGAGGATTTAGGCGGCCCTGGCGGAGCGACGTGAAGCTAGGTCTTCATTCGGCGCCCCCTGGTGGCCGACTCCCCTTACCCAAACTATTGACCTACTTGCTCCCATCACCACTAAAACCCGTAGACCTGACAAACGTTCCTGTTTTTGGTTTAATGAGGAACTTGTAGCCTTAAGACGCACAAAAAGATCACTTGAACACCTCCATAAGAAAAACAATACCCCAGAATCGGCATTAGCCTTCGCTGAAGCCAACAAAATTTATAAATCAGCAATAATCACCCAAAAAGCCAATGCCTTCAACCTCTGCATTACTAATGCGTCCTCAGACAGCAAAGAACTGTTTACCATCCTCGGAGAGCTCGAAAACCCTTGTCAAACCTCAGCACCTTCTAACGCTAGCAAAGACTGGTGCACCACTATACAATACGCACTCTCATCTAAAATCCTCCTACTGCAAAATAAAATCGATAGTAAAAAAACGCTCCTAGCTGACAAAACTCCATCCACCATATCAATGACCACATCAAATGCCACTACTGGCTCCCCATTTCAATTCACACCAGTGTCTAACAAAGAAGTATTTGACACCATAATGAAACTCAAACCTTCCAACTGTAAAGAAGACCAATTCCCCTTCCACCTAGTGAAACTATGTGCCCCCACCCTTACACCCATCATCACCGAATTCATCAATGCCTCTTTCCTCACAAACACAGTCCCCACCAGTATCAAAAAAGCTTGGGTGACACTACTTCTAAAAAAAACATCCCTGGACCCAACAATACCCACTAATTACCGACCTATTACAACAGTCCCATTTCTCCTAAAAATAATTGACGAAATAGCCTACTGCCAAATTCAGAACCATTTGGAACAACATCAATTACTAGGAGACCGCCAGTCAGGATTCCGTCCCAACCATAGCACAGAGACAGCCCTCCTTGATCTGAAGATCCAAATGGATGCCACTAGAGAAGCAGGTAAACTCTGTCTACTGATGCTCCTGGACCTCTCAGCGGCCTTTGATCTGGTTGACCACGATAAACTCTGCAACACTCTAGCAAACAATTTCAACCTAGCTCAGAACGCTACCAACTGGATCAAATCATTCTTGGCTGATAGGACTTCCAGAGTATCCATCGGCAAAGAATCAGCAGACCCAGTGCCTGTCCCTGCAGGTGTGCCGCAATGCTCCTGCCTATCCCCCACTCTGTATAATGCCTACACTAAACTATTATTTGCAGCGTTGGATGCCATGGGTGTCATCTATACTAACTTCGCCGATGACATCCAAATCCTCATCCCTCTCTCAGGCAATCATGAACAAGACTCCCTCCTGGTTAACCAAATCTACTCACTCATCCAAAATTGTATGGCTAATAACAGCCTTTGTCTCAACAACGACAAAACCGAGCTCCTCATACTAGGCTCCTCCAGCAAAATCAACACCCTTGAGCCCGCTTTCAAATCATTCACCATCGATGGAACCATAATCCCTGTTCTTAAACAAGTCAAGACCCTTGGCGTCTACTTAGATGCAACACTATCCGTGTCTAAACAAGTAAACACATTAGCCTTGTCCACTTCCTACACCTCCAAACTCATCTCCCTCAGCCGTAAATTCCTCTCAGTCAACAACTGTGTTACTCTAGCCAGAGCACTCATACTGTCTAAGCTAGACTATTGTAATATCCTATTCCTTGGCACTTCCAAAGCCAACATAGCCAAACTTCAACTCATGCAGAACAAAGCCCTCAGAGCAGCTTTAGGCATCAAAAATCCGAACATATCTCTAACACCAGAAGAGACCACCACTGGCTCCCCATCCAAGCCAGAATTCTATTTAAAACCCTGAGCATCACCCACAAATGCAGGGCTAACAAAGCACCCAAATACCTCAACAACACAGTCATGATGAAGCCCCAGACCAGACTCCTCAGGTCCAACAAAAACGCATACCTTGCAACCCCCAGATACAAAAGAGAGAAAGCAGGGGGTAGTAGCTTCAAAACACTGGCCCCCAGACATTGGAATGCGCTACCTACCCACATTATGAATGAAACCTCCTTCCCTAAATTCAAAAGCTTCTTGAAGACTTGGCTCTTCAATAAGTTCTAACTGAACCAGAGCACTAATCCCCTCCAATTAACTGTACATACCTGACTGCTTTGTATATTATTGTATAGTATTGATTGCTATCCCTGTGTACCTCTGTGTTCTTTCTAAGATTGCATTCTCCCATTGTCTGTAACTACACCGTGATACCCCCGGGTCTGGGCGTATAACAAATGTAATAAAATAAAAAATAAATAATGCCCACAATCAGAACAGACCACATCCAGAAGCTGAGGAGGGGAACACAGAGAACCCTGAAGTAAATATTTTTGCAAATTAGCATTAATCACATCCCAACAACCCCTGGGACTGGATTAAGAGGATTCAAGCGCAGATATTGAAGCCTCTTATCCTATTCATGAAAATAGTCCTCAAGCCACGGACTGTTGCAAAGAACCAGCCACCGAATCCTAGGCTTGCCATGGTTGTCTCCATGGAGCCACTTCCAGAGGTACAACAGCTCGAGCCACGCAGGTTACACCAGGAAGTCAGGCCTATGGGAATGTTGAGCTGCGATGCTCCTGGGGAGCAGTGCAAAGTGACCAGTGGGGATACTCCTTTAAATTCAGCTTCCTGTACCGACCCCTTCAACCAGTCACCATTTGTGATCATTGCGCCATGATGGAGTATGCCCCTGCTGTGCTTCGAGAACCTATTCCCCTATCCCCTAAACCACAGAGAGTAGCTTGCATGCTTGAAAACACGAGTGTACCCGAGTAATGGAACGGTGTGTTCCATTACATTCTTTCATGAAGGAGTCCTGTGTTCCTTGAAGATTATGTGTGATCTTTTCCATGGTCATTTGCAACCAGACCTTTTGTAACCATGTATATAGTAGTGGTGGGTCTCGTTTCTTCCAGCTCAGTTCAATTGTGGCACAAGCCGCTATGGCTAGGCCCATGAAACTTCTCCATTGCGCCTTGGTGTATGTTTTGGCTTGTTGCCCTTTCAGTTCGCAGAGCGACACTTTTGCCCCTAGTTGATCCGCCTCTGGGAATATCTTTTTTATTTCCAATATCACTTCTGTCCAGAAGCCTTTGACCCTTGGGTAGTCCCACCAGATGTGTCTCCATGTGCCGGAGTCTGTACAGACTCTCCAGCAACGGCTTGACGTTTGCGGGTACATGTTGTTTAGCCTCTCTGGCGTATAGTGCCATTGTGTAACTATTTGAATCCACATTTCCCTGGTCTGGGCCGCTCGCTTTAGTTTGGGGATGTCAGCCCATAGCGTCTGCCACTGTTGGGTCGTGATATCTTCTCCCAGTGTTCTTTCCCATTTTTTCATGTATGCCCATTTTAGATCCTCTTCCTGTGTATTTATGAAGTTGTAAAGAGCGGAGACTAGCTTCTTGTCCCCTGAGTTGGTAAGAAGATATTTTTTCGAAAGTGGTCAGTTCCCTTGTCGCCGCCCGGGTTATCTCTGGCGTTGTCAGCCAATGTCTGAGCTGTTCATATTTGTATCTATCCGCATTTGTGAGGTTCCAGATTGTCTTGCATTCAGCGAAAGATCTCACTTCCTTATCCAAGAACATTTCCCCAATTTTCCTGCATCCTGCTTCCTCCCAGTTCTCGTAGGCGCCATGCTCTAGCCCTGGTGGAAATTGTGGATTCCTACATATTGGAGTGAATGGGGCCGTTGCCGTGGTGATGTTTCCTTTCCGTGTCAGCTCGTCCCAAGCATTCAGTGTGGCTTTCATGAGCTCGCTAATGCGTAGGTTTGGGTGTCTATGCTGCTTTAGTTTCCATAAGAGATCTTCTAGCGGTGTTCTTGCAACCGCCCTGTCCTGGGACACCCAGATCATTCGCTGGTTGTCCCCCAGCCATTCTTTCAAGATCCATAATTGCGCCGCTTGGTAGTAATTCCTAAAGTGTGGGAGCGCTAGGCCCCCCTCTCTGATGTGAGCAGTGAGAACTGTTCTTGCAACTCTTGGGGGTTTCCCGTTCCATATGAATAAAGAAACTGTCTTTGCCAATGTTTTGAAGAATGACTTAGGGATTGTTATCGGGAGGGCTTGAAAGTAATACAGCAATTTAGGAAGAGTGTTCATTTTTACCGATTTGATTCTTCCCCACCAGGAGATATTTAGGGGGCACCAACGCTCTAGGTCTTTTTTTACTCTGGATAGTAGTGGGGGGTAATTCCTTTTGTATAAGGCATCTACCTTATGCGTGAATGTTATGCCCAAATATTTAATGCCTTCCTCTGCTATTTTTAGGCCAGATAACCCTGTTTCCCTGTTCAATATTTCTCTGCTCCCGGCTAAATGTAGGATTTCCGATTTCTTCTTATTTATTTTTAGACCCGAGATGTCCCCAAATAACTCAAGCAGCTGAATAGCACCGGGCAATGTGTGTGTTGGGTCTTCGAGTGCTAATAACATGTCGTCAGCATAGGCAATCACCTTATGTTGTCTGTCCGCCATCTCAATCCCCCTAATTTGGTTTGTTTCCCTTATTTTAATTAGTAGCGGTTCCAACAATAGTGCATAAAGAAGCGGGGAGAGCAGGCAACCCTGTTTCGTTCCCCTAGTGATCGTCACTGTTACGCTCACCTGGCTCCCACAGGGGCGTCGATCGGACCCGGACAACTGCGCCCTCCTCCAACGTGAAGCGTAGTGCAGAGATGACAGACTGGACTGGACCGCCTAATCTCGTCTGCTTGACCCGTAGAAATATTCTCCTGCAAGTGGAGAAAGGGATTCAGCCACCTGTGGATTTTAGTAATGGCACCCCACTGTTCTCCCCACTAATCACCACCGATATTCACTTTCTGTAAACTCACATTACGTTTGTAAATGATGAGCTCTCCATCCTGCGTGGAATGCAGGGGCGCGTAGATACCAGTTACTTCACTGGTTTGAGGGTGTTGGAAGAGTTCCGGATGAGTATTGACTCCGAGGTTCCAGGCGAGAACCCGTAAGTATAAAGTTCAAAAAGTTCAATATGTCCGATGTTCACTCTTGTACATTCCTTTCTTGTGTTGCAACTGGGTCCAAGGGAAGATTGTCTTGTGGCAGTTGATGGTGTTGAGGTAAGAGTCTGTATTACCCAACACTGTCCGGCAAAAGATGCATGTGTTTAAATTGCTGGTTTCTCTCTCCTTACAGGTGCGGCGTAAGAAGTTGTTACAGAATAATGCCTCGGGTTGTTAATCAGGTAAGTCTATGGTGGAGAGGTTGTATTTGTTGGCTCTCTCGGCTCCCCTAATGTTTCTTTTGTCCCCTAGATGGTGGAATTCGGAGAAAATGATGGAGGCTGCACCGGATCGAAAAATGCTGTGAGGACTGGTGAGTATGGCGCGGCGCTGCAGCTGGCGACGCGTGTAGAATAATGTCCTTTTCAAGTTCGAAGACGTGATGGATCCGGAATTCAGGTAAGGATTGAAATAATATCTGTTTTCTAACCTTTCCTTCTTCTTTCTTCTATTGCTAGGAGCTCTGGATTCGAGATGGGCGTGGCTGAAGACTGGATGCTAACTGCAGGCATGGTGAGCGTTACGCTGCTGGATGCAGAATAACACGAAGCATGTGCTGCTGTTCGGGCGTGGTTTAAATAGCCTCCAAAGTAGTTCCAGGTAAGAAGTCCCTAGAACCACACCCGAGTAAAAAATAGTCCCTGTAGAAAAATAGTCCCATCCAGGCCTCACGTTGGCTTGGATTCATTTGCAGCATGGTCTGCATGAGGTAAGTAAAGTCTATGGGCCTCATCACGAGTTTGGCAGTAACCCTTAAATGCGGCGGTAGCGCTATTACCGCTGCATTTAAGGGTGCTCCAGATCATGGCTTTGGCGGATTTCCCCCCAGCTCTGAGCTGGGGGGAAATCCGTGGCATAATTGCCGATTTTCGGCGCGATTACCACCGGTGGGAAATCCGCCGGCGGTAATAGCGCAAATTTTCCCCATTGGGGAATGAGGAATTCCCAAATGGGACCAATGGGGAATGGGCAATAACCCTTCCGCCAATCCTGTGATCTGGCGCTAATAGCGCCGGGGGATTTGGCGCAGGGCTATTAGCGCTGGCGCTAGTAGCGCCGGCGTTACCGCCCAAATCGTGATGAGGCCCTATGAGCCTGGCGCCTATGGCGCCAGGACTGATTTCTATTATGAGCCTGGCGCCTAAGGCGCCAGGACTGAACCCAGACAGCCCCCAGCTGGGGCTGCTGGGGTTTTATTAAATACATGGATGCCTGCTCCCGGGGCTGATGGGCTTGATCCGGATGACAGGGGGTAGGCATCATGACAGCACTCCCCCCCAAGGCCCCTCCTAAAGTTGCTCTTCCCCTTGGTCCTGGTTTGTCTGGGAAGTTCCGATGGAATTTCTTCACCAACCGAGGTGCATGAACGTGGTCACTAGGTTCCCATGACCTTTCTTGTGGTCCGTAACCCTTCCAGTCGATTAAATAAAAAAGTCTTGATTTAACCATCTTAGAGTCCAGGATATTCTTTACCTCGAATTCAGGTTCTCCATCTATTAGGATGGGGTCAGGTGGTTTGGTTAATCTTGTCCCAGGTTGAGCTGGTTTTAGAAGTGAAACATGAAAGACAGGATGAATCCGCAAATTAGAGGGTAATTCCAATTTGACGGCCACCAGGTTGATAATGGCCTTAATGGTGTAAGGTCCCAAATAACTAGGATTGAAAGTTCGAGTTCCCTTTAGAGGTATGTGTTTTGTAGCTAGCGAAACTTGAACTCCAATCTGGTATTGTGGAGTTTCACTTCTATGTCGATCAGCATTTTTCTTGTGTTTCTCCTTTGCTTGTTTCAAGTGTTCTATTGCTTCCTTAAAGGCTTGTGTAATAGTAGAGTGCAGATGAGTCACTGCAGGCATTTCTAAGTGTTGAGGCGAATCGAGTTCTGAGGTTCGAGGATGATGTCCATATATGGTATAAAAGGGGCTTTGTCCGGTTCCTGAATGTACGGAGTTATTGTATGCGTATTCGGAAATCCATAAAATATCTTTCCAATTGCTTTCGGTTTGGTGTAGCATACAATGTAGGTATTGTTCAAGAGTCCGGTTGGTCCTCTCCGTCTGACCATCAGTTTGGGGGCGGTGACTGGTTGATAGCCTTACATCGATTTGCGCCAATTGACAGCATTTCTTCCAATATTGTGAAATGAATTGACTACCTCGGTCAGAGACCAATACGGAAGGAAATCCATGGATTCGAACAATGTTTTCGAGAAATTCCTTGGCCAAAATCGAAGCGGAAGGTAATCCTTTTAAAGGAATAAAGTGGGCCATTTTGGAAAAAAGATCCACAATAACTAGAATGGTGTTAAATCCATTACAAGGAGGTAGATCTGTAATGAAGTCTAAAGACAAGGTGTGCCATGGTGTAGGTGGAATATCCAAAGGTTGTAAAAGGCCAGATGTTTTTTTCTTCTGACTTTTGTTTTGGGCGCAGATACCACAAGACATCACAAATGACTTTGCGTCCTTTCGCCAGGTGGGCTACCAGAATTGTCTTTTAATTTTAGCTTCAGTTTTTGCGATACCTGGGTGTCCTTCCGTAAGGGTGTCATGATAATTGGAGATGACTAGTTCTTGTAGTTCCTTGTGTGGTAGAATTAGTCGTCCTTGATAGTAAGGCAGGTCATTGATGACTGAATAATCTTGGCCTTTCTTTACCCAGTCCTGCAGGGCTGCTGGATCGAAAAGTTATTGGATTTTTAAATGAATGTCTTCTAGAGTCTGTAGAGTAGTTATGCCAAGAATTGTTTGTTCTGAAATTATAGGCACTGGTTCCGGGTTCGAATATACTTCTCCCATCCCTATTCGGGATAGGGCATCTGCCTTGCCGTTTTTACAACCTGGTCGATAAGTGATCACAAAATCGAATTCGGCAAAGAATAATGCCCACCGAAGTTGACGCGATGATTGGGCCTTGGCTGTTTTCAAATACTGCAGATTCCTGTGATCTGTGATTACAGTGATGGTATGCCTGGCACCGAGAAGATAATGCCGCCAAGCCTTGAAGGCGGACTTGATGGCTAATAACTCCTTATCAGTAACTGCATAGTTTAATTCGGGTGCTGAGAACTTTCTTGACCAGAATGCTACTGGATGAAGTTGACCGGTTTCGGGATCCTTCTGGGACAGGACAGCTCCCATGGCTAAACTGGATGCATCGGTTTCAACTATGTATGGAAGCTCAGGGCGTGGATGCTTTAAGACAGGTGCAGACGTGAATTTCGATTTTAGCTCTTGGAAGGCTCTTTCAGCCTCTTCAGTCCACAAAAAACGTTTGTTTTTTTGCAAAAGTGCTGTGATGGGGTGTACAATATGTGAGAATTCAGGAATAAATCTGCGATAGAAATTAGCAAATCCAATCATGCTTTGTACCCCTTTAACAGAACTGGGTGATGGCCACTTGAGGATTGCGTCCACCTTTCGAGAGTCCATTCGAACTCCTTTTGGAGTCAGGATAAATCCCAGGAATTCAACTTCTGTAGAATGAAAAACACATTTCTCCAATTTTGCGTATAATTTGTGCTGGCGTAGTTTCTCTAGGACTGCACGAACGTCCTTCACATGGTCTGATTCTGAGGAGGAGTACACTAGAATATCGTCTATGTATACGACAACACAGACGTCAATGAGTTCACGAAGGACATCATTCATAAAATACTGGAAGGCTGCTGGTGCATTCCACAACCCGAAGGGCATCATCTGGTATTCGAATAACCCGTACTTGGTGCGAAAGGCAGTCTTCCATTCATCGCCTTTCTTTACACGTACCAGATGATATGCCCCTCGGAGGTCTAACTTAGTGTAGCTACAAGCATCCTTTACTTGGTCTAGTAATTCGGGGATCAGAGGCAATGGGTATCGGTTTTTTACTGTAATCTGATTTAATGCGCGGTAGTCTATGCACGTTCTACGGTCACCTTTCTTTTTAGGCACGAAGAATAGAGCTGAGGATGCAGGAGATTTTGGATGGACGAATGAAGCCATTAGCAAGGTATTGGTCCAGATATTGTCATAGGTGAAGATTTTCGGGTTCCGTAAGGGCGTAGATTCTACTGCATGGAGGTTGTGCACTGGGTACTAGGTCAATTTGAGAATCGTATGATCTGTGAGGTGGTAAGGTATTTGCCTGTTCTTTTTGAAAAACATCCTGAAATTCTTGATATTCCTGAGCTAACTGCACAACTGGATTAGTAACGGTGGCCAGGCTTTTGTTCAAGGTTTTTTCCAGGTAACAGGTGTGTGCACAATCTGGGAAGGTCACTCTCTTCTCTCGCCAATCAATACAAGGATTATTTGTTTCCAACCATGGCATTCCCAGAATTATTTGGAATTGCGGGCCTTGATTAAATCAAACACAATAGTTTCTCGATGCCCATCTTGACCCAGCAGTATCAGCTCAGTAGTGGAATGAGTTACAGGCCCAGAGGCAATTTCAGTTCCATCGACTGTGGTGATGACATCCGAAGCGGTCTTTTTGCAAAGCGGTAGATTCATCCTTGAGGCCAATTCGTGGTCCATGTAGTTTCCTACGGCCCCGCCATCAATGTATGCCCTTACTGCATGCATACGTGATGGCTGCCTTGGATCAATTAGGACCATTGGTATAATTAGGTGGGAGGTCTGAGTGTCCTTCTTTAAGCTCGGCAAGCGGACCTCTACGCTTGTCGGGCGTGGTCGTTTCCCGAATCAGGCTCTATTTGACTTTTGTCAGCAACTCCTACTACTTTCTTGGGTGGTTTTATAGGGCAATCCCGTAGAAAATGTCCTGAGGTTCCACAGTACAGACACAATTGCATCTGCTGTCTCTTTTCTCTTTCCTTTTGAGTTAAGGGTCCTTTAACCCCCCCGATCTGCATAGGTTCTGATGCATCTGTTCCTTTGGGGGTGACATTGGGTTTAACCCATACCCGACTCTCGAATTTAGCTCGCTCAGCCTTTCTATTCTGAAGTCAGTGGTCTAACATCGACCACTAAGTCTATATATTCTGCGCAATCCTGAGGTGGGTTCACAACTTGAGCCAAAACATCTTTGAGTTCTCCCCGAAGCCCACGTTGAAATAATGTAATTCGTTTCTCCTCAGGCCATCCGGTTACCACCACCAACCTATTGAAGGTTGCGATATAGGTTAGCAGATCCTGATTACCATGTCGAAGGGATAAAAGTTTGTATCCAGGGCCTGTCCCTGTGAATGTCTGGCGAATAGTCTTTCCATGCTTCTTTGAAAACCCTGAAAAGAGGATCATCCTGGTTGACTAGTGGAATTGACCAGTCAGCTGCGCTGCCACTAAGATATGATAGTACAAAGGCTACTTTGGCTTGGTCATTTGGAAAAGCTCCAGGTCTGCATAAAAAGTGCAAGCGGCATTGATTAATAAACACTGCGAACCTTTTTGGGTCCCCAGCAAAGCGTTCGGGTGGAGCTAAAGGAATAGCCCCTGGTAGGATTACTTGCACAGGATTGCTTGATGAATCAGGAGCTGGGTTTCCCCCGAGTCCAGGTAGGGGTGTTTGCCCAGCTTGATTTTGCAGCAGTTGTCTAGCAAGATCATCTGTGCGTTCCTTTGACACAATCAGTTCTCTCCTGAGGGCATTAGTCTCTTGGCGCGCAGAGTGCACTTCTGCCCTAAGTTCCCCAAATAATTGGGCTAGTTGGTCTGTTTCGGAGGTTTCCATAACACCCGGGTGGGAATTTGTAGATAGGCTTTGTGTTCTGCTACGCTCACCTGGCTCCCACAGGGGCGTCAATCGGACCCGGACAGCTGCGACCTCCTCCAACGTGAAGCGTAGTGCAGAGATGACAGACTGGACCGCCTAATCTCATCTGCTTGACCCGTAGAAATATTCTCCTGCAAGTGGAGAAAGGGATTCAGCCACCCGTGGATTTTAGTAATGGCACCCCACTGTTCTCCCCACTAATCACCACCGATATTCACTTTCTGTAAGCTCACCTTCTGTTTGTAAATGATGAGCTCTCCATCCTGCGTGGAATGCAGGGGCACGTAGATACCAGTTACTTCACTGGTTTGAGGGCGTTGGAAGAGTTCCGGATGAATATTGACTCCGAGGTTCCAGGCGAGAACCCGTAAGTATAAAGTTCAAAGAGTTCAATATGTCCGATGTTCACTCTTGTACATTCCTTTCTTGTGTTGCAACTGGGTCCAAGGGAAGATTGTCTTGTGGCAGCTGATGGTGTTGAGGTAAGAGTCTGCATTACCCAACACTGTCCGGCAAAAGATGCGTGTGTTTAAAGTGCTGGTTTCTCTCTCCTTACAGGTGCAGCGTAAGAAGTTGCGGTTTGTTACAGAATAATGCCTCTGGTTGTTAATCAGGTAAGTCTATGGTGGAGAGGTTGTATTTGTTGGCTCTCTCGGCTCAACTTATGTTTCTTTTGTCCTCTAGATGGTGGATTTCGGTGGAGAAAATGATGGAGGCTGCGCCGGATCGAAAAATGCTGTGAGGACTGGTGAGTATGGCGCGGCGCTGCAGCTGGCGATGCAACGCGTGTAGGATAATGTCCTTTTCAAGTTCGAAGACGTGATGGATCCGGAATTCAGGTAAGGATTGAAATAATATCTGTTTTCTAACCTTTCCTTCTTCTTTCTTATATTGCTAGGAGCTCTGGATTCGAGACGGGCGTGGCTGAAGACTGGATGCTGACTGCAGGCACGGTGAGCGTTACGCTGCTGGATGCAGAATAACACGAAGCATGTGCTGCTGTTCGGGCGTGGTTTAAATAGCCTCCAAAGTAGTTCCAGGTAAGAAGTCCCTAGAACCACACCCGAGTAATAAAATAGTCCCTGTAGAAAAATAGTCCCATCCAGGCCTCACGTTGGCTTGGATTCATTTGCAGCATGGTCTGCATAAGGTAAGTAAAGTCTATGAGCCTGGCGCCCATGGCGCCAGGACTGATTTCTATTATGAGCCGGGGCTGCTGGGGTTTTATTAAATACCTGGATTCCTGCTCCCGGGGCTGATGGGCTTGATCCGGATGCCCGGGGGTAGGCATCATGACAGTCACCCTCTCTGTGACTTCCCCATTTACCGCTATCCTGATCGAAGGGGAGGAGTAATTGGCCTTGACCATGTTTATATATTGATTCCCAAATCCCATGTATTCCATGGTTTTAAAGAGTATGGACCATTCTACCCGGTCGAAAGCCTTTTTGGCATCCAGTGATAGTAACATTGCTGGGGTGTGGGACATGTTTATTTTTTCTATCAGGTGTATGAGCCTCCTCAAGTTATCATGTGTCTGCCTCCCCGGAATGAATTCTGATTGATCCGGATTAATTAGGGAGGGTAGCAGTGGGGAAAGCCTGGCTGCCAGGATTTTCGTATTGATTTTTTAGTCTAAGTTTATCAGAGCAATTGGTCTGTATGAGCCTGGGAGGGAGGGGTCTTTCCCTTGTTTATGAAATACCAATACTTTAGCCTCATTCATGGATGGGGTAACATTCCCACTGTCTCTAAAGGAATTCAGCAGTCTAGTAAGGATGGGTCTTAGGAGGTGCTCGTATTTTTTATAGAATGAAGCTGTGAAGCCGTCCGGGCCTGGTGCTTTGTTGAGCGGGAGGTCCTTTATAGCCTTCTTCACTTCACTTTCTGTTATCTGGGTATCTAATTCAGTTTTGGCTTCTTCTGATATTTTTGGGATGAGGATTGATTCCAGAAATCTATCTTGGTCTGCTTCGACTGGGTGCTCTGTTGCATATAATTTCTGATAAAATGCCCTAAATGAGTCCCCAACATCTTTGGTGCGCGTCAGCGTGTCACCTTGTCCGTTTTAAATGTTCCGGATGGTCATAGATTTTTGCTTCGAGGAGAGTTGTCTAGCTAGATAACGATCAGCCTTGTTGGCTTTGATGTAGTATCTTTGCTTGAGGTATAGGAGGGATCTCTGTGCCTTTTTGTTACGGCATAGTTCAAGTTGCCCCCGTGTGTGTTTCAATGCCCTCTTTAGTCTCTGGTGGGGCTTGCCACTAGTTCTTCTCGAATTTCCAAAAGTTTATTTTCCAGTTCACTTTCTCATTGTTGTCTTTGTTTTTCCGTAGCAGCTTTCAGGGCGATCATGTGACCCCTGATTACCGCCTTAAACGCCTCCCATACTGTGCCCAGGGAGACCGCTCCTGTATCATTGTGACCGAAGAATTCTGCGATCTTGTCTTTTATAGATTCTCCCATCACTGGGTCTGATAATAGATCCTGCGGGAGCTTCCATCGCTATAGGCCTCCCTCTCTCCCTGGGGTTGACAGCTCCATCCAGAGGGGTGCATGATTTGACAGTGAAATGGGGCCAAGCTCCATGCCTTGAACTTTACCCAGAATCCCCACCGAAACCCAGAAATAGTTGATTCTCGACATCGTATTGTGTACGTGCGAGTAGTAAGTGTATCCCTTGGTTTGACCTTTATGCTCCCTCCACGCATCACAAAGTGCCATACCTTCCAACCGTCTTTTAAGGCGCTCGGATGGTGCGCCCTAGTGGTGGGGTCCCCCGCGCTCTGGTCTATCTGAGGGTGCCAGGCCATATTAAAGTCTCCCCCAATTATTAGCTCACCTTTCGCATATCCCTCCAGCCTCCCCATTGTATCTCGCAGGAAGCCATCTTGGCCCGTGTTCGGTGCATATATAGATGCCAAAGTTAGCATGGCATTATGTAATTTGATATTGGCAAATGCGTATCTTCCTTCCTTGTCAGTCTGCCTGTCGACCAATATTGCTTCCAATCCCCCCTTTACTGCTATCATCACCCCTGCCCGTTTCTCTGGAGCGTTTGATTGTGCAATTACATCGTAGCCTCTAAGGCGTATTTCCCCCTTATCCAGGGCTTTAATGTGGGTCTCCTGATACAGGAGCACGTCAGCCTTTTCCTTCCATAGCATATTCTCCACTTTTTTCCTTTTTACAGGGGAGTTTAGGCCATTAACATTCAAAGTTACGATTCTTATCTTTCCCATTTCAGCTGGTGTTTATGGGTGCCCCATTTGCCCGGGCAATATAGTCCCCTCTCTCTTCCGAATCTTCCCCATTCCCAGGCCACCCCCCCAAACACCCCAACTGTCCCCCAACCATTAACCTTATTCCAACTTTGCTCCCGAGGAGGGCCCGGGTACCTATGGTAGCTCTGGCGTTCCGCCTATCGCTCCCTATCCTCGTAGACTCGAGGCTAACTTTGCGGGGAGTCGTAAACCCCGCGTCTTCCTCAGGCCTTGATGTGAGTCGTTCCTGATCCTCACCGGGCTTAAAGAATCTGATGAATACGAATCCCTTCATTGGGTACCGTTCTGCGAACCATGTTTAGAAACAGGACCCTGGACCCTTTCAACTTTTGCAGAGTCGAGTCCTCTATTCAGTTGTATTTGACTTATTGTTTCCCCTTCCGAACCATTTCCTTTTCTGGCGGACCCTTTCCCACCTCCATGGTCTCCTTTGCTGTTCCCCCTTCGTCTTTTCATTCCCGGTGGATGTCTCCTCTGCCTGGATATCCATGATGCTTAGCCCCTCTTCCCTGGTGGTCACCCTCCTTTGCTTTCCTTCCCAGTCGAACAGCCGACCGAATGGGAATGTCCATTTGTATTTTATCTCTCTCGCGACCAGTTCCCTTATGAGTGGGGCCATTTCTCTTCTCTTTAGGAGTGTTACGGCTGACAGGTCTTGAAAGAGCTGGATATCCACACTGTTCATCCTGATTTGATCTAGCTGCCTCGCTCTCCGTAGGATGAGTTCTTTTTGCGGATTAGAAGATAAAGCTGCCAGCACATCTCTGGGTCTCTCCCCTGGTGCCCCTGTGCGTTTAGGGCCCACTCTATGGATGTGGTCTATCCCTATATCATCCGATTCTTGTGCTTCTATTATGTCCCTGAAGACTTCCTGCACCGCTTTCCTTAGGTCCCTGTCCAAGACTGATTATGGCATATTTTTTATGCAAATATTCGATCGGCGGGACCTATTTTCTAGGTCTTCACACTGTATTTCCAGATTGTGGGTCAGAAATACTAAGTGCTCTTGTGTTTCGCTATTCTGTAGAGCCTCGTCTTCTACCTTTTGCACTATTTTTTCCAAGGTGTCAGTCCTTTCTTCCAGGTTGGCAATGTCGTGTTTAACGTCTTGGATTGCCTGCTGCATGTCGTGCTTAATTGCGGCGAATTGGTCCTGAACTGTCAACATGAGCTTATCTTGTAGCTCTACAAACCAAGCATGCATATCTTCTTTTGTTGGGGGTTGGTTGCTGGAGGTGATGTGACTGGGGTTCGTTGTTGGTATGGATGAGTCTTCCTGCGATCTACCTCTGGTTGTTACTGGGGTTTCCGCTGCCCACATCTGTAATAAACTGGAGTCCTGTTTGGAAGACTGCGGGTTCTGTTGGGCCCCCCCTTTCCCTTTTGCTTTAGACATAACCCCTTCAATGTTCCAATGCCGCCGTTCAGTCCAGAGTCTTCCACTCTCTTGTTGAGTGGCTGCGCAGCGCTCTCTTAAGTGGTACCTCTGGTGATCTCCTTCTGAGCGTTTAGAGCGAGTTCGTTTAGCTGGTTCTACTGAGAGGACACAGGTCCCAGTCACTCATTTATGTCTTCCACCTAATGTAAGCCCCTGGTAGTGTTGCTCTCTATTGGTTATAGAGGAAGGGGTTCCAATTGTCTTATCCCTCCCCTCCGTGCCTCACTGTCCCCAGGCTGATCACCAGTCTATGCGCGGGGTGTAGGAGGGGGTAGGGTCTTCCCTCATTCGTTAGGACTGGTGTTGCCCGGCCCTCCTTAGTGTCCAGCTTCCAGCTGCTGCCGTGCGGGGTATGTGGGTGTCCCCCCCAGCAGGAGGCTCCCTGGGTCTGTTTGCCGTTTTACTGGGCCGTGGGGGCGGAGGTGGAGGGAATGAGCGGGGGGGCCTCTCACCTGTCAGTCCACCGGGCCGGGGACCGCCGTTGGTGCCCCCCGCCTCGGGGGCACGGTGTGTGTTCAGGTCCTGCAAAGGCTCTCCGGCTTCTCACCCACTCCTTCCACAGTATCTGTGGGAGTTGGGTAGCGCAGGCCCCGTCCCAGCGGGCCGCCGACGTAATGTTCGCCTCGAAGGGCTCTGCAGCGCTGGGACCCCCGGCTCAATTCCCCCACCCGGAACGGCCCAATCTGTCCGCCACCGCTGTGTGTCCCAGGGGCCGATGATCTGCTCTGCCCTGCTTCCGCGGCCCACGAAGCGCCGCCGCCCCAATCGCTGGGCCGCGAGGGGCGACTCGTAGTCGCGGTGGGGGAGGGGCACTCCACTCACACCGTGTCGCTGGAGGTCGGGCTTTGGGGAATTCACCTCCCGTGCACGTCCGGTGTCTCTGGGCGAAGATGGGTGCATGGTGATGGAACGGCCACCCTCAGGTTCGTTGCTTTGTGTGGTGCAGCTGACTGGCCCAGCAGGATCTAGACTCACACACGTCTCCCTGCACCGGTGCCCATCTTGGAATCCCCCAAAATCGTCATTTTTTTTTAGCAAAAGCAAATGTCAGCATTTAAGCCAAATATTAAGTGAAGGGCTTAATGTGTCTATACACAACTCAAAAGCATGCATTCATGTGCACCATGTTTTCGTTTCCACGTAGCCTTATGTAGATACATGGACCTGTGCATGGTTCGCTAGTCTATATTTAAATACTGCCTATGAGCATACTACCACACAATATTATGACAAAGAAATCGCTCATTAAATTAGCCACTTTTGTGTGAAGGCTCTAAACACTGATTGGTTATGTTTAAAATATATATTAAAAGTATACATTTCATTTTAAGCATCTATTTGTGTGTTCATTATACCAACTGTACTGCCTCAAATCATTAATATGTTTTCTTGCTATTAGTCCTTCACAAGATCTTGATCAATTCAACATTGGTGCAGGATTTCATAAAGCAGCAGTATTCATATAACGTTTGCAATATGCTCCAAGTTATTATAAAACCATTCTGCTGTTATAACATGCTGGTTGATCTAGTTTGATGTTCATTCATTTCACAACACACACCTAATATTTACCAAACCATATACGCTTAAAAACAGCATGTCATCTTGCTTTCAAAATGTGTCTAATATACTCTGGCGCAAGGACAGGCTAATCCCATTGGCTTCTTCAGCTTAAAAACGAAATACAAATTGTCTTGCATATATATTGTATTTTTAACACAGTTCAAACCCCTTTCTCATTTGCTACTGAATGTTGCTCTCACTATTGATCCTAACAAAGACCTCTGTGGCTCTCAGTTGTTAAAAAATAACTGAAATCAGAAAAACCACAACCATATGCCTGTCAATTTAAAAATGATGTGCAATTGCATGCAGCCTGCATTTGCTAAATCACACACTCTTTGCCAGCTGAAAAACATACCGATCATATTTCAGGGGCCTGGAATATTTTAGGACAATCTCTCTTGGCTTCCTCCTTGTCTGCTCCATTAAAGCCACCAGCTCACAATCCACTGAACTATTGCATCTCCTGTCTTCTCTGCCAAATGTGTAGGTTTCTATGTGTGCCTCCCAATTCCTGCACCTGTATTTATAACTCATTGTTTGGGCTGTTTAAAACTATTTATGAATGGATTGGCCGCTTCAGTTTTTTCGAACAATATATTGGTTGCAGCTCCTGCCATGAAACATTGTCTAAATTGTTTGGATCACAACCAGTATTGACCCTTTACCCTAGTCATGGTTTATTTGGTTCTCAGCCCGGACTATGCATTGGTCACAGGGCATTTGCTTTTCACAGTTTTCCTTGTATGGATGCCAATATGCCTTGCTGAATGCAGCTCATAAAAACTTGGCAACAGCCCTAGGATTCTGCTGAACTTGTGTTGGTTAACCACGTAAGCCTCCGTTCCCATCTTGAGTTGCCATTACTCCCTTTAAGGATTATAATGACTTCTTGCATAATTTTCATAACTAGTTCTGCATACTTTATTTTTCGATAACCTCACTTACAAGGATCATAAGATTTGCTTGCCGGTTAATATAATCTTTGGTTTTCCCTTAACAGGAATTCTGTTTTTGTCTTCTCCATGTGTTGTTTGTCAAAGCTTTTGGCTTTTCACTGCTTCTGTGCTGAAAGGATGTGTTTCTGTTGTGATGAGGAAGATATTGGAGGCGGACCACTGGACATTCTTGGGTTCAACACTTGGTTTTATTCAACTAAAGAAAATCCTCATCTGGCCCTATCTCTATGGCAGGGGTTCCCTTTTCTGCAAAATAACAAACAGTGCTCGTAACAGTGCTCATCAGGATGTCATACAAACACAATTTTCCAAACCTATCCTTATCAAACTGGCCCTACCACTAAATAAGAGAAAGACAAAACCTGGCCTAGAGAAGTGGTTCACTTCCCCCTTTCTTGGCTTCTGCTGGTTGGCGCGTGACCCCGCTCCCCAAAAGTGTCTCTTGTAAACGTCACTCTCTTGAACTCTCAGGGTCTTGGCTTTGGATACAGTTCAAACAGAAATAGTGTGTTCCTTAAGTTTCCCACAAAATCTAAAAGAAAATAATCTTCCTCTTAGCCGACTACGCTTGAGCTTTCTCATAAACCTCCAACAAATCACCAAGTAATTTTAGGTAATAAGAGAATAAAGGATACATTCCTGGTTTCCTCCAGAACAAGTGGCTCAATTCTGATAGTTTGGCTTCCAACTGATCTTGTAACTCTTTCAACTTTCCTCCCCCTGTTTTTGGTACAAATTTCTAGGGTGATTGCATATCAGATAGGCTATACTTGTCGGTCATTCTACTGGGACCAGGTGGGTCTGCTTCATATAATGGCACACAGTTCTCCCCATGCAGTGTGTGGCTGCTAGGTGTAACTTGGTTGGGCCCACACCTCTTGGGTTAAAGTTTCCTTCTTGAGGAATGTATCTTTCAGCTACAACCCATGTGGTTGTTTCCGTTGCTTTTATGCTTTCAGTCATGCCTGCTAGGATATATGGTTTGAGTTGAGCCATTTTGGACAGTTTGCTTACTCTTTGGTTTCTGGTTTGCCCCCCTTTTGGCCTATATAATTTACCTTCCTCTTTGTTTTTTTCTCTCCGTTTCAGAGTGCTTGTAGTCCCACTGAACCCTGTTTCCTCTTGTTTAGCTTTGAGGTTCTCTTTTGGGGTATCATGGAGCTTAGCCACCCTCCTCCCTCTCCTTGCTGCGGCCCATGAATCTGTGTTGTTGCTTGGCCTGTCTTCTGGGGAGGCGGTCACTCCTTCTTGGATAGAACCATTGTTTTGGGTTAGTTGGCTTCCTCCTTCTTTGTTCGGGTGGTGTGGTTTGGCCCAATTGGTCTGCCCAACCGTGTCCCACCCCACTTACCACCCCAGCAACTCCACATGCCCACCCCTCCCCCATTTGTCCCTCCCCAAACCCTCCACCTATTCTCCCCTTTCTCCTTGCCCAAACCCCTCCTGTCTGACACCCAACCTTTACTTACCTAAGCACAGCCCGCACAGCCATGGTCAAAACTCACCTCTCAACAGACCCTGCCACCCTCACCCACACACCTCTGGCACCCTCCCTTCGGCCCAGGAACAGAAGTCCATCCATTCTCAGCCCCCACCATGGCCACTGCAATCTTTGCCTACTTTACCACTGTGACCCCACTCCTTCCTTCTCTCCTACACTATTTCTTTTTATTTGTTTGTAAAGCGCTGAAAGGCCGCGGGCATCAGAGCGCTGACAAAAAGACAGGACAACGAATAGTGAAAACAGGACACAGTGTGAATTGACCGATTTCCTCAAGAATGATTTAGCCTGTTTCGCGAAGTTAATTGACACTACCAACCTCCCCACCTTCACCCACACACCTTTAGCACCCTCACCTCAGGCACAGAAGACCGTATACTCACAGCTGCCACCTGGAACACTCCACTCCCCCGCTACCCTCTTGACCCCACTTTTCACCACTCTGCTACACTCCTACCTCCTCCCCCATGCCCAACTCCATCCGTCCTCTCTTCCTCTCCCCTGGTAACTCTACTTCCCCCCTTTAACCTCACCACTCCCACCAATCGGCTATCATCCATGCTCTCCACTCATGCTCCTTTCCCATCACTCCTTTTCACCTTGTCCCTCCTCTTACCCCACCCATATCCAGCCCTTCCCTACCTGCAGCATCTCCCTCCATAAGGCCCACCCCCTTCTCAGCACACTGCTCCCCAGACCACCCCTCTTGCATCCTCATCAATGCCAGATAAGTCACCAGAAACTAAAACATGATTTTTGACCTTATCTCTGATGAAAACCCAGACATCCTCTTTATCACTGAAACCTTGTTCTCTGATGACTTCCTCCTCTTCGCACACAGAGCCAGCAGAGCAGCTGGAATAGCTATCCTCCATAAACCTCACCTCTGTGAAAAACCTGAGGGTGTCTCACTCGCTAGTCCCCAGGGATCTGTCACCCAGGTGGCCAGGACACGGCCATCACTATTGGATCTAGCTCCTGGGGGTGAACTAGTGGGGGAGGATCACCTGGATGAGGAGACTTCGGGGAGTGGAAGTGGGACACTGAAGGGTGAAACGCGGTACCCCCTTGCTTATAGCACCTTTTCCCCATCCTATCCAGTAGGATATTTAGAAGCTCTGCCCCCTTTCCGATACAAACTCTTTGTCACACTGTGAAAGACAAAAGACTTACACCAGAGCCATTTACCTGACATGTCCCAACTCAATGGTCAGGCAGAGTCAGGAAATTGCTGATTACTACACACACCTGACTGTCCTTTTCCTTCCCCACAGAGATAAAAGACGAAGCACGAGAGCGCACTTTGAGCAATGCCAAATGTACGAGGAAGCAGCTATTCCAGGATGGCAGTTCAAAAGGAGGAGAAAGGTGACGAGACCTGAAAGGACGACAAGGAGGGAATTGCCCTTGCTCTTTTCTACCAAGACCTGCAAAGCCTCCGAAAAGGGAATTATAAGACCAGGATATACAGCTGGCGTATGGTGTGACAGATGTAAATGGTACACAGGGCCCTCTCGCACTGATAGCCAAGCAAACCCAGTGAAGAGCCAGCTGCAGAATGGTCCGGCGCCACGTGGGGGTGCTCATTTGAAGGACTCTGGCTGGTCTCCCTTGTTGAAACTACAAATATCAAGAGGCCCTAGGAGAGGCCGGTGTGAGGTGGCAAAGTTGTCATATGCGGGTCAAGTCAAACCCCTTGTACAATTGAAAGTCTTTGACACGTTGTCAAGATAAAAAGCTAAGGGGAGTGAATCTCACATTGTGGTAAAGCAAAGTGAACTGTGTATTTGGCAAATCTGAACCCGGCTGAGGGATGCCTGTGAATCAGGGTGAACCACAATACACCTGTGAACATTGTGTCGACAAGTGTGAACCTGGCTGAGGGATGTCCACAATGAATGATTGTTTAAAAAGACATTGAGACTCTTGAACGTTACAAGGTGCTGATATTTTGAATGAAAGGCTGCAGTGAACTCGACTGAGGGAGGCCAACTTTGAAAGAAGGATCGGAGCCAAGTGGAGGGGGATCCAAGGGTGAAGAGAAATCACCTGAGGTGAAGATTACTGAAAGGAACTTTTCTTTTGTTGTTTATGGCACATCAGGCCCTCTGAGGCAAGAGACTTTGGACCTCATTACACGGTAGGCGGAGGACCAAGGTGCTACTAGCACCTTGGTCCATGCCGGTAAAATACCGGCACCGCCTTGGTGGAAAGGGGAATTACCGCCCTATTCCAAGGTTGGCGGGGCGGTAATTCCCCCTTCCCCCATTGCCCTTCCCCATTCCCATTTTTGCCCCATAGGGCTCTATGGGAATGGGGAAGGCGCTAATTACGGTGCCGCAAATTGCGGTACCGTAATTAGCACCCTGGTCCCTTTGCGGGTTGGTTTTTAACGCCTGCTAAACAGCAGGCGTTAAAGTACCTACCCGCAAAGGGCCCTCGTAGTAAGGCGGTAAGGGTTTACCGGTACCGGTGCCCTTACCGTTGTCCGTGTAATGAGGCCCTTTGTGTGAGAGACTTGGCCAGAGAAGGCTCTGATATTTTGGAAACAAACTGTAACGTCGTACAGGAGAAGCCCTATGTGCTGTGCTCAGGGGTCTTGTTTTGTCCTGGGCTAAAAACGTGGGAAAGGGAGACCCCAGCTGTACCATCCTGACTTATCATTTTGAGAACACTTCTTTCTTTTCTTGTGAACATTATCCCACACGCTTTTGCAGCATAGCGGTAAGGATTGGCAATATTTTTCTTTTAGTATAAGCCCTTTTCATTTGACTAGACACCACTAGGACTGTATTATTATTATTTGATGGTCGTAGCTTGCTTCCATCTTAGATTTAGGATTTAGATTAGGCGTTTATCTCACCTATTATACAGTTTAATAAAAACCCTTGAACTGTGATCACTTGTGTCTGTCTTTACTTCGATACCATGCCTTCCTTACACCTCACACCTTACAGGTCGAGAACAACCGTGCAATGATGGCTGTAAATTCCTGCTAGTCAAATTCCATCTGACTCCCACTTTCGACCTCAGATTCCTCCTCCTTTACAGACCCATGGGCTATAACAGAACCTTTGCAGACTCTCTGAGTGACTGTGTAGTGGCCATCTTGATCTCTCATACCAAGCTTACCGTTCTCAGTGATATAAACAATTGGTTTGACACCCTCTCCAGCTCCATGACCTGCCATCTCATTGACAACCTAGAAGCCCTCAAAATGACCTAGCTTATATTGGGCCTGCACACATTGCAGGTCATACCTTAGATGTAGTGTTCAGCCCGTCCAACCCGATCTCATACCCTCTGACACACCTCCTCGTCTGAACTGATCGCTGTGATATCTTTTTCTCAGCTCTGACTCCCACACCCCCCTCCATCGTCACTTCCACCCTGCCTAGGATCCTGCTCTGGAACAAGG
Organism: Ambystoma mexicanum; assembly: GCF_040938575.1. Taxonomy (NCBI): domain Eukaryota; kingdom Metazoa; phylum Chordata; class Amphibia; order Caudata; family Ambystomatidae; genus Ambystoma; species Ambystoma mexicanum. The sequence goes on along the minus strand of NC_090929.1, from coordinate 685,829,062 downwards.
TAGCCATCAAACCGGATTTATCCTCCTCCCTACTCTCCTCCCTTCCCAATCTCCCACTCCAAAGAGGAACCCCATACCCAGACCGTTTTGACCAATGGCTCTCCGATGCTCTACCGCTGTTAACCCTCACACAACCCCCTCCCTACCACACAGGTCTTTCCCAAAGGTGGTTCTGCCTTACCCTCAAATCCCTCAAAAGCCTCAACCCTTGTTTGGAATGCCATTGGCGGACCAACCCTTCCAGCCAAAACAAAGCCACTCTTGCTACACATACGAGAGAATGCAGATTTGAAATTAGAAAAGCCAAGCATGCCTTCTAAACCTCCTGCATCACCAATGCAAACAACCCCTGCAAAGAACTCCATAAGATCATCTCTGAGTTGAAGACCCTCTGCTCTTCCTCTCTGTCCCCCGTTTCCCAAGCGCTGTGCGACACCCTTTCTGACCATTACTTTAACATAGCCATTCAAAGGAACTTTTCCATCCACTCTAAGCTATTACCCTCGTCTGCCCCGTCACCGACCGCCCATCCACCCTTGACCCCTACACGCACCCTCTATAGTAGTTCCTTCTCAAGGCTTCTCTCCAATAGCTTTCACCCTGACGCTCCTCAAAAACATTCTCTCCTCCACCTGTTCAGGCACCCTCGCCAGATCAATTATCAACCACTCCCTAAGAGCAGGGATCTTCCCAACAGCATACAAAACCTCTCACATCAAGCCACTACTAAAGAAAAGTCCTCTCTTGACCCCCTTGTGCCCTCTAATTAACACCCCATCTCTACCATCACCCACCCCTCAGTGTCACGATCCTACTCGCCTGCCACCCAGTACCGCTACATGCGCCTCTGCTTTATTTCCTTGTTTTACCGCTGCAGTTTTGGACTAATCTAATTGCATGTTCCATTCCGGCTTTTGAGTTAAACCAGCAGATGCATTCTGGGACATGTATGCTGTCCAAAAGGCAGAGGGCTGGAGGATGCATACTAAATACATTTGTTTGCAGCAAGCGACTAAGAGCTGCAGAGGGCCTGATTGCATTCACCTGTTCCAAGCTACTGCAGGCTAGGCTGCAGAGAGCTAGAGAGCACTTGATTAGAAACCACTGCTGCTACTGCTGCAGGCTACTAAAAATTCCTGGAAATCCTCTTTTGGCCTTTGATTCCTGTTGCTGTTGTTGCTTGCAGCTCCCTCTCTGCTGCAGCCTATTGCCCTGCTCCTCTGGGCTCCCACCTGGTGGCTCTGCCACACACCGCTGCCTTCTGCCCTGCTCCTCTGGTCTCCCACCTGGCAGCTCTGCCACACTCCGCTGCCTTCCGCCCTGCTCCTCTGGGCTCCCACCTGGTGGCTCTGCCACACACCGCTGCCTTCTGCCCTTCTTCTCTGGGATTCCCTGCCTGGCAGACTTGCCACACTCTTCTGCCTTCTGCCCTGTTCCTCTGGGCACCTTGCCTTGCAAGCTGCCTGTTCTAGCTTCTGATATCCTATCCTGTGTTGTACCTGGTTATTTCTTTCAACGCTGCTTTCTACTTGTATACATCTTGGTCCACTGTGGTGCCGCCAATCGAATCCATTTTACAGTGTGACCCTGGGTTGGTCTCCGTTTAGATCAGATAAGGGAAGACTTCTGTTGCCTTCACCTAGTCCGTTGAAGTCGTACCTGCCTCAGTATATGGTCTTTCAGTTTTACCCTTGCACTGAGTACAACAGTTTCCTTGGCACGCCTAAGTCATGACGTTGCAGTATGACTGTTGTCACGAGTAATCTGCTGGTACCTATCCCAAGGGCTTTATCATATTCCAGTACACCCTTATTTCTGATCAATCCATGTTGCCCAGTGTACTTGCTTGTCTTTGCCTTTTCTCTGTCTCTTTGTTTACAGCCTGCTCCTGCAGTTCCTGTGAATACCTGTTCAACTCACAGCGTGGTAGGTACCTTTAATCTGTTATATGCTAGAATTGTCTCCGGAATCTGCCTTAATCTACTTGCATACAGTGAGAGATAGCCTCTGTCCTGTGCTCTCCGCCTACACTTGTGACACTCAGATCATCTGAAGACTTTGCAAGGAGTAAAAAGAACAACTCAGCATTGGACCCTGGCTAAAGGTACAGTCTGCCTTACATCTTCCACCAGTGCAGGAAGGCTAGAAACTCCAAGAGTGAAGCAAGATCCCACCTCTAAACATCTCACAGGTAACAGAGGGAGATACTGAATCCAGAGGACCCTCCAGCAGCTCCAGAACCGGAACCCAGCCAGTACACAGCATGCCCTGCTAGGCTCTGCAGCAACCTTCTTAGGTGGGAAGTGCCAGAGGGTCTCTGAACCAAACCAAAGACAAGGCAGCTGCCTACAACACTCTCCTCAGCATTTCTCTGTCCACCTTAAAGGACGACACAAGACCAGTAAAGAAGCTAGGAGTAGTTCATCAACAAGCATCTACCAACGTCCACCTTAAAGGAAAGTTTTCAGCCAGTCGAGCCCCTCGAGTTGCAACCGACTGCACCGCTGCCTGTTACACCAGAGTCGCTAAAGCCATCCGAGATGCCTCGATCAGTGCTTCAGAACTAATGATCAGCACTGAGACGATTCCTTACCCCGAGCTGCCATGTAGGACAGTCTGCAGCCGTCCGTCCAGCCTCAATCGCCAAACTGCCTGCTGCCTCATATCCACAGCTGTTTCCCGTCTTGAACTCTGTCGCAGAAGCTGGAAAGACCCCTGTAACAGACCCCTCACAGTTGAGCACCAAGAACTCCGATAACACAAGGTACATTGTGGTTCTGTCCCCCAGGATCTTCTCTGAAGGCCCCTAGTGATATTGTATGACCCATTGCTCCCTTTGTGCTGAAACAAGTATCAATGAACCCACTTTTTGTATTCTCCTGCCTCCCTTCTTCATGCACCTTCCGTCCCCTCAGACCTGCTTTCATGTTCAGCACTTGTACATTCAGAATGTCTCTAATGCCTAGTAGGAAGGTTATTGTTTGTGTATTCTTCCTTGTTCCTCCCTATCTGCCCCCCCTCACCCTTTCCCCTGCCTTTTTCTTGTTAAGCACTTGAACAATCCGAATGCAATAATTGCATGTCTATATGCCAGATGAAGCCCCTCATTCCATGAGGCGTGGCTTTTCCAGGCCGCAGTCTTACCCTATCTGCTTTTGCTGTAATTGCATGTCTGGTTCTCCATAATGCAATTTTACCTACACTTAGCCGCACTTCCACCCCCCCTTGCTTTCTGTTCAGCACATGCCCATTCCGAATATCCTTGGACTAGTAGGAATGTTATTTTCGTGTTCTCCTCATCCTCGTTCCCCTTCATTTTTAGCACTTACCCGCTCCGAATGTGTTAAGGCCAATTAAGAGCGTTTCTGTACTTCTGTATTGTTTTTTAATCTCCCTTGCCCCCTCCCCCCATTATTTATCTTTATGCGCTTTGAAACACCTTTTGGATGTATAAGCGCATACTAAATGCACAATAAACTAATAAAAAATAACAATCGCTTTACTAGATCGTACGGTATACTTTCAGCTCATCCTTTTCGTCGAATACCACGGCCTTCATGACCCTGTCCAGTTTGGCTTCAGACCCCTCCATAGAAATGAATCCTCCCTTGTCTCTATCTGAGATGACCTGAAAAGAACAGGAGACTCTGAGATCTATGCCACACTCATCCTTCTCAACCTCTCAGCAGCCTTCGACACGATCAACCACTCCATCCTCACGAACAGAATCTTTGACCTAGGCATCAGGGGCTCTGCCCTCAGATGGATCTCCTTTTTCCAATCCAATCGTCTTCACCCATCCTTTCTCCTCTGCCTCCGCCTAGTCCCCCATGGAGTCCCTCCGGGAGCATCCCTCTCACCTCACCTCTTCAACCTCTACCTTTCACCCCTCTCCACGATCATCCGCTCCCACAATCTCACCTGTTTCAACTATGCTGATGAAACCCAGATCATACTCAAGATTCCCAAATCCACCTCCATACCCTGCCCAGACCTGGCATCATACCTCTAATACATTGGGCCTCATTACGAGATTTGCAGTAATGGAAAAACAATGCCGATAAGGGAATACCGGCACCGCCTACCGCTCCGGCCTATTACGAGTCAACAGCCCGGTATTAGCGCCACCGCTGAGACCGTGCACCCACTGTACCGGCATGTGCGTGGGCACTCGGCCCTTTGGGCCGGTAATACCGGGATGGTGCTAACCAGAGGACATCACAAGTCATGTGGACATGCAACTACCGGCATCACGGAGGCGGTAATAAAGGATACCGGGATGGCGGCAACACCAGCATTGCGAATCACCCGTTAACAGCAATGTACAGTGTTCCCAACTGCCACAGGTGCACACAATCAGCACAGGTGGAGGCAATGGAGTCTGGCCAAGCACAAAAGGAGCACACCCACACATCAGACCCCTTTCCACACCAAAATGATCCCACTTGCAGTTGCGATATTGGGGCTGGAGGACATGCTTGCATTGCTACACAAGCAACAACAACAAGCACCACAGAGGAGACACAGGAGGATGAGGGTGAGACAGGCCCAGAAAGTCCCACCAGTGCAGCCAGTGGTATCACGCAGGCAGACTCCAATCCGTCGCATCAGAGCCAGTCCATTCACCCTAACCCCTGAACAGATCCACACCCTGTACCGCCTGGACCTGGACACCATCACCACCATTGTGGACATGATACACAATGACATAGCCAGCCTGATTAAAATACGCACCACATTCCCCCCCTCTACTGAAGGTAGTGTCTGTGCTCCACTTCCTGGCCACAGGCACCTACCAGCACACAGTGGGGCAGATGCATGGCATATCACAACCCTTATTTTCATGCATGCTGAACCAAGTGCTGGATGCCCTCCTGAAGCACTCAAGCGACTACATATCCCTACCACAGACTGCCCACGGGATCTTTGAAACTAAAGTTGGCTCCCATGCACTGGCAGGCATGCCAAATTGTATTGGTGCTCTTGACTGCACCCATGTGGAATTGGGGGTCCCGCAAGCCATGGAGGTGGTGTACCACAATCGTAAGCTATATCACTCCATCAATGTACAGATGGTATGTGACTCCAGCAAGATCATCACACATTGTTGTGCCTGATTTCCCGGATCAACTCGTGACTCCATGATCCTGCGCAACTCCACTGCACCACGCTACATGGAGCAACATGTAGGATGACGTGCCTGGCTGCTTGGTAAGTTGCATGACAGGCACATGGCAGTGTAATGGGGGGAAAGATGCACACACCACTGTGGTGTCATTGGTGTGGTGACTGGACAATGTCCATACTGCAAAACACTGTGCCCCAAAGCATCCCAAACTGAACATGACACCCAAATCCCATAGTAATGATGGAAGCTGCACACCAATGGCAATATGCCTGACTTTCAATCAGCCCACATCCCACAACACGTCCACTGCACATCATCAGACCTCACCCTCTGTAACACAATCCAGCAACATGCTGTGAGTATGCACAATGTAAATGTCTGCAGCAAAACACAACACAGGACAAGCATCCATGAGTGCACACAAACCAATCCCACCAAGGGAATACACTGCTTGTCACTGGGCCACCACCACAGTAGCGCTGCATGTCACCATGGGAATAATAAGCGCTGAATGAGAAATCATGCTGACACTTGTGCCAATGCTGCTAGTAATAAAATCATACTAATCACTACACATCACATTATGATACCAAACACAGCAGTATGCATCCACAGTGCATGAACACCAGCAAGGGAGTGGACACACTGTGTCATATGGACGACGCAACCCACACCATTAGACCATGGGACAGCACACATTGTGACAAGGTAAAATGTGTGCATACATCCAGGGACATATGCATGTGAACAACAAATATCTGCAGGCATGTGTGATAAGTACAGGTGTCTTTCAGGAATTGACTTATACATACCTTATTTTGCACCCATGCAGGTGATAGTGGCTATCCTTTGAAGCTGTGGCTCCTCTCCCCTGTCCGTAACCCACAGAACAGGCAATGAGAGGACTACAATAGTGCCCATACACGTACCCGTGTATTGATCGAGCAGACCTTTGGCTTGTTCAAGGCACGTTTGCGCTGCCTTAGCAGGTCGGGTGGGGCACTCCTGTACAGGCATGAGAAGGTGGCCAAGATCATCATGGCATGTGTCATGCTGCACAACATGTGCATCTGACGGAACGTGCCTCTGCCCCCTGACATTGAACAGCAACCACCAGGTGAGGATGAAGAAGATGAAGAAGATGGGGTTTCACATCATCCAGGTGGCGATGCACAGGAGGGACGTGCACCAGTCTGTGAAAGGCCAATATTTCTAAGGCACATGGAGGCAGAGGGTGCCATGAATGTGGGAATCAGGGCACTGGTTGTGGGGGTACATGGACACTATTCACTGTAAACCAATAAAGCACACATACAGAATAAGGAATGTCCAGTCATGTGATTTTTTGGTACACAGCGTGGGTATTTAACAGGAAATAAGTAAAAAGTGCACTGACCCTCCACCTCACACACACCCCTTCCCCCCACAACACCCCGACACACCCCCTCCCCTTGCCCCATCCCCCCACAACTCCCCCACACGCCCCCTGCCTCTTCCGCCTTCCCACACAACTCCCCCACGCTCCCCCTCCCCTTCCCCCACAACACCCCCACACACCCCCTCCGGCTTCCCCCTCCCCCCACAACACCCCCCACACATGACATGCAATGTTATGCTACTCGAGTCTGCTGCATAAGCCTGCACATGCAGACTGACCCTGCTACTTATGTCCTGTGTCGGACTCCGGAACGGCCTGTTGGGGCGCTGCATGGTGCACACAGACCGGCGCAGGGGGCTCGTTTGTGTGGAGCTTGACGATGACCCTGTGGGCGCATGCTCTACTTTTGGGGCAGGACGCTGAGCCTCAAAGGCATTCGCAATCCTGCCAAGGACCTGCCTCATTGCCGACAGCTCCTCACAGATCTGTAAGGTGCACGACTCTATTGCTCCTTTCATGGCCGCAGTGTTCTCTCGGGCCTCCTTCCTCGTCACGTCACCATCAGAGACATATTGTTTTACAAGCCTGATCAGCTCCTGCTGCCATGCCTCCATTTGTGCCATTCTGAACTCCCCGTCCCGGACCCCTGTGGAGGTGGATGGTACGTGTGGCAAGGGGCCAAATTCAGGTGGGTCCTCTGTGGTGCTCCAGGCCTCTAGTTCTGCCTCTCCTCCAGAGTGGACGTGCGAGGTGCCATCGGTGTGCTGAATGGGGTGTACTGGGGTGTTTGGGCGGGGCTGAGTGTGCCACCAACTTCAATTGAGCGATTGTCCTCCTCAGGGACACATACCTCGTCTTGGGATTGTTCCAAGCTGCCTCCCCTACCAAGCTGTTAGCTGCAGACAGGGTCCCATCTGCCACTGGCTCAACTGCAGTGGATTCCACAGGTGTTGGCACGTTTGGTAAAGTGGATGTCCTTTGACGGCCCTGTTCCCTGCCATCCTGTGTTGCCTTTGGCCTCAGTGGCTGATGTGCCTTGCCTGTGCCCTTGGACGTGGAAGGCCTGTTAGTGTCTTCCCTGGACCTGGCCCTCTTCGATGGAGTGGTGGCCTGTGCAGCAGAGTCCTGTGCATCGCTGTCGGTATCAGGGCCTGTAGGGGACCGAAAGAGGGACGGCATCAGTGATGGTTGTACATGCATCATGCATACAATGGTATTAGTGCAGTTGTACACATTTGATGACTTGCTGTCTTACAGTTTTGGCATACAGGTTGCTTGCCATATGGTGGGGTTATTCAGGCATACGTTAGGTTCACACATGTGTGAGGTGGTGTATGCTGTGTGACATGCCTTTGTGTTGTGAACTACGTGCAGTGTGACACATGCCGTTTCCCTGTTTGTGGTGTGTGTCTCAGATATGGCATTGGCATGCTGCATGCATGTGAATGTGACGGTGCTGGGGACAGCATCTAGGCAGGGATGTGTCCATGTTTGTGTGATGGCCCATGCATTGCCTCATGGCACGGTCACATTGGTGGACCATCATCATACTTTGCATTACAGTGTTTTATTTGGACACTCACCTCCATCTGCCGATGACGATGCTCCACCTTCCATATCTCCCACTCCTCTATGGACTCCATTCCAATGGTGCTGGTGCAGGTTTCTTCCCAGCGGGTTAGTTTAATGGGTGAGTTGGATCCACCGCCAGTAGCCAGACCCTGGCTCCGATTAGCAGACAAGATATTGCGCACTTGGAGGCGCAGGTCGTCCCAGTGTTTTTTAACATCCTTTACGGTGCAGGAGTGGTGCCAACCGCACTGACCTTCTGGGCCACTAGCTCCCTCTTTCTTAGCACTACCTCTTTTTTCTTCATCTGTGCAGCTCTCTTGAGGTCTGAGGCAAAGACCACATCTGCATTCTCTGCCAGTGTGTCGGCCAGCATGTTAAGTTCATCCTCTGAGAATCTCTCCTTTCTCTGGCGGGATGCACCTTTTTTATGGCCTTTGGCATTGTGCCGAGGTGTGGGTGCAGATGTGGCTGGTGGTGTGTGGCTCCAGGTCCTGTATCTTTAGAATTGCAATGGATTGTGTTTTTTAAGATGGCTGCCGTACCATTTCCCGTTCCGGTGCGATGACGTTACTTCGGGTTCTGGTAATAACGGGCCCGTTGTTGTTGGGCCCGCTATTGCCGGGCCTGTTATTACCGGTGCCCGTTATTTAGGGGTGGACGGAGGTGGAGGGGGTGTCAGAACTTTCTATAATGCCGCTAACGGCAGTTTTGGGGTCATTTACGGCATGCCGGTACACACAATACCAGCATGCCGCAATGCACGTGCACGCATTCTCGTAATCGGCCGCTGTTAGCGGCATCATTGCTACCCAGACGCGGTTTTACCTCCAGCCCGGTAAGGTTTGGTTTTTAACATAAATCTCGTAATGAGGCCCATTGACTTCTGGATGACGATCAACCACCTGCTCCTAAACCCTGGAAAAAAAGAAAATCCTTATCTGCGGCAAAGCAGCTCTACTTCCCCAACCTATCCCACGGCCACCTTCATTCGACCCACACCCACTGCATCCCCCTCATTCAAAAACCTAGGATGCACTTTTAACTTGGACTTGAACCTCTCCCGTCACATCAATGCGGCCTCCAGATCATGCAACTTCCACCTCTGCATCCTTAAGCGGATCGTTCCAAATCCCTACCTTCCCCTACAGAGTCTACGCAATCATGGCCATCATCCTTCGGCGTGTAGACTACTCTAACTAGGTGTGCCTGCATATCAACAGCAAAAAGCTCCAATGGACCCAAAGCTCCACAGCAAGGCTCATTCTCGCACTCTCCCTCAGAGAACACATCTTCCCCACACTCAGGATACTTCACTGGCTGCCCATCAGCTGATGGGCCTTTTCAAATCCATGTGCATTACCCATCGTGCTATTTACATGAAAGGCCCTGAATTCCTCCAACACAAACTCACAGGCTCTGCACACCTCGTGGTAGCCCCCCTTTGAAGTTCTCCAGACTAGGAGGTGCCTGTTTCCCCATCCTTGCACTCACCTTCTGGAACTCCCTCCCCCTCACACTCCGTCTCATAGAGGATCACCTTGCCTTTAGGAAAGCCCTCAAACCTGTCTGTTCCCCCCCCACTTCCTGATCCCCCTTCCCTGAAACCAGTCCCCCACTCTTGCGCACTAGCTTCACCCAGCAGCTCCCATGCACATGTCCCTCTCTCAGCTACCTGCCTCATCTTTCCTCCATCCTCTGCCACCTCAAACCCTGCCTGGGGCGCTGCAAACTCATACGGAGGACTCAAGAAGGTATTCCAGGAACTTGCACATGTTAAGAATCCTGACAGTGGGCCGGGTATTGCACTCATTTGGGCTGGGAGGGTGGGCAAAGTATCACGCTTAAAATGCACCTTAGGAAAAACACTTGGTTCTTCCCGGGAGGAGGACAATCAGACACATCTGATCCCTCCTTGGTAGTTGGCACATTAGGTAACTTTAAAGCACTTGAGGCTGGGCCATGCAGCTTTGAGAAAACGTGAAAGCAGGGCCTTGTTCACAATTGACGGAACTAGGGATCGAAATTAATCACTTTAAAATCAACGCAGAGGGAGAGTATTATCTATTATATATTGATTTAGCACTTAGTTCGTCTGTGAAACGTAGCACTGCTGTTTGTACATCGATTGAACCCAGGATGTAGACATTGTTGTTTGTACAGCTAACTCATTTTCTCCCCTCACTCACAGCACCTTTGTTACTTAGTGGAAGGCACAGGGTCATTCCACACACCCAGCACTCACATATAACACATAAACTACTGCACAACACCTCTGCCATAAGAATGAAGCTACCTTTAACGACAACAATTCGAACTGTAGCTTCTCACATGATCTCTATCTCTTTAAATACAGTCCTCCCATGTTTAGTTCATATTTTGCCTCTGCTGCGCCCATCCACACTCCAGTCAGGCACAGGTGACTAGCAGGGTCTTGGCCACCCTCATATAACTTTAATGGCTTAAATGCACATATGCATAATAGCACCCCCTAATTCTCCCATATTTGGACTCCAGTCCCTCCACTGGCCTTCAATAAACAGTGCCTTTGGGAACATAATTATGGTGAAAGGCACTATATAAATGTCAAAATTAATTAATGTTAAAGCCATAGAGGCTCGTAAGTACAGCATCCTCCTCCTTAGGTTAATAAATGTTTTATTTATTTTTCATGAGATATGCATAGGGGATAGTAAATCGCTCTCATGTGTGGATCAGTGTAGGATAGGGTGCAGAATGTGTTTTAGATTTCTCTCCCTACAGAGTTCCACTGAGGTTTTTATTATTATTATTATTATTCTTATTATTATATTGTATTTATTGAGTGCACACCTAGCTCCGAGAAGCAACGAAGCGCTTTACAGAGGTCTACAACAGTACAGATGCATAATGGAGCACTTTTTCAGAGGTAACAGCAGATAAGATATACAGTGGGGCAGGATATAGAGGGGCACAGAGCAGGAGTACAGCTGTACCAGGTGGCAGGGAGGAGAGGGTCAGGCAGCGCCTAGTGAGTCATATGGCGTGAGGGGTGACGTGATGGCCTATATGTTGAGGAGGAGAGACTCCTTGAAGAGATAGGTTTGAGTAGTTCTTTTCTGAATTGTAGGAGTGTGCAGGCGAGTCTGATGCTGATGAAGAGGAGGTTCTGTAGTGTTGGGGTGTAGATAGAGAAGGCTAGTATTCTGGTGCTTTCCTTTTTGCAGCAGTGGATTTCAAGTCTGCACGTATCCTGGCTTCGGGTGGTGTGCTGTCCACCAGAAATGCTGAGTGTCTCCACGAGGTAGCTGGGTGACTTGAGGGTGACTGCCTTATAGATGATGCAGCAAGACTTGAAGGTGATTTGTGAGTGCAGTGGGACCCAGTGAACGTTGATGAGGGCCAGGGGGATGTGTTTGTATTTGCGTAGACCCTTGATGAGGCGTGCAGCCGCATGTTGGACACTTCTCAGGTAGCAAAGGGAGGATGACGGGAGGCCTTTGCGGAGTGCATTTTTCCCAATCCAGGTGGGATAGGACCAATGTTTGAGGTTTATTGTTCTATCACTTCTGCCCAGCGGAATAAAAATCTCTTTTGTGGCTTAGAGATCTGGTTACACATATACAGGCTCAGTGCATTAATTCCAATATAAATGGTTAGAATCTATAGTGGTCACTCCTTTAACACAATTACAGGTTTTTGTTTGCTAATTTGTAATCCAGTTATTTATTTTTGCATTTGTTGCAGCACACTGAACCCTTGGGTATCTAGGTGCTAGTTACATTATGAGACATGGAAATACAGAGAGATACAGAGTAGGGAGACAATAAAAAACAGAGAATACAGGAAACAAACGCGACCACAATGGAGTAGGAGGGGTGCTATAGTGTCTTAGAGTCTTGGTTCAAGGAGCGGAGGGGTGAGTGGGTGCCGAGACAGGTATCCAAATGTTTTAGTCCCATAGCTCGGGGTGCTTTTAGGTGAAAAGAAGACAGGTTTTTTCTGAATGGCCATTATGAGGGTTCCGTTCTCAGGGTGATGGTGAGATTGTTCCAGAGCTTGGCGGCCATGATGGGAAAGCTCTGTCCTCCTGTGGTCTTTAGGTAGAAGGTTTGCACTCTGAGGAGATGGCTGTCCGTGGTTCTTAGAGGGCCCAGTGGGGTGTATTTCTCCACCCGGCGTGAGAGGTAGGCCAGAGCAGTGTTCGTGATGCACTTGTGTGCGATGGAGAGGGTCTTAAATGTAATAATTTCTCGGATCCGGAAGCCAGCGGGCGACTTTCCTGGCTTTTGTGACGTGGTCATGCTTGGACAAACCTAGGGCTGCTCAGAGGGCATTGTTTTGGATGGTTTGCAGCTTGCACAAGTTTTGTTCAGAAGTTCCTGCAACAAGAGTGTTACAGTAATCCAGTTTGGCACCGGTGATGGCTCTGGCTATAGTGAGGCGGTTGGTTGTGGTGAGGAATGGCTTGCTGGCATTCAGTAGTTTTGCAGTGTGGGCAGCGGAGGAAGCAATGGCGTTGACCTTGTGAGAGAGGTCAAGGGTGGCGTCTAGGTAGATGCCCAGGGTTTGGCTGCAGAAGATGTTTTGTTCGTTTTTTTCCACCTGGGCTGTGCACTATTACTCACTCCTTGATGAGCATGAGGCTCTGTTGAGTCTAGTAATGCATCTCTTAGTGCGTGAGTGCCAGAGTGCTCCATTTTTGTTGTCCGTTTTTTTCTTCACCCTAGCAGCGCTGGAGGGCCACTTCTGGCAGATTATAACAACCACCATTTCTTCCAGGACATCAGAAGAACAGAGCTTGGGACGCCTAGTGTCGCCGTAGTAATCTTCTATATTGTGGAGGTGCTGGAAGCAGTGGACCTCATCAATAGTAAGGGACTGGTACAGCGCACAGATCTACTGCAGGCTTTGACAGGGGTGGTAGGGACCACCAGGCCTTCAAGTGGGTTAGGGCTAGCCAGGGCTCAGCCCTGCCAATCTCCAGATATTGCCCTTGAGCCAGGGCTCTGCGGGGCTCCCTAACTGACTTCGCGGACCAGAATTATTTCACTGTAGCAATAGAAATAAAAGGATTAGTGACAATAAGGCTCTTCAACAGTAGTTGCCACTATCACCAGTGTTTAAAATCACAATATCAAATAAAAATATTTGGAGTGAGTTTGTTTTCAAACATATAAGGGAAATTATAACAGAATTTATTGTTTGATTTTTGCAACACATTTTATTAAAGTATAGTCAGGTCTCCTCACAAAATTAATGCATTTACATAAGAAGTCATCTGTACAGGTATGTTTGGATGGACAAGGCCACCTAACAAAATCGATACCAACTGAGAGAGGAGTGAGGCAGGGGTGCATTCTTGCCCCCTGCCTCTTCAACCTCTATTTGGCAGACCAGAATAATGCCCTAATGGATCAACCTTTAGTATGCCCAAAAGTGGGGCTGTGCAAGGTTTGCTGGATCGCATACGCTGATGTCATCTTATTGATACATACTACATCTTATTGATACTACCTACACTCTCATTACACTATCAGGATGCTACGAAGAGGACTCCAAATTGATTAACGACCTTTACCTGGAGATCCAGGCGTGGATGGCTGAACACGGCTTATGCCTCAACGACGAGAAAACTGAGCTTCTTCTCGTCGGATCCCAACCACGACTAAACAAACTTGACACTTGTTATGCTTCCATCAACATAGATGGAAACTTCATCAAAGTGGCCAAAGAAATCAAAACTTTAGGGGTTTACTTGGATTCCACTCTCTCCCTCAAAAAACAAGTAAGCGCCACAACATCCTCCACGGCCTACACAAACAAGCTCATAAATGGTTGTAAGTCATTCCTCTCGCCCAAAAGCTGCATCACCTTAGCCAGAGAGCTAGTACTCGCTATAATTGACTATTGTAACACCCTCTTCCTTGGCACCACGGAGCGCAACCTGAACAAACTCCAGGTTCTGCAGAATAATGCCTTCAGAGCTGCACTGAGCATCCTGCGGCACTCCCACATCTCCAGCTTTAGACAGGACGCCCACTCGCTCCCAGTTCGAGACAGAATCTCCCTTAGATCACTTGTCATCATCCACAACTGCCTTTCGAATGACGCACCCAAGTATTTGGTAGTTAAATTCAACAAACGTCTGTCAGTCAGACCAACTAGAACAATGTACTCGCATTGCCTCACCATTCCCAAATTCTCCCTAAAAAAAGCGGGTGCTTCTAGCTTCCCAGTTCTAGCAGCCAAACAATGGAATGCTATACCGCTTAACCTCATAATGGAACCATCGTTCTGGACCTTCAGAGCTAAAACTAAGACCTGGCTTGCTACCAAGAATTGCTCAATTGTTTGACGAATCACTGTCTCTCACCTGTACTCTACTTCACTTTGTATCAGTTCTGCGACCATCATGTAACCTGGTCAATTGCACTTATTGTTATTGTCCTGTATAATATGAAAATGCATGCAACTTGTTGAACTCGCTCTAAGTGTCTGGCGCCCAATTACCTCAGGGTTCGGTGCGCGGTATAAATAAAGAAACTAAACTAAACTAAACTCCTCGAGGTCTCCAGTTTTGACTACATGGATTGGAGACCAATGCAGAACAGAATTACTTCATAATCAATCCATATTAGGCAAGTATTGCAGGTTTTCAATCCTACCCTTAATCAAATTCTACAAAGGGAAGGTAATTCTGACATTGCTATATGGAATGGACATAGAATCCCAGGTGTGGAGGTTGAACTGGATAACATTAGAAGGGCGAGTATGGATGAAAGTCCTAAACATACCCTAGTCACTATCAAAGACTTCCCTTCGCTACGAGCTAGTAATGAGCTGCTTGACGGCCTACCTAGATTGGAAACTGGTTCAACTATACAGATCAATCCAGTTTCCCTCAGCAAACACCTTGTACGAAGATGTGCATCAAATGGTACAGAGTGACTCTGACTATTAATTAAGAACTCTACAAAAGGCAGTGGGCCTCATTACGACCCTGGCGGAACGGGTTAAACGGCGCAGTAAAAGGCTGCAGCGCCGTTCAACCCGTTCCGCCACATTACGAGGTCCCCTCGCGGGACACGTTAAGCATGCCTGGGAAAACCAGGCGTGCATACCGGGTCCCGCGAGGGGAAGAGGGAGTAAACAACGGGCCATCTCGTAATGGCCCGTTGTTTACTCCCTCTCCCATTCCCATTCAGCCCTATGGGGGCTGAATGGGAATGGGGATGAACCGTGTCCGTGTCCTCGAGTGAGGAATTACCGGGCCATCCGAACTCGGAATGGTCCGGTAAGTCCTCATTCCGAGGACACGGACACGGATGCGGTTTTGCCGGCAGCCATGCCGCCAATAGCGGCATGACTACCGGCATACATCGTAATGAGGCCCAGTGTCGGAAATTCTATCCAACTGCGATCGATCACTGGAAGAGTTGGCAGAGCATCCACTGGGTGTAAAAAGAGCACCATTGAGAACAGACTGGATAAAGACAAACAATGCTTTACGTAACTTTAAGCTGCACAACACATTTGCAATTTTAGATAAACCCAGGGGGTGTTGTGCCTTCTTACCTCCGAAAATGTCCTAATGCAAAAAAAAGGGGGGCTTTCTGAGATTTTGTTTAAACTTGTTACCGACCAGACAGCTTTTGGCAGTGCGTGAAAAAGGATGTGGGATGAAATCCAACTATAGGTTGCGTAATTTTGAAATACGCAAACATTATATCACATTCCGACAGAATGCCTTGGCACCTACGAACAAAGAAATACACTTCATAAAAGTTTTGTGAATAATGTTTAATAGCTGGAAACAGAGTAGTTCTGGCTGAGGCTGTACTCTGGACACGAGACAGTACTAACTTTAGAGGTAATGCATTTTCTGAATGAATTAGGCTTTTTGCAAAATTCTATTGGTTAGGACGAGACTTTAATCATGAAGTTGTTTTTATCTAACGGACATATTATGTTAATTGTTTATAGGATATCGTCTGATTTTACGAGAAAACTCATATTTGTATTGACTGTGTAACATTAATAATAATAGTAAAACAATTAAATATTGTCATTCCGATGATTGTAATTAGCCCATAACAATCATTAATTCCTTTAAAAAGAAATGTGGGATTGCATGGTATGCTGACCTATTTAGATTTGATGTGCAATTATATATTTTAATATATTTATTTTAGTCAATATTCTTACAGCACATGGATTATTTGTAGCATATTTTTTTAACTAGAATGTATTTCCATTCATTGCTCGTATGAAAGGGTCTGGTAGGTCACTCCTTTAATTGCATAAGCCCCACCTCTTTTAAAGGTTTATTAGCTACTTGGGATTTGAAGCTGCACCAGACCACTTTTAGCCCCTACCCCACCCTCATATTGCATCACAACGTGTTAGAGCCCCCCCCACTCCCCTCGATTGCTAATCACACTTAAAGCACTGGGTACCACTGCAGAATTCAGTTCTCCTTAAGACAAAAGGCCCGATTCATGGAATGTTTGCCCGGATCAAAGTGAATTTGCACTGCTGAAAAGTGTCTTTGCACTGCCGACACAAACCCTGACACTTGGAACAGAGCTAAATGTATTTTTGCCGTGCAAAGTCCGGGCAAAATCATTTTGAACTGCAAAAATGACTATGCGCTGACTTTGCCTGTACTTTGCACTGAAAAAATACACTTTGCAGGGTTCCATGAATCAGGGTTTGTGTCTGCAGTGCAAAGTCACTTTTCAGCAGCTCAAATACACTTAGAACCGGTGCCCACCAAGATCTCTCTGGAAAAACGTGGGCTTACTCTTAACAGCCAGCCAGTGGGCTGCACTGTGTACCATTGTCCCCACCTTTGGGGAAGATCTTCGTTACAAATGACCTCAGATGCGGACTTTGATTTGCTCCCGCTTGGACACACCAAGGTCAGTCATTAGCTGGATGGCCAATCAGGTACGTCAGGCGAGTTTCTAAAGTGCTGTTTGTTTGCATATTTGATTTAACCAGGAAATCAGTGCTTTATTAAATCAGGTAAGTGATAAACAGTCTCGACTTACCATACGTAATGCATGCAGTTGCAGTACATTAGGGAGCACTCAACGGTGTGACATGTCAAATGTACCTCTGCATGAATAAAGACTTTTACATGTTTACAATAGTTTGTGTTACTCTCTAAACTTGTTTCTGTGTCATTTTTCTCAACGGCAATATACATAACAAAAACGAAATAATGCTGGCATGAAGCACATTTGGTGACATAGGGCTTCACAAATGAGTGACCCCGGATTTTATAAGGGATTACATTGGTGTCCTCATCATGGAAATCACTTGGCTCCAAGTTAATAGAGTGATTTCACCTTGGGCCTCTTGTTTGCCCGTTATGGGGTCCGTTTTGGCTATTGAGAGGAGATGAATGCAGGTGGACTAGCGTGCATGCCTGTGTGCTCCTTTCGAGTAGTCTCCTTTTAAAACTGCACCACATGCTTCATGGGGGAGAAAGGAAGATTATAGGCGGTCATTGAAATGGTATTAGCATAATTGACATAAAAACATTTCACCTAAAACATTTGATTGAAATATTTTGACCTTTTTTCCGGACAAATTTAATTAAATATATATAGGGGTGGGTAAGCGTATAGATTCGGTTGAGGGGAAGTGCGGGTGATTTTCGGGGGGGGGGATCTCCCCTACCGCATTTTAGACTGAAAAAAAGGTGAAATAAATTCGATCAAATGTGATTAGGTCAAATGTTTTAGGTCAAATAGACCCAAACCATTGAAATCGGTATGCAGTGATTTCAACTGAGAGATGACGAATTGAATTTTTATAACCACCCTAAAACACCTAATAAAACAGAATTTGTTAAAATTATATATATGTGGTTGGGAATGGGAATGGTAGTTTTTGGAGTGGGGGAAAAGTATTAATAAAAAACAGGGGTATTCATTTTTTTTTTGTAGGTATTTTGGGTTCGTTAACAATTAATGCGTTGCTTTGTGATTCGTTAAAATCAGATGTAACTATTGAAATCCTCTACTGGCACATGGCTGTGTATGGAATGAACTCCGGATGTCCACTTTGTACATTGTTACAGCCTCATTCACACCCGGATATTTCAGGATTGACCTACCACGGCGACTAGTGAGTGCATGCTGGAAATCTTGATGCAGTTGCAAAATTAAAAACAATCTGGCCGGAGGGGAAAATAGCTAAACACATCCTTTGAAAGACCAACTGGAAACACAAATTCCTACTGATCGCTTTAGTCTGGAAGCAAAAATATTACCAAGGACGAGTCATGGGATGAGTTTAAAAAGCATTAGCAATACCAACAGTTTGGGCTTTTGTGTAGGCATGGGAAATCCCCACTGGTGGAGTTCATAGGGTTCAATTACAGATTTTAAAGTCTTACCATAAGTGCCAGGGATCATAGTGCTGATTGAGAGGCTGCCAAGCACTGCCACTCGTGGCACCGCCCCCTGTCATTGCTTGCACCACCTGTTGTAATTGCTGTTGGACCTCAATGCTATCACCAACTACTGCCAGCACCAACCACTACCACCGCATTCAACCTCACCTCTGTGAACCAGAGGGCTGTTCGGCGGATGAATATGGGGAAGGAATGGCAGGACGTTTTTGCACCAAAGTCACTTTGCACTGCAAAAATACACTTTGCACCGCTCTGTGAATCAGGGTGTTTGTTGGCAGTGCAAAGTCACTATGCACCGTGCCAGAAATTCCTCGAGTCAGGTCCTAAATCTTTGCTGAAAATAAAAAGTTACCCTGTTAATAGTCTGTTATGTTTTAATAGTGATTGCCATATCTTTCTGTCAGAACTCTTTTAAGATGTCCTAACGTGACAGCTTATATAAACCGCTTCGTGAATACTTAACTCATGACTAACTGGCAGAAATATATTTACTGAGTAAACACCTTTAGCCGTGAGTGTTAGAAGGACACCTTACAATAACCGTCTGTAGGTACAAGGAAGGTTTGACGTACTGTTAAACTACAGCGCTCAGAAAAGCAAGAATTGAAACTAGGCAAACAGATCCTTGACATTTTCATGAAGGATCTTGAGTTAAAAACATGTGAAAGCTATGTTCTGGGGTGATGGTGCTACACAATAGGGCATTGGCTTTGAAATTATAATAATAGCCTTGTATAGAGTACTTGTTCAAATGGAATTGTGTGATCTAAACTATAGGTAAGCACACTTTGCTACTTGGGGGCCAGTGAATTTGTTGCCTTGCTGTTATAATATAATATGATACGCTGGATCAGATGAGAGAGTCTTGCAGGGGTTGGTGTGGGGGGACAACTTCAGAGATCGGGCAACAGCAAACAGCTTGGTCACAAATGCTGTTAACGTTGCAGGTACACACCTCAATTCAAGCTCTAGTCTCAGAGCTAAATAGAAGAATACCATTACAGGGTGGGATGCCAATTGCGCAACAGGCCCGGGGCACTTTTCTGGGGTCACCAAAACGCTAATTTAGGCCACTATGTTCCACTACCTGCACTGCTTGATCACTCCCTGAAACCAATGAGACCCAATGGAGCAGGTTCCCCTTGGTGTACGTAGAGAAGTGAAAAGCCAGGAAGGCAACCATCAAAACCGGCAAATGAAGAAGAGAGAGAGTTGACTCAATAGACTGTGTATTCTGGATTGTCCTCACCTGTAACCACAAGGGTAACATTGTCCACGTCTTTGCACAGCTCTTCTACTAAATTCACTTTAGATGCCTTGCAGCACCTAATCGTGGGCTCTTTCCTATAATTTCTTGAATTGAATTCCTAGGCACTGTACCTTCTCCACTTCCCCTCAGGTGTATCCTGCTGATGCACCCCTAGCATGGTTTGACCATATTGCATTCCTGGCTCTCAGATCCATATTCTGGATTGGCTCTGTTTGACTGGCTACCCCCAGCCTGAACTCAGCTGCTTCTAATGAACCTCCTGTCTGAAGTCCTGGCACTGACATTGTCTAGACAGTTCTACTGCCAGTGACACTCTTTTGCGCCCTATCTTTCCTTTCTACTTTGCCCACACACTTCACGCAGAGCTCCACTCTTTTTGCCATCACCAACATCTTGTCAAGCTTTAGCTTTAGCCACAGTTCCTCTCTTACGCTGGTATCCCTGCAGTGGACCCTAAACTGGTCGCCTAGTCTCTTGTCGATGGTTTTCCCAAACTTCTAAGAAGAGGCTTATCCCCTTATGGCCAATATCTAGCCTCCCATCCTTTTGTATCCTGGTGCGATAGCGTTCAAGTAACACACTGAATTTGGGGTTCTAGTGCTTGTCCAATTTGATAGATGCTATAATGAATTAAAACCCTTAATTTTTTGTAGTACTAGTACAATGGTATTCCTGGTTATTATCTCTGGTCTGTTCTGCTCTTAAGCTGTACCTTTTGACTCTGATTGTTGATTAATTGAAGGGTTCAGTTATGAAATGCTTTGCTTGCTTGCCTTAAAAAAGGGAAATGTCTGATTATTTTATTTTCTTAATTTCTTTCCCTTTTAGTATTTCTTGCAGTACATTATACATTTTGGTAGCTATGGGTTTGTTTTGCAAATTATGTAATTATGCTTTGCATTTTTACATATGTTGTTTATATGTAAATTGAATCTCTGTATATGTATTTGTGATGTTTCTTTTGTAAAGGTTTAATTTAAACCAGATACAATTAAAAAAATTACAATAAAAAAATATATGCCAGCCATACCGATTTCTTTGGTCGAATTCGTTAGGTATTTTGGTTATTTTTTATTAAATGTAGATGTGGGGTGGGGTAAGGCAATTGGTTAAGGTAGGGGGGAGTAAGGGGTAGAGGGGGGTCTCCCCTTGCATTATTTCTTTAAAAAAATCAAACAAATATAATTCGGTCAATTCTCCAGTAGGTCCATTTTTTTTTAGCAATTCACAGTAATCCAATCAAACATACTCTGTAGCTAACAATTAAAACCCTAACACGGCGCCACAGCAACAGCTACTCACACCTTCCAACTGTCGGACTGGACCAAGGCAACTAACTATTATAAAGTACTCCTAAACTATCCCGTGACAAGTATCTAATCTACGGCTGGGCACTGGGGTCACAACGCCACCTAACTCAAATCACATACAATCACCAGCAATAAATGGTGTGATAGAGTCTGTGCAACAAAAAAAAAGAGCGCTAGCGAAGGGAACCTGTTGTTCAAATTCAACTGTGACCAAACAAGTAAAAGCGGAATATAAGCATCGTATTAAGCACAGAAAACAGCAGGCAATTGAAGCAGAATGGACCTCGCTGATGACTGCAGTACCGAATAAAGAGCAACAGGCCTTTTGGTGTATAGTGGCCAAAGGGCGTGCAGTGATTGAGCTTAGCCCAGCGACTACTAGTATCTCCCCTGATCAGTGGTACACTCATTTTAAAGAACTTTATGGCGGTAGGACACCCTAAGAAACCTCATAAAAGCACAGAATCTTCGCTTACCATTCTGGGCAGCAAGGTCTTAAGTGCTTTACTGTCACAAAAAGGAGGTAAAGCGCCCCGTCGTGACAAAATGTCAATATCATTTTTTGTTGAAGAATGTGAAGTCTGGGTACTTTTTTTAACATCCCCTTTTTTGTTGAAGAATGTGAAGTCTGGGTACCCTTTTTAACATCCCCTTTTAATCGTATTAACATGCTATTCAGATAACCAAGTTCTGGGACTTCGGCGGAAATAGTCCACATTTTCAAAACAGACATAGTATCTATTCGGAGAACCACCACCCCAACACTGCCCAGATGCATCAGTGCTAGGTACACTCTACAAATGTCTAAATAAATGAATAAATATCGCTCATTGATTCTCTGGCAAAAGTTAATGATAAGGTCCTTTTTTTGAGGATCAATGATTGGGTATGTGGACAAAATTTAATATGAATTTTGCAAAGCAGTTTTAGGCAAAACAAAGGCATTATTGACCACTGTTTTCTCTTGTGTGCCTTGACCCAAAAGGTTGCTATCCAAAGGAAAATGTTCCTTTACCCAAACTTTGTAGACTTTAAAATTGCCTTTGTTGGGGTTAATAGGACGAGGCTGGGGCATATCCTAAAAAATAAAGCAATACCAACTTACCTTTTGAGTATGATCTGATTACTGTACGCTAATAACACACACAGCCAGAGTAAGATTTGGCCGTAGAGGGAAAAACACCAAAGATTTGAGCATAATAAGGGTGTAATACTGGGATGTGTCTTGGCAACCCTGCTGTGCTTATTGTGTATCAATAAGGTCCAAGATTCTGATTGTGATGCAACGATGATTGCTAGTACTAGAATGGGCATATTACTTTATGCCGATGACGTGGTGCTGATTTCTGAGTCTCGTCTGGCATTAATATCAAAATTGGACATTTCTTTTTTAAATTCGATTTTATTAAGTTTTTACAAATGCAAGTCATGAACGAAAACATGTCAGCAAGGAAACACAGAACAAAGTTGGAGTTACTTGCATTTGATCCAGTATGGAGACCGCTAAAATTCTAACAACTTAGAGCTGTAAATCTTTAGAATGACTTGCCCCACCACATATGCCAGTAGTCTGAAATCCCGCCACATTCACGCCAACATTGTGGGCTAGTTGACTGAAACATCTTAGAGAGCCTATATGGGTTGTACTGCCATTGATGTAGTAATTTAATAGCATGCAGTTTATATTGACTCGATATCGAGGTTTGTGAGGCTGCTCTGCATATTCTCTTCCACATGCCTGATTCTATGTCTTCTCCAAGATCTCTCTCCCATCTATCTTTTAGCGTCTTCGTGCTCCCATATCCTGCCTCTTTCAATTCCTTGTACATTGCAGATATCAGGCCTTTGATCTCCATTCTGGATTTCAAGAGCATTTCGAATGGGGTAAGGTCTCTCTTTAGTTTATCCTTCCACTCTGCTCTCATCAAAGTACCCTTAATCTGCAAAAATATACAAATTGCCTATTCCCAGGGCTTCTTCCAACTCCGGTAGTTTGATGAATGAATCAGTTTTCAATAATTGGCCCACCCTCTCCAGTCCCGCCTCATACCATGATTGGAATCTATCTACATTGGGGATGTATTCATTGCTACCCGGAGACCACAGGTGGCTCAATGGAGACGACCAGGTGGAGACTTTCTGCGTCCTTGTACCCTCCCTCCATATCTCCCATGGTTCCCAATATGGGGTGATTTTTCAGTCTGTTTAAGAGTTTATGCCTTGGGGCACACAACCATTCTGAAACTGTTGTCGGTGATACATAATGGTTGTCCATGGCAATCCATTGGGGTTCCTTGTGGCTACGCAAATGAGGAATAAGATCTCGTAATTGGGCTGCTTCATAATATTTCCTAAGGTCTGGGAGACCCACTCCCCCCTTATCCTTGAATAACGTCAGAGTGTCATAGGTGACCCTAGCCTTTTTCCCCTGCCAGAGGAATCTAGAAATTGCCCTCTTGACCTTGTTAAAGAAGCATCCTGGCATTGAGATAGTGAGCATTTGAAAGTAATACAGAAATCGGGGGAGACAAACTATTTTAATTGCATTGAGTTGCCCTAACCAGGATATCGTCAATTTATCCCACCTGGTAAGATCTGCATGGAATTTCTGCAGAAGAGGGGGGAAATTGGCCCCATATAGATCATTTAAATCCCTGGTGATTTGTATGCCCAAATATTTCAATTTACAATGTTCAATCGTAAGACCCAGTGGGGCAAATTTAGCTTCATTGATCTGTTCAGTGTTCTGCAGGGGGAACAAAATGGACTTGGCCTTGTTTACCTTAAAGCCTGAGAGTGCACCATAGTCCTCAATAAGGTGAAGGGCTCTGGGAATTGATGTCATCAGGTTAGCTACATGAAGGAGTACGTCCTCAGCATACAGTGCAACCTTATATTCAACCTCACCCAACCTTAATCCTTCTACCTGAGGGTCTTCTCTCAACCTTTCGGCCAAGGGTTCCAATGAGAGAGCAAAAAGAATAGCCGAGAGAGGACACCCCTGTCTAGTACCCCGCCCTAGCTCAAACCACCTAGAGTATTCGCCATTTACAAATACAGATGCTTTGGGAGATGTGTATACCACCTGTATCCCCTTCCTAAACCTTGGGCCTATTCCCACCTTTCTCAGAACCGCCATTAAAAAGCCCCATTCAACCCTGTTGAAGGCCTTCTCTGCATCGATTGAGAGTAGGACAGGGTCGTTGGTCATAGTCCGGGATGCATTGATAAGATGTAAGATCTTTTGCATAGTGTCAGAACCTTGTCTTCTCAATATGAAGCCCACCTAGTCAGCATGGATGAGTCGTGGCATGAGTGTCTCTAATCTAGAGGCCAGGATTCGGATCTACATTTTGGCATCTATATTAAGCAGAGATATGGGATGATATGAGCCACACCGTTTGGGATCCCGTCCCTACTTGGGAATTACTGTGACTACGGCTCGGACAAAGGAATCTGGGATCTTCCCTGAGTCTAAGATTTCATTAAAGAGTTCGACCATGAAGGGTAGGAGGCGGGCAATGAAGGATTTATAGAATCCGACCGTATAGCCATCCTCTTCTGGGAATTTGCCTAAAGCCAGTCTTTTAATTGCATTTTCGATTTTCTGTCCCGTTATGGGGAATCCAGGAACTGCGAATCCGATCCTGATATCTTTGCCATATTAACCGAGGAGAGGTAACTTTCAGTGCCCGGTAAGTGTGGTGACTGGGGAACGCCCTTCCTCCACCACTTCCAGTCCTTTTTGCTCAGCCCTTTGTTCCCTAAGTCTAGCGGCCAACAGTGCACCAGCTTTGTCTCCTTTTTCATAAAATTTCTGCTTCAGGAGTTGCAGCTTGCGCACTGTTTGGTCATATTCTAATAGTCGGTGTTCCTCTCTTGCCTCATTGATTTTATGGAGGTTCACACTAACATCCCTCCTAGCCTCCTTGTCCCGATGGCAAATCTCCTTTCTAAGTCTATTTTCTATTAGCTTCATCTCCCTCTCTTTGCTGGACCCTTCTCTCATCAGGATGCCCCTCCATGTTGCCTTCCCCAAAATTGGACATTTTAATTGACTTTTGTGAAGACGGTAGCTTTTTCATAGTGGCAATGGCCTGCCATCCAAACAAAGATTTATTTCAAGCTTCATGGCGAATCCATCAAACAGGTTACCCACTTTGACTACCTTCGCCTGAGGCTGATGGCTAACGGATCTTGGGTGGACCAGGTGGCTCGCAACAAATGTACTCTTTCTCAACACGCTGTTATCGCCATAAACTTTGCCCATAGGTTTGGTGGCAAGATCACAGCTCCAACCCCAGAGGTGTATACTGCACAGGTACGGAGTGCCATTCTGTATGCCCCTGAACTTTGGGGATATCAGTCATTGAATTACAACCAGGTGAGAACCGTTTTCTGAGGAAAAGGCTAGCGCTCCCTAACAGGGCACCCACAGTACCACTGTATCTTGGACGTGGTCTTTGCCCAGCCACCTATGAAGCATGTCTAAAACCTGCTATATTTTGGCTGTGCCACAATGGGTTGTCTGATTTGCCGTACTACATATTTTTATGGGAACTCGTTGAGTCTACCGAGCGACCAATGTGGAAGTGGCTTCGATTTGTAAGACAACTCCGAAATACTAGACTTGATGAGGTTTCGGACAAAAGCCTTTATAACCAAGTTTTAAGAGAGGGCATTACAAAACCTTTCAATTCAAAAGTCTCTCAGGGTTCTAACCATGCAATACCTGCTCATTAAAATCACTTGGGGTTATGATATGATATGCTATGTCATTTATAACGTGCCTGTGCACAAGTGTTTCTGGGCGCGACAAGACAAGGAGGCGGAAACAGAGGGAGGACAAAACAACAATCTTACTAAGCCTTGTGTCATTCAGATTGCACAAGTGCAGGGAAGTGGAAGGGTAGAAGTGCAGAGGAGGCGATGGGAGAAGAGCAGGTAACTCAAAAAGTGCAGCCAGCGGGTGGCTAAGTGCAGGTTACTCAATAAGTGCAGCCAGCGGGTGGCTCATAAGTGCAGAGAGAAATATCAAAAATATCTAAGTTCGCTATCGAGTCCGCGGAAACGAGTCCTTTTTATGAAATACAGACTTAATGTTCTTCCATTCGCCTTTTTTAATGGTAACATTGAATCTGATTGGCGCAGATCAATGTTTGATTTGCACCTAAATTCAATCGAATGCGACAGGCACTTTATGTTCATGGGCCCACTATACAGCAAGGCAAGAAGCAAACACACTTTTTCAGTCTTGGCAGCCAAGGAGTTTCAACACATCAACGCTTTTTAAAACTGCAAGCTCTGCCAAGATCACATTGGCTGTTGCACATGTTATTCACTGTGCATTGCACCTTATAAAAGGTATATCTGCTATTTTAATATAATAATGCCATGGGCTGCTTCTGTTCTATTTTGTGTAGTTGTAATGGATATTTTAATACCTTTAAAATGTTGTCCAATTTGATCCGGTAGACATGATGCCGACTGGATGACATTGTGCTTTACTGTTATAACATTATCGTAACTTGTCTTGTTTTTGCTGTGAATTGTGTTATTGTTTTACCTTCTCGGAAGTGTAATTTCTGAATCAAGGAAGTAATTATGGTAAATCAATGTCTGCACTTCTTATGCTGGCGTCCTATCACACTGAGCAGGTTTAAAGGTGAACTAACGTGCGCTGGTGAAGGAGCAAGTAGCGTCTTTCACTTGTAGACTGCCTAGGGACCAGCGCCTCCACAGCTCTGGCGCTGGCGAAACTAAAACCGACAGTACCTTAAAAAAGCCACATGACAGACCGGGCCACATCAGCAAGCAGTCAGGCCCTGTAGCAACAGAGCACTTTTCAGGATGGACATTGGCGTCACCGGGATTGTTGATGACCAATAAAGTGCGGCACACAGCAAATTGAAGAAGAGCTCTACCCCCCTGGCCCTGCCCCCTCTCCCACGCAGCTCTGATGATTTGTCACCCCCCCAATCTCCCAGAGAAAACACTTCACTAGTGTACACAACTTTCATACATGTGCACTGTGTAGCTGGAATTGTCCCTTAGTGTTCCTCTTGAGTCATCACTTCCTACCGGATCCTGCGGAGGACAGACCACCTCATAATCCTCTGCTAAGATCCCAGCGACAGCCCCTTCGTGATCACCACCATGAACTGGAACATACCGGTAAGGAAATACAGTGTAAACCATCAATAACGTGCAAGCGTTCACTCTGAGCTTAATCCACAAAGGGATTGCCCCTTCCGAAGACAGAGAGCACCCTGTAGTATTTGATCCTGGGTAGCCCTTGCGTGCAGCAGGGACCCTGCACAGCACAAGTGGCAAAGATACTTCCAGATACTGTGAAAGTGCTCGCTGTACTGCTCTGCCGCCAACAAGTTACTAGAGGGAGACAAGGTCTTTGGCTGCTATGCTTTCTCGTTAGATCCTCATTCATTCCAGCTGAGGCCCAGCAGGCGTTCACTGTACCTTCCATGCATCATCACACGTCCAACATTCTCCTGAGCTGCCATTCATTCACACACCACCATTATACCCGCATGCATGGCGGACCAGCCGACACTACACCATAGTACATCCGTGCCAAACATTGAACCGAAGCCCCTTCTACAATGCAAGTAGGGAGGCACATGAAGTGTAGAGCCATATGGAGTTTGCAGTCTGTAAATAGGCTTGTAACCTAGTGCCTAGTGCTATTGAAGGAACCAGTGTTGTACGGAGAAAGGACAGGTGGAGGTGGAAGAAGAAGCAGGGAGGTTGTTGAGGATACGAGTGAAACATGGAGCAAAGGAGAAAGGGCACACTTGTGGACTCATAATAGGCTATTTGTTGTGTATGAGGGCAAACGCAGTGGCGTAGACAGAGAGGGGTGGAGGGGGGTGGCCACCACCTCTGGATCCCTGTGGGTGCCTTGTGTGCCCACAAGCCTCCCGGGCGCCCTATTTTCTGCACCCCGGCACCAAAAGCTGCCTCTGCCACTGGGCAAAAGCCTAATAGTTCTTTAACAGGCGTATTCACACACAACTGCACGTTCTTTATAAAGTATTCTACTTGCTACCTGTGATAATCAGTTTCTTGTAAATTAGTTTCAAAACTACTCTAATCTGAGTTCACACAAGTACAATTGGCTGTCCAGTCAATATATCTAAAACATTACAGAGTGGTACATTTCAGAGTGGACCATAACACCGAAAAACACTGCAAACATTAATTAAATAAATAAAGGGTAGTGGGGTAAAGGGGTTATAATGGGTTGGGATGGGGTTGGGGTGGCTTTATAAGGGTTAAAAAATGGGGGGGGGGCTTGGAGGACACCCCCAAATTATAAAATTCAGTGTTTTTCCGTGATGACATTTACCACTTTGTAATTGTGGTCGGTAAAGTCACATATAACTGTACAATTGTTGTTTCAGCCATGGATTGATAGAACTGAAGCATACATGGAGGTGTGAGGTCTCCTGGTTTCCCACCCTAAACTTCATTGAGGGTTTGCAGTAACATGTATAGTGGACGTTTGGCGGCACTGAGATTGACATGTAGGAGCTCATTTTGTTCTATAAAAAAATGTGGCGGAGAGTGGTCTTTACGTGTAGACATACACGTAGGTGGCAGCCTGCTGCCAAATTTTGGTCATTTGCGCGGCAGAGTGCAAATGTACAGTGCAAAAGGTGGTGCACACGCGTGCATGGTAGGCAGCGTTTAATTGTATCTGTAAATGATGACTGCCATGCGAGCATGGCAGGCATCGTGTACAATGGATCCATGAGCATTAAAGCCGGCGGGCTCCATAGGAATCCCCAGCATTTGCACCTGCATGAAAATGCATGCTGGCGCAAATGCTGGGGCATTTGTATGGTGGCGAGGAAGGGAGGCAGTGGAAACGCAAGTTGCCTTCCGGCCCTCCTTTCTGCCATACAAATAAGATGAAATAGGGCACGAGGTTAATGGAAGGCGTAAAAGCCTTATACAAGACTTTTACGCCTTCCATTAACGTTGAGCCCCTGATAAAAATAAGCTTCGCAGAGGTTTCATGCCACATAATGCGAATGGTGACAACAGTACAGTCATGTGTTTGTTAAATAACCCCTAATTGTAAATGCTATGTGTTGTTATTTTTAATTGCCTACAATGTTTACCTATTCGGGTACATGGAAAGTACTGCATGGGGTAAATAATATGTTTATCCCATGCAGCACTTTTCATGAAACCCACGTGGTAAATATCACATTCGACCCCAATTCATAATTCATTGGTATTTTTAAAATAGAACTATCTAGTCATAATGTGGGGATAGATATGTGTCTAAACGTAAAGGGTAAGGCCACATGTTATGAAAAAGGCTTGTTGACATTTTGCGTAGAAAGACAAAGGTGAATTGTGCTCAAAACTGTGCGATCCGTCCAGTATACAGGATGTTGCATGTTTTGTATAGAAAACTATTTTAACTTGCAGTATTGTTTGGCCACTGATGCTTTGGGGAGGCGCCTGCACGGAGAGACGCACTGCCTGCCTGATCCTCGCCAGCAGTGGTTTGCAAATCTGGGCTCAGAGATGCAGTCCTGACAATGGAAGCCAATATCAATAAGGACTTAGATTATCAGAGATCACTGCCAAAATAGCAGAAGGTGGTTGGAGGAGGCATCACATGACCTGCACAAGTGCACAAAGGTCTTCTCCACATTTCATGGAGCCTCTTGACAATGGAAGGCACACTCTCTAAAATGGAATTAGTAAATCTCAGTGGTGCTTGCAGTCTACACTTCATTCAAATTATCCTTGACTTCTGCATAGTACTACCCGTGCCCTCAGATGCTTGTAAAAATGTTAATATCACTATCAACTCTCCTTTGAAGCAACATTTTCTGCAGTTCTGCAGCAGCAATATTTTATGGCACATTTTAAGAGGGGCTTCAGTCAGCCACTACCTTTTCACTACTTTTGAACGCATTTCCTATTGTGCAAGTGAAGGGAGACTCGGACAATGAGTTTTCAATTGTAGACACAACAGTACAGCCGAAAACACGCCTGTACAGCTCCAGTTCGATAAACCAGTCGGGGACATTTGACTGTGGCAAAACGTTTTATTTGTTGCTTTGTGATATAAAACAGAATCCAATATGGTGCTTAAATCCTTGAAGAAGTCCTTAATAGTCCATTCCAGAAGACGGTGCAGAGAAATGACTCGTGTACCTCATCAGTAACAACTAGCTGCTGCTTTCCAGCTTTGACCAGATGTTCTTCATTCAGCCTCCAGGTATGGACCGTCCAGGATCTCTTGTATTGTTGTAAAGTTAGCATTTTGTCAGAGTATTTTTGTTAAGAAGCATGCAAATGTCCTTTTCAATTACCTCAAAAGATGTCTTCAGGTCATACCTGGAAGATGGAAGAATAAGAAGAACATTAATGCGGTTGGGTGCAGGGAGGTGTGAACGGTCAACATTTTCAAGAGTTAGAAAATCTTAGATTACAAATCTGAAAATTATCTCCATTAAAATGCTTATCCATCCCCTAATCACAGACCTCGCCCCGTTGAGGCTTTCTTTTGTGCATATACCTTTGTTCCTTCACTATCTTCCAGTCACAAAAAGATTTGCCATTGCTTTTGTATACTCCACCGTATATCCAGGCTACAGGGGTAGCACAATAAAATAGATGGGTTGAGAAACACTGAAAAGTCTGCATGTTGGCTTTACACTTTGCATGTATGTTACCCCACATTTTACCTAATTATTCACCTGATTGTCAGGCCTCCCACACACTCGCATGATCCTTTTGCTGCGCTACTGTGGAAGCATGTTCATGTAGGGTCACAAGATGGATGACCAGGAGGGGCTGCGTATCATCTAATAATATCCATTTAGCAGCTATCGAAAATGTTTGACAGGATCTGAAAAACGCCACAGCCAAAGTCACCTTAAGTGAGTCCATGTTCTTTAAATGTTTTGTAGTCATCCCTTGAACGTGACGCACCTGCTCAGATAGTTGCTTAACAGCTGTTAGCACCCTGGCGGAGGGAGCCAGCCAATCAAGTGGCTAGGAACGCAGGCTTGAACTGCTGGTGAAAGCCCACGTTCCATGCCGCCTGACGTCCTTATTTCTGAAGTGGCGAGTGCCGCTACTACAGCCACCCCTTCTCCCCTGCTCCAACTGGCCGCGATGGAAAGGGATGAGGGGCTCCCTATGGAGCCGTGCCTTCCCTTTCAATGGTGGGCATCTTGGAACAGTATTTTCCTTCGTGGATGCGTGTGGTGTCCCGTTGAACAAAGGAAAATACTTTTTTTTAGCACCCGCGTTACCGCTTTGGCAACCCGGGCTGCTAATAGCCTTAAACCCCCGTTCCAAGGGCTGGAACGGGGAGTAACGTCCCGGAGCCCTCGTTATCCGCCCTCGCTTTGCTCAGGCCGATAACTTGTGCTGCTTGGCCGTTAACCCACGTTCCAGCCCTTGGAACGGGGGATTAACGCCATATTGTTAGTTTGAGTTGTAAAGGGTGGCATGCGTCTTCAAGTGTGTCTACCTAGTTTTCTACAAAAGATCAACCATTTAAATAGACATGTTGGTTAATAAATAAGTTGATTTTGGTTATTTATGTTACTTTGCCCGAAACTTAGCTTGCCATTCTGGTCTGGCCAAACATGAAAAGTAATCCTCTAGATGTGGGTCACATGTGCAAAATACTCAGAGCCTGATTCATGGAATTTTTTGCATGGCGCAAAGTGACTTTTCACTGGTGAAAAGTGACTTTACACTGACAACAAACACCCTGATTCATGGAACAGTGCCAAGTGTACACCGTGCAAAACAATCCATGAATCAGGCCCTCAATGATATAAAGTAACATGTAGGGGCTTCGTCGCAGAGCTTTGTTCATCCAAATTTGTTGACAATGTTCAAGCCCAAACTTTGGACTAAAATAGAATTCTGGAGCTATTCAGAGTGAGGGCTCATTCAGAGTTTGGTGTTTTTTTCAGGAAGAAATACTGCTGGAAGAAATCACCACCTCTTCTAGGGTATATCTGGAAATCCGACCCCACGAGTGGCCCATTTCATGTAAATGAAGGTGAAATAATGGTTCATACCCCTATTGTATTGTTTAATACAGACACTGGTCAATACTGACCCTTTTATCTAATGCATGGATAAAAGTGGTGATTTATGGGATTCATGACCTGGGGAAGCCTGCAACTAGTTCAGATGAAGAAGAAGAGTTGGGGGCACCCTAAATCCTACATAGATGAAGTCATGCAGCAACACCATATGAACTGTGTACAGTGAGATATTTCCTTTAGAGGCCCGAAAAGCATAGACACCTGCATCCCGCAGAAAAAATATGTGAGCGAGGGCGGGGTTCCTGAGGAGGAATTGAGAAGAGAGCTATCTTGTCCTTTCTTTGCTTGGGAATCTTGTAACAATCCCTTAAAAAAGATAGTAATCTCTGGCACCCAGTCTTGCCATCTCTCTTGATCGCACGTGGAACCCTGGGACATGTGTTTTATAGGACATTAGTGGGCACAACCAACAGTAGTGGTCTTAAAGTGGTGTCTATGGGCCTTGGTCGGCACTGCCAGTGTTCATACAGTGGCAAATACTAACCTTACTGGGCATAGACACCGTCTGTGTTGTTGCAGTCAAAAATACTGGTCTTACTGGGCACACCCACCACCAGTGTTCTTACCGTCACAAGTAGTGGGTGTACTGGACACAGCACACACAAGTCTGTTCATAGTGGAAAATACAGTCATAACTGTGCCCAGTTGGAACAGAGGTTTTCTTAGATAGCAAAAGCTGTCCTTACTGGGCACCGCCCGCACGAGTGTTCATACAGTGTTAAAAACCATTATTAGGTATACCAAACACAAATGTTTTCACAGTGGCAAATACTGGCCTTACTTGGCAGTGTCAGTTCTGGCATATACTGTATTGACAAAGCTAGAATTAAAATGTCTTCTTATAGTGAAAAAATACTTGCAAATACTATGGATTTATTGTACAGTGGCAATGATGGCATATATTGTGGGCAAAAGCATCATGAAAATACAATGGAAAACATTTCTCAGTATTGAGGGTGACCTGGCATGTACTGAAATGTTCATGTTATCCAACAGAACTGATTGTAAATTGTATGGTTATATACCTAATTTTTCAAGGCAATTGTGCATTTCAATGCAGCATTTTAGCCCATTATTGAAATAAATTATTTCGGGGAGAGAACCTGTGGGACTGCCCTTGGTTGGTTGGGTCTCCCTCGCTACACTCAGCCCCTCGCTCTCTTTAGTGCAGAATATATATGCCTCTTCTGTCAAAATATTCACAAGCTGCCACTGATACAGCCATATCATTACTTCCTCAAGAATTTCTTTTGGAAGCCTTGGGTATCTGACTGTCAACAGGAAAACAATATGCTCAATGCATGGGACATTCATCTCTGTAGAAGATTACCCCTCTAGAATAGAAAATACTTGGTTGCAGGAGAACCTCTGTTGGACGCATAAGCAGACTGGACTTCAGTACACATGGGCTGCACACTGAGATTTGTGGCTCAGACACAATCTGTGGCTGTTGGCTAATTGCTATTAACTGACAGCTCAGACATTTTTCTGCCACTTAATGTAATGTATGGTTCTCTTGTAAAGCACCCTTCTGGCATTTTTGGTGGCTCCTCTGCGTGCAGTCCGATAAGACATGACAGGGTTTGGCTGGGGTTCTTATTGGGATAGAGGAAGATGCAAAACCTGCGGAGTTGATGAGTGCAGGTCTTAAGTAGACCAATCCTGAGTGCCGATCTGCTTCTGTTTGTTTGGCGGTAATACTTGGGAACATGTTTATCCAGAGGGGTAGGTCCTCAGGCCTGACTAATTAAAGAGCTACGGGTATGGATGAGGCACTCAAGTGGGGAGGGTGTTCGAGATAAAGAGGTGAGCTTCATCATAGCTTGATTAATGTTATTGTGTAAGCTGGGGAAGAGGCCATGTAAAGGGGGGGGGGGTGTCTATTGTAAGGTGAAAGGAGATTTTGGAGGGAGTCTGTCGGGAAGAAGAGGGTAGTAAACAAATGGGGTCAGCCCAAATTAATCTGTTCTCCAATAGCCTTTTGTCAGGAACCTCTGTGTGTGATCCTGGTATGTCCATTGGGTCTGAATTGCTGTAAGTAGGTATGTAATTGAGGTTTCAATGCTGGTATTATACTGGTGTTAGTTCAACAGGCAGGTTTTTAGCTTTCTTTCTGACAGCAATGTGTTCCTCTACTGTGCAGAAGTGCTTGAGCAGAGAGTTCCATTTGACCATTTGTATCCAGTGGTCGAAGTGTATGAAAAGAAGTAGGGGACCCTGCTGGCCTGCCCCAGCTCCCCATGAACCCCATCGCCACACCCCTCCAACGAGCAATTCAAACCCCAAACAAACGTTCCTGCGGTTTAAGGGAACGTTCATTGCAGTGCACTGAAGTGCACAATTCAACTTTTTCCTACACTTTTATTTTAAATGAAGCCCTTTTTACGGAACAGTTTTTAAAGAAATAAAAATATAGGAACAGTAAAACGTAATTAAAAAAAGCAGAGGAGCACCGACCATCACTCCCGCCCACTTCGATCACTGTTTGTATCCTGTTCTGCTGCACTGCAAAGTTCACCGGAATCCTCACTCTGTGGATAGAGTGAGGCTGAGAAGTAGGTATATCTACATATATATATATATATATATATATATATATATATATATATATATATATATATATATATATATATATATATATATATATATATATATAAATAAATATACTGCTTTCCCTTGCCTTCCTGCTAGTAATCCATAGTCATCCTGTACCGCAAGTACCTGGTAAGGCATTTGCAGCCTGTTTGGTGTCCTTTTGGAGACATTTATGTGTGTTTGTAGTGTGATTTCCAATCCATTTTTTGGGCTGTATTGCTTCTAGAAAGCGCTGTTGGACCCTAGTGGGGGTCTCTTCACGCATTCCACACACAAATGACACGGGAGCCTCTGTCCGCTCAACCTTCTCTTTATTCCTCCGTTTAAAAACCGCCCTCCTCCTCCCTTGGCACTCCCCTTCCTCCTTCTTCCCGCTCCCTCCCATTATTCTGTGTCCTCTCCTTAAAGGGTCTCTGCTCTTTATTCACTCGCAACACCTGCTCCCCACTTAACATGAGACTTCCCGGGCTGCTCAATAAGCCGTTGGGGTCTCTTTGTGGTTCCATGGGGCCTGCTTGGTTGCTCGCGGGCCCCCCCCCACATTTTCTCGTTGCAGCGTTTCATAGGTCTCTGCACTCTCTGTTTCCTCCATCTCGATCGCTGCCTCTTTCGTTGGTTCATGTTCCTCAAAGTATAACTTGTGGAGGATGGAGGCCTGCGGCGTCATTTCACTGTGGTCCTTCATCTGGGTTACTTCGAATGATCTATAGTGACTGTTGGTGAGGGCGCGCTGTAGAGCTGTTCGATGGCTGAGGCGGCTGTGCATTATGGCCGGGCTAGGTATCATGTGGATGGTGGTGGGTGCTCTGCGGTCTCCCTTGGTTGGGTTGCATTGTGATTGTCCTTTTGGCTGTGTCGGCTGTGCTGTTCTCCACTGCACTATGTGGGCTTGGAATTTGTGCAGGGGGTGTGCTTCCGCTCTTGTTTGGTAACGTAGCCCTGTACCGACGTTTGCTGTGGCCTACACATCTCCCCACCCCCGGTATGACATCTCGAAGGGTCCTGGGTGGTTGTGTGGCTCACAATCGTCTCGCAGGACGGGTGAGGTTCGTGTGCCGTGTGCTGGTCGTATCTCCGTGGGTGACTTAGCTCTGGGTAGATGGGGTGTTCGAACCCGTATAGTCTTGGTGGGTTGGTGTCCATGTCCTCAATATCCTTCCTGACATCAAGCCGTGTTGTTGGCGTACTTGTGTATCTTATTTGGGGTGGTGGTGCTCGGATCCTCCAGTGCATTGGTCAGTCGTGGGGGCCTCCTGATTGTCCAGGTTGTCTGGTCATTCCTGGTGGTGGTATGGATTGCCATGTAGAGTTTGTAGGCAGTCCCGCTCTGCACACCGCCTGAAGGTGGCCTTCTTGGCCACAGCGCCGGCATCTCTGTCCGATGGCCGGGCATGGTCGTCTGTGTGGGATCTCCCACCCGCACCTGTGGCATTGCGCATTGCTCTGGCTTTGCTGCCGGTGGATTCTAAGTCTTCACCGTCCCCAGGGTCCTGTGGGCTAAGAGTATTTTGGCTGCCCTACGGTGAGGGCCGCAATTAAGTCACGTTTGTTTTTGCTTTCAATGGCGGCTGCCTGTGCATCGATCCGCTTGTACGTTTTTGCCAGAGTGAGTATTTTCATTAGGGGTAGAGGCTTTTTGAGATGGTGTTTTCTCAGCGTTGACAAGGTGCACCCTTCTATGATCCTCAGCCGTATAGCCTCCTCATCATTGAAGTTGGCGAAGTCGCAGTGCAGTATTTTCTGTTGGAGACGGATTACAAACTCTCCGATGAACTCATGCGGAAGATGCACGGGTTGATTGAATGCAAAGCGTTCATAGTCTTTGTTGAAGCCTACTAACAGCCTGTCGTTGACTGCAGTGAGAAGGCGTTGGTACGTGGTCCTGTCTTGTGCTGGAATCGTCTTGATGATGCCTTTTATTTCTTTTCCTGCCATGTTGGTGAAAATGTTCATTTTGTTGGGTAAGACCTGTCCCCCGATTGCTCCTAGGAAGTCCTCGAACTCCTCGACCCAGTCTTCCCATCTTTGTCCCTGGTCGTGATGCGGGTTCATTGCGAATGGGTTTGGCCGTCGCATAAGGGTGGCGTATGATGCAGGTCCCAGATCGGCCAGGGTAGGTGCTCCTCCGTCTGCAGCCACCTGCGCTTGGTTGCCCATGATAGTGGGGTGTTGTGGCAGGGATCCTTGCGATAGCGTTGTCAGTCATCCCTTCTTGCTATCCTCCCATGGCGTGGTCGTGGGGTATCTCTGTGGGGGTAACTTGGCAGGTCGCTGTGTGAGCTGGATTGATCTTGCTGCCCTTGGCGGCTGGTGGCTGTAGTTTGGGAGGGAACAAATGGTGGTGGCACCCGGGATACCTTCGCTGTCCTGTGGGCATTTGCGCTTGGGCTGTGAGGGCTTTTGTGCTAGCTGGCGTTGGCGGGATGGGTGCCTCGCTCGTGCCTTTGTCCTTTGGGTTGGCTTATACTCTGCCTGGTGCCTCACCGTGGTCCTCAGGGCCTTGTTTGTCGCTCGAAGGGCTTTCTACGGTTGGGTGAGATGGCCTCCTTTTTTTTTTGGTTCGCCCTGCTTCTCTTTTGGCGGTCTGGTGTGGAGTTGTGCAGCTTGTTAGCTTGTGGCTTTGTGGCCGGTACTTTCAGGGTGGATGGTGCAGGCCCGGGCTTGAACTTGTTTTTCGATGGGTTGTTGGTGGTGTTCAATATGTGGGCCTCGTCGTGTTTTTGCCATGGTTCAATGAGGCGTATTGGGCCGCAGTGCTTTTCGTGAGTTCTCTTGCGGCGTTGCGCTGTTCTGTCAGCCTGCGCAGTGGAGGGGCCACCGTATTGGTGATTGCTGGTGGGTGCCCTTCACGATCTGCGTGTATCTGTCTCACTGCAGGCCTGTGGGCTGGCGACTCTGTTCGCCTGCGTAGTGGGGCCTCCAATGCATCACATGGTCAGGCACTGCCTTTGTGGTCTAGTCCTTTGTTTGTTTATGTTCTTTTCCTCTCTCCTCCATTCTTCATAGCAATTGGCTCGGCAAGTTAAGTGTCCTGGCCCTTTTTTATTTTTAGTCCTTTCTTACTGCTTTCCCCTGACTTCCTGTTAGTAATTCATAGGCATCATGTAGGGCAGGCACCTGGTAAGGAGTTTGCAGACTGTTTGGTGTCCTTTTGGAGACATGTGTGTTTTTAGTGTGGTTTCCAATCTGTTTTTTGTGCTGGATTGCTTCTAGAAGGCACTGCCTTTTGGTCTAGTTCTTTGTTTGTTTCTTTCCTTGTCCTCTCTCCTCCCATCTCCACAGCAAGTGGATGACGCAGTCAAGTGTCCCGGCACTCTGTTTTTTGAAGTCATTTCGTACTGCTTTACCCAGGCTTCCTGTTCGTAATCCATATCCATCCTGCACAGCAATCACCTGCCAATGAGTTTACAGTCTATGTGGTGTCCTTTTGGAGAGATTTAGTGTGATGTCCAATCTGTTTTTTGTGCTGGATTGTTTATAGAGGGTACTGCCTTTGTGGTCTAGTCCTTTGTTAGTTTCTGTCCTTTTCCTCTCTCCTTTCCTCTCTCCTCCCATCTTCATAGCAAATGGCTGAGGCAATCAAGTGTCCCTGCTTCTGTTTTTTTTAGTCCTTTTCTACTGCTCCTGCCTTACTGTTAGTAAACCATAGCCGTCCTGTCCAGCAAGCACCTGGTAAGGAGTTTACAGCCTGTGTGTTGTCCTTCTGGAGTTTAATCCTTTGTTAGCTTCTGTCCCTTTCCTCTCTCCTCTCACTCTCCATTTCTTAAGCACAGCTCCCTGGGCAGCCTTGCCCGGGCGCTGGCTAAGTGACAAGTCAAAGAGCGCCTCCCGAGGGTACCTCCATCGCCTATTTGCCTCATCACCCTGGGCATCCCAGTAGGCCTCTAAAGCTGCCTGCAGCAACTGCCAGGTAACAGATGACTATTTGGTTGCAAAGCTCGTGCTGTATTTGCGATTTCGTGACACTGTCTTATATTTACCTGATCTATAATGTCACCACGGCCTTCACTCTTGTTGTGCTTCATTTGCCCCTGCGCTGAATTTAGCTGCATTTTGAATATAGCCACTGTGTTGATTTTAGCTGCCTTTTTTGAGTATAGCCACTCTGTAGCATGTAGCCTCACTTACAAATAGACCCCTTTTAAATCTAGCTGCCCTTTGGTTATAGCCTCTGTGTTAAATTCAGCTGCCTTCTAAGAATAGCCACTGTGTTAATCTAGCAGTGTTTTACATTTTGCCACTGTGTTAACTTGAGCTGCCTTGAGTATAGCCACAGTGTTGAACTTAGCGACATTTTTTTTAGTAAAGCCACAGTTTTAAATTCAGCTGACTTGTGAGGATAGCCACTTTGTGAATTTAGCTGCATTTTTTTAGTATAGCCACTTTGTTACATTTAGCTGCATCTTTTAGTATAGCCACTGTGTTAAATTCAGCTGCAGTGTGAATATAGCCACTGTTACCAGCCTTTTGTAAGTATACTATGTAGAATTTAGCTGCCTTTTTTAGTGTAGCCACTGTGTAGAATGTCGCCTCGTTTAGAAATCACCCCCTTTTAAATCTAGCTGCCCTCTGAGTGAAATCACTGTGCTGAATTTAGTCACATTTTGAGTATAGCCAATGTGTTATATTTAGCTGCATTTTCAGTATATCCTCTGTGTAGAATTTAGCATCTCTTAGAACTCACCCCATTAAAATCTAATTGCCTTTTGAGTATAGCCAATATCTTATATTTAGCTGCATTTTTTAGTACAGCCTATGTGTTAAACCTGGCTGCTTTTTTTGTATAACCACTGTGTTATATTTAGCTGCATTTTTGAGTACAGCCAATGTGTTACATTTAGCAGCCTTTTGAGTAAAGCCTCTGTGCAGAATTAATCGTCGCTTGGAACTCGCCCCATTTAAATCTAACTGCATTTTGAGTATAGCCTCTGTGTAGAATTAAGGCACGCTTTGAATTCACCCCCTTCTAAATTCAGCTGCATCTATGAAACCAAGAAACCAACCAGGACACGCAGGTACGTATCACACTCCAGGCTTATGGAAGACAGCCGAAGGCACGGCCACCCACACAAATGGATCTGCTATCATACACTACTTTAAAATACATCGCACAACACCTC
The DNA here is from genome assembly GCF_040938575.1 of Ambystoma mexicanum. Lineage (NCBI taxonomy): Eukaryota > Metazoa > Chordata > Amphibia > Caudata > Ambystomatidae > Ambystoma > Ambystoma mexicanum. Next base: position 685,789,167 of record NC_090929.1, on the reverse strand, counting down.
TGCCATAGGAATGCAGCTATCCCCCTGATAACAGTTTGGTCCTGCTGGACTCCTAGTGAGTCTCCTACACTTGCATAGTCTCCAGACCACCTCACAACCCCCATCCACATCCCAGCTCAACATGGGTAGCTAGCATGGACTTGGCCATCCATACCTACCTTCGTATTGGCGAAAAGGCACACATACAGTCTAAACTCCACTGACGAAATTCCCATACCCTGGACTTCGGTCCCTCAAGGGTGTTCACCTACAGCGTTTTGAGGCCACACCAATGGGAAAAGGTGCTAAACAAATGACAATTACATTACATTACATTAACTGTAATTTTTCCACATGAAAAATACTGCCTACTAAACTAAATTGAAAAGGTTATCTATTTCTTTGCTTAGTCACATGTTTTACTATAATTGTGTTGCATATGTTGAAGGGCGTCTTGAGGTTGCCCATTCACACCAGGGAGGCTCTACCACAGTTACTTAAGATAGGTAAAGTGGAAGGAGCCAATTGATTATGCTTTACGGGCAAGTTGTATTTACATAAAATCAGGCCCACTGTTGCAAATGGAGCACAGGTATGGGGAATGAAGCATGGTCATGAGCTAAAGAAAATGGGGGCATTCTGCCTTAGATATCTTATGGGGTTGCCCACCTGTGTTCCAGTAGAACACTTACGTGCCAAACTGGGCACTACATCAATGGAAATGTATACCAGCATAGGCAGATTGAGAATCTATCGTAGGCTTTTAAATGCTACCACTAACACACTAGTATTCTATCTGGCAAGGGACCCATAAGTACTTCCAAACTAATATAAGGGGTCCATTATGGACTATATTGTCAGAGAAAGCAGTAAATAGCATGCAACTCTCAATTTAGATGGAGTGATGCTCACTGAAACTGACATCAAGTCTAGCATAAAAAAGTCCATGAGTGAAATAGACCATTTAAATATCATTAATCTGGATATTAAGTCTAAGAATCAGTATTATATCTCGTATCTTATGTACCTAGACTAGGAATGACACCTAAACATTTGGTCAATTTTCTCACCTCTAGAATCATAAGAGAGTACATCAGAAGTAAGTTCAATATAATAGCATCAAGAGAAAACCTGGGAGCCAGATTTAAGATTGCTTTGAGACTCTACAAATGAAGCACCTACTGTGAGAAACCTGGGGGTATTCTCACTCCTACTCCCCTTGGATCGTATGCGCAGTTGGCCATGGAAAGCCCATCTCTCTTGGATCCTGACCCTGCGGTTGGAGAAGCGTGGGAGGGCCACCTGGATGGAGGGTCCTTGAGGATTGGGAGTGGGAAACCCTTGGGCGAGACATGGCAACCACCTTTTCTCATTGATGATAAACCTAACCCTCCCCCTAACTTTATGGGCTATTTTAAGCCAACGCCCCTCATTTTTCGACACATGACTTTTGCCAGTACTGGGACAAGGAAGAGGCAAAGAGGCAACTAGGAGTAATGCACATTGACATGCACCACTTTGGTACTGAGACAGGGAAGAGGGCCTCAGAAGAGTAGCATTGTAAAGATCAGGCATTTATTGCTAATCAGCCTAACTATAGTCAGGCAGTTAAGGGAAAGGACTCACACCTGCAACCCCTTTACACAGGAAGGTGAGAGGAGAGGGGTGAGAGGCTGATGCAAGTCGTGGTTAGCCGTGCTGCTGCTATAGAAGCATGCCGAGGATCGAAGCAGCCGAGGGTCTGGGCAAGTGTGAAGCAGGAACAGGAGCTCTGTGGCACCGAGGCAAGGAGAAGGAAGGAGACCATCCTTCATTCTATCAGCACAACTGCTTATTCTCCCGAGGCTCTGAAAGGGCGTGAGAGTGTCTGAGGGACAGAGAAAGTACCCTGAGAAGGATGCCGCTGGGTTTGTGGCCAGCGCGACATTGAAAAACAACTTCACAGTGAGCCGGTGAGTTTCCCTGATAGAGAAACCCGGTATTACTGTAACCGCGAGGCTCGGAAAGTGAACTGCTATTGTTGAATGAAAGCAGAGACATATACAATGTAACAGAGTGGTTGAGTGCCTTGTAAAAGAAACAAGCACATTTTTTAAAGTCTCTGAACGAGACAAAGCATTCCCTTTTGAACTAATTAACGTGTTGGTGAAGTGTTTGCGGATCTTAGAAGAAACTTTATTAAATTCAATGCATATTGAATACTGAACTAAATAAATCCAATGCATATTGAATATCGAACAAAAAGGCAACTTAAAGAAAGCCAATGCATATGGAATACTGAACCAAAAGGGAAACTTAAAGAAAGCTGATGCATAATAAATACTGAACCTAAGAGAAACCCAACATTGAAGCAAACCAGTAATCTTTGAATACTGAATGCATGGGGCACAAAGAAAAGATTCAAAGCTCAAAACTGAATATAATTGAATAATACAAGATTGCATAACCTCCTGAACTGCATATTAACAACCCTGAATAATCGTTATACAGCAAATGAACCCGAACTTTTAAATGTAATACATCAAAAGGTGAAGGAACGCTAACCAGCTAACTGTGATTTTGAATACAGTGTTACAAGGCTAACATTTAAGAAGGGGTGTAACACATGGTGGTAGATGTAGGAGGAAGTTAAGGGAACACCAGAGGAGCCCAAGAACACCCGCCCTAAACCCAGAAACCAATAAAGGAAATCAAGTAAGGGTGACCTGGTGCACAGGAGCCAGTACCAAGGAACCTGGTTACAACAGTGAAGTCTTGGGGGAGGGAACCCTGAGACCAGGCAAGTTCATATGGATTGTCTTGGGATTGGAGTCTCAAGAATCTGTTTCTCCTCTGCTTCGCACTTTCCACTTCTCCCCCCTTCCATGGACTTTTCCCCTCCCCCTCTCCCATGCACTTGCGCGTTCTCAATGTCACTGGGCCTTGTAGAGCGCTGTTTTGTTCTCCCCTGTTCCCCTCCCTTGCCTTGTCGTGCTCTGAAACACTTGTTTACGAGCGCGATAAAAATAAAATATCAATATCAATATCAAGAACCCCTTTTGCTGGATTGTGTTGTTTTGAAACTTGGGCAAGGGAATTCCAGGACAAGTAAAAGTAACTTGGCGCACCAGGGCAAGTACCAAGGAACTTGGTGTGAAACATTGAAGTCTTGGGGAAGGGAACCATGAGACCTGCCATAATCTCAAGACCCCCTCTTTGTTTTGATTGTGTCACCTGAAGTTTGGGAAAGAAGTCCAGGATTTATTCTGAACTATATTACCCTGAACTGGGGAAAGGTAAACTTAAAGATTTTTTTATCATGGAACTTTCTTGTGCTAGGGGAAGGGGAGCTAAGAGGAAGCTGTGAGCTGGAAGAAGCTCAGAACACTTTATTGTGACTTTGACATCCCTATACCTTTGTTTGTTTTAGTTGTGAGAGAAAGAGTAGGTTTTGGACACAGACGGACTACTAAGTTGAACTCTTTGACTCAGACTTTACTTAGTTTAGTCCAGGTAGGGAAATCCCAACTTAGAATAGGGCAAGTTAGGCCTTACTCCATCCTGAAATGTAAGTTAATAAACTACATTTGTTTGAACTTTAAGTTAGTTGTCTGTGTCCTGCTTCATGATGCCTTCACACTAAATACATATGGAATTCACAATTATTTGGAATTGAATCTCATGGAAATTTAGGATATATACATGCAACTGAACTTGATTTACCATTTGACAGGGCAATGGTGTGAAATTGAACGACTGGGGAAATATGAAGCAACATATTTTATGAAACAGATGATGCAATTCTAATTGGATCTTATGTTTGTATATAATTATAATAGTTCTTTTATAATGCACTTAATACCGGGGACCAGTTTCAAAGCGCGAGCCCAGGATTCAAACCTGTGTTCCTATGCGTTGTCTTGCTTCCAAGACAAACAAGTTGCCCCTGAGCTATCCTTCTGGGCCCATATGAAGGCATGTGAAGCCTATTTGGCTGTATTATACACGTAATCAAAACAATTGAAAAGGTTATCAATTTCTTTGTTTATTCACATGTCTTACTATCATTGTGTTGCATATTTTGAAGGGGATCTTGGAGTTTGCACCTTGACGCCGGGTGGAGGCACTTCACAGTTACTGAAGACATCCAATATTTAGTTTGTATTCCCCTAAGGGCTATACTTTGCCACTCATCTGCACAGGTCAGTGCCATACACCTGTTTTTCCCAATTAACATCCCCTTGGAAAAGGGGGCTGCATAAAGGGCTTACCAGACTCTATCCTAGCTGATGCCTACGACAATCACAATAAAGGACTGACCTTAGCTGACCTGCTTTTCTATACACCAAATCCATATAAAAAGTCCATCATTTTCAATCTATCTCAGAGTATGGTACTAAGTAGAACATTTACACGGGGATGTAAACAGGACAGGTAGAGCATCCTGCATGAAACACCTCAAAATAAGCATCTTTAATAATGGTTGAATAATGATCAGGTAAATAATAAAAAACAGAAGAAAATTGAGGTATCCTTTTACACATTAAATTGTAGGTGGCTGAGCAAAAAATCCTAATTTGGAGTTCATTTGAGCGGGATACTCCAAAGCTGTCAAGCGTTCTTCCACTGGGCTTATTTTTTTTCGGAACGTCACCATGACATGGGTCTTGGGGTCACAGGTGTAGACAGGGTAGGTCCCGAGCAGTCAAGGCCCACCCAAAATCTGGAAAAGGCCACTCAGCAGCACTGTGTGGGCATTTACAGATGTTAATGTCACTGCGGTGGGCCCAACTAGCGTAGCTTCAGGCCCCACTTGTTAGACAATCCTGTATATGCCTCCTCTTGTAGACAGTGGATCTGCAGAGTATTTCTTTATCGTACGCTTCAGTGTGCATGGCCAGTGTTAGAGGGCTCGGTGTGTGAGACAGAGACTCTTGAAGCTGATTCAGGTGGCCCCCAGGGGCCATTGTGGAGAAAGCAGTGCAGGGGGATATGGACACATGGTGTCAAGCCAATGGGGAATCTAGCTGCCTTATTCTGTAAGGTCTGAAGTTGATGGTTGAGGCATTTATATAGACTCGGGTAGAGACTGTTGCAGTCATTCAGGCATGATATTACTACGGTAAGTGCCTCTTGCACTGTTTGCCATATTCAGGAGAGGGTCGCTACTATCAGGACCTGGAGCTGAAAGCGGGATTTCTTTGTTACCATCTTTATTTTCAGTAAGAGAGAAAAGTATCCCACTGAAAGAACTGCCACATTTATAACTGGTTGGGAGAAGGATGGGCAAGGCCCCTAATGTGGGTGTCCAAAAGAACTGGAGAGGAGGAAGGATGGAATAGTCAGAGTAAATGACCCTAGAATTTGAGTCTTTACGGCAGAGGTTGATATGGATCCACCAAAGCCGGATCTAAGTTTGGAAGGTTTCAGAAACCTATTCGATGTGGTCTGCTCGAAGTTTCAAAGAAGGGCTGAAAGGCCATGGCGACAGGGTGGATCCTGGGAGGACACCACAGTTGTGGATGGTAGCATTAGAAGGTAAGTTGTATGTTCTGGCTATCAGCTCGCTATTCAGTAAAAAAAAGTTGTATTCCACTTTATTTTTATTTTTTTTTATTTTTTTGCGTTTAATTGTTTTACAATTTTTGCAAAAACTTTCTGTTGGCTGTTGTTTTTCCGACATTTCCATTGCGAATCCTTGATTGGTGAAATTAAAGTTCTCCCTGTTTCTATATTTCTTTCTTTAAAGTCCATGTTTTTTTGTTTTTCTTTGTTTACTCTCGACTTAGTTTTTCTTCCAGTTTTAGACCTTCGAAAAATTTTGCTGTTGCTACTGTCAATGTTGTGGATTCTCCACTCATTAGCATGTTCCACCAATCTTCGTCACTGGTGGTAAGATGTTTCATTTTGTGTGGTCGTAGGTAGGTCGTTCTGAGACTATTTGTACCTGAGCAGTAAAGAAGTAGGTGTTGCACTGTTTCGATTTCTAGGGTGTCGCAGTACCGACAGTTTTTATCTCGAACCTGTTTTCTGAGGTATAAGATTTCTTTCGTCTTTAGAATATTCAGACGTGCTCTCAGAAAGATTATACGCAGAGGTTTGTCTGGAAATTGTTTTAGATAATTCCTTGTCTCGTCTATCCTTTGTATGTTGATTGTGCGGTGACTCTGTGATGTGTGCTTCTCTGCTTTTTCCAAGGTCTCGATCCAATCATAGATTTTTAATTTTTTCTTGATTTTTTCTGGGGTGCGTTCTATCTCCCATTCCGAACATCCGATTTTCTCTGAGTGTTGTAATAAGTTTTTGTACCATTTTGTCAGCATGTTGTTTTTTTGGTTCGTCATTTCTTGGTAGATGATATCCAGAATAATAGGTCGTGGAGTTCTTAAAATTTTTCCCAGGAACAGTAGTCCGTTTCTGATTACTACTGATTCCAGTGATTGAAGACATAGTTCTCTTCGGATTACTGCTGTTGGGGTTGAATTGGGGAGTCGCAAGACTTTGCGCCAAAACGCGCCTTCCAATTTTTTCCACAGTGTAGGAGGAATATGAGGCATTGCTTCAGCCCCATAAGTTAGTGCTGGAGTGACTTTTGCTTTGAAAAATTTTAGTACTGGGAGGATGGTGAATTTTCCAAATTTCCTTTCCAGGAGTGTTGCTTGTGCAGCTAATGTTTTCATCTTTAAGATAAGGTGTTCTTGCATCGATAGTTCTATTTGGCTGCGAGATATTTTCACTCCTAAGTATGTAAAGGTTTTCACTGTCTCCAGCTTCTCTGCGTTGGCAAACCATTGTGGTCTTTTAGTTGGCCTGGATGATTTTTCTAAGATCATGATTTTAGTTTTGGCAGTATTCAGATCCAAGTCATTCTTCTTTAGATAGGTTACAAGACTGTCTAGTTGGCGCTGCAGTCCGATCGGTGTTTGATCCAGCAGAAGGATATCGTCCGCATAGAGCAGTCTTGTCACTTTCGACTCTCCTATTTTTGGAGGGAAGGAGCGTTTGTCGATTTCTGCATCCATTATGTCAGCCATGTACGCCTTATAGAGGGCCGGAGCTAGAGGGCATCCTTGTTTGACTCCTCTTGCTGTTCGTATACTTTCTGATAGAAGGCCAGCTTCGTTCAGGCGAACTCTGATTGAGGTGTTACTGTACAGCGCTTTGATAGGGTTGAGGAGTGAAGTAGGGCACCTTTGTTTTTCCAGTTTGCACCATAGTTTTCTCCTGTTTACACGGTCGAAGGCTTGTACCAGGTCGATCGATGCTATGAAGATTGTTGGATAGCCCTCGGAGACTCTGGCCTTCAAAATACTGATTATCATAATGTTGACCGCGGTACCTAGATTTTTTTCAAAGCCTGTTTGTAGGGGATCTGCTGTGTGTGCCATTTTCTGCCAGTCTTGGAGTTTCTCTAGCATCAGGGATCCGAAGAGTTTGCCCAGCACGTCCAATAGTGCGATAGGTCTGTAATTTCCTGGATCATCCTTCAGCCCCTTTTTGTAAATTGGAACAATATTAGCTGTTCGCCATGTAGCCGGAATAGATTGTGTTGTCCTACATCTTCTAAAGATTTCTGTAATTAAAGGGGCCCAAGTTTCCATCTCTTGTTTGAGATGTAAGTTTGTAATTCCATCCGGACCTGGTGCACGGGAGTTATTTAATTTAGTGATTTTCTTTCGAATCTCTTCCTCCGTACATGCCACCCATTTAGTTTTTGCAGGTTTTGGTGGTCTTTTTTCCGATGGCTCAGTTTCTGCAAATAGTTTTGTGAAGTGTTTTAGCCATCTGTCTTCTGGGACGTTGTTAGTACTTGTTTTTGTTGGACCTGATAGTAGAGTCCAGAAGTCGTTCGAATTTCTTTTGCAGACTGCTCTAAGCATGGTCTCTGCGTCTTCTTGGTACAAGTTTCTTCTGAATGTTTGAAGCCACCATTTATACTTTCTTTTTTGTTTGTTTGCAAGATCTAAGTTTAACTGTGTGGGGTATTTTTTGGCTTTCCTTAATGATTTTCGTAGCTCAGATTTCTTTGAGCGGATTTCGTCATTGTATTTATGCAGATGGTTTTTTTCTATTTTCCTTGCATACCTAGTTTGAAGGTAAGGTATGAGCAACGGGCAGTAGTCCAGATTTTTCAATGTGTTATTGTTTTCTCCTAGCTCTTTTTGTTTGTAGGACTCTGTAATCGAGGCTATTCCCTCTTTTGTGATTCGTAGTCGGTTTCCTTGGGTATTTATGGCCGTCTTGGTTGACATGCTAAGTTGCGGGGGTTTGTTGGCATACCATGTCGCTTTGAGTAAGTTATGGTCACTCCGGGTGGATTCTACTATCTCAAAGCTTTTGATTTGTTGGTATAGATCCCTGGATACAAATATGTAGTCGATGGTACTTGCGTTTCCTTCTCCCTTCCAGGTAGGAGTTCTCGGTCTAGTTGTTTCCAGGGAATTTAGATTGTACAGATCTCTGGATTCCATCAGCTCCGCCCATGCAAGGCCTCTTGCTGTTGATTTTGAGCAGGTGTTTGTTTTATTTCCTAAAGTTTTCACATCTTCTACCATTGGGCAAGTCGAGTTTAGGTCTCCACATATTAAAATGTGGTCCACATTGAATGTTGTTGTAGCCAAGGTTAATATTTTTTCTATCTCTTTTAGAAAAGTGATTGTATTAGTTTTGGCCGGGTTCCAATAGATGTTCAGCAGCAGGATAAGATCTTTGTTCTTTTTTCTCGTTGCGGTTTCTTCTTTTGCCCATTCTAGGACAATCGCTTGGATTAGTGTATCTGATACCAGGTTATGGACTATTCGAAGTGATCCGCCCGTACGGACGGCTGTTAAAAGGCCCGAAGTTGGGCGACCTTTTTCACCTTTCTGGGCAGGAGACAGTTGGATCTCGTAACCATCCATGCTGGGTGGCAGCTGCAGCCAGGTTTCTTGTAGGCTTAGTAGGTCGAATCCGCCTAAGTTTATCTCACCGGGTTCTGTCAGATGGATGTGGCCTCTAGTGTTCCATGATCCGATAGTGATTGTTTGCTCTTTGTTGTACAGCGCATTTGCCATCTTTGTTTGATCCCTTTCTTTACCCGAAGGGAAGCTCTTTGACTGCTATTTTCCAGTATAGCGTGTTAATGCCTGAGGGAGCCATGTCCATATTTTTGAACTTTTTTTCGCTAGATCTAGTCGGTTCTGGGTTGAGGTTGTTTCTCTCATAGCTGTTTTTTCTGTTCCTGTACCCTCCTGCCGCCTGATTGGGCCATTTATTTTTCTAGATTTGGTTTTTTCTGTATCCTCATCATCGTCTTTGCGGTATCTTTTAATGTGATGATCTTCCCTTGAGATTTCTTTTCTTGTTTCTTTTGTAATTTCTGCCGAACTTGAACCCTTAAGTTTGCTAGTTGTTTCTCTCTCTACTTTTTTCGTATGTTCATGATTCCTCGGGCTTGCGGGATATTTTCTTTTTTCTTTCAGATTATCTTTTCTGTTCGAAGTATTCTTTATCCAGTCATTGGTTTTGCTTGTTTTATCTTCATAGCTGTCCTTTTGTTTTGTTTCGTTCATTTTTTGGATCTTTTGTCCTCTCTCTTCTGGTGTCGTTTCTCGCAAGAGGTAACCCCGATTCAAAAATTCTTTTGTCATCTGAAGCAAGAGTTTTGGGACGTGATGTGTAGGAAAATGCTGTCTGTCCGTCCCTTATGCGCAAATTCTACTATGTTTATGTCTATGCTTTTGATTTGATCTCCATTTGTGAATTTGTCCAGGAGCTTCATCATGGTTCTTCTATTCAGGATGGTTTTCTCTTCTGAGGTGGATCTTTTTTCAAGTTTTAATGTTCGGGTCAAGTTACTTTTGCGAGTAAATATCGCCGAATTTCTAGTTCGGTTTTGCTGAAAAGACTGGTCTAAGGGTCTTTGATTAGACCTGTTTCTCTTCTCTGAAGATTTATCTCTTCTTCTATTGTCGAACGTCTCGGTAACTTGGCTTCTTCGTGTTCTTATCTCGCTTGCCTTGTCCTTCTGTCCTATGGGGGTCAAGTAAGTTTGTTGATATCGTCTATCACCTCTCTTTTCTTTTTCTTTTTGTCTCTCATTTTCGAACAATCTTTTGCTGGACTTTGGGTAAGCTTCCTCGTTAGGTCTTTGTCTGTACTCATGTTTGTTAAGCTTTCTTTTTGATAGTCGGAACAGCGTTTTTCTTTCTGGGGAGATCCGATCTTTTTTATTTTCTGAATCCTCTAGCTTTTCTCTTTTTTGTTCAGCATTTCTCATTTGTTTTTTATATTGGTTTTCCCTTCGGTTTTCTGCTGGTAGTTCATTTTCCGCAAATGATACCTTCCTTTTTTTTGTCATGGAGGGAGGTATTTCAGACTCAGAAGTTTCGATTGAGTAAGTGCTGATGTTAGATATGTCGATCGTGCTCTCATCTGGCTCCTGATTAAGATCTCCTTTTTGATTTATCTGAGTGTTGCTGTTTTCTTTCATGGATAATTTTTTGTCTGTGACTGTTATCCATTTTGTCATTAGTTCGTTTGTTTTAGTTGTTTTTTCCACTTTCCTCTGGGCCTGTTGTATGTTGGCGTTTTCCAGTTCTTGTGGAGTTTTAGAATGATCGGCTTTCCTTTCACTTTTTGTTAGTTGCTCGGTTACATTCAGCTGATCTCTCGGGTTCGTATGTTTTTTAATACTAGTTTGTTCTCGTGTGTCTCTCTTGGGTTTATCTTTGTTGCACTTTTGTGCTGATCTCTCAGCATGCTTTTCTAGTGCTTCTGGTGGCTCTTTTCCGTTAGGGATCTCACTTGTTTTCATCAGTATAGTTTGAGTGCTGTTATTCACTGATTTTTTCTTGAATTGAAACACGTCGTTCTTTCCTTTTTTATCCGTTTGTGTTCCTTGGTTTCTTGTGCTAGCCTTCCACGCTTCGAGAGCCAGAATGTATCCTTCTAAGTGGGTCAGCTTTGAGTTTACAGATGCTAATATAGAGGTGTGGTCCTTTAACGTATCGTTGATGGTCTCATATAATTTACCAAATGGTGTTAGACCAACTGTTACTGCAGACATCACTAGTTGTAGGTCCGGCTTTTTTCCAGGTGAGTTTTTTTCTTTTATTTTTGTGGTTTCTTGTCCCGGTTTAGTTTTGTTTGGGGTCGAATAGAGTGGGTGCAGAGCCTCCACCAAGGAATCTTCTTTTCTTTGCTGGCAAGTAGGTTTCAAATCTGGATTCGATTCTCTGCGCCTAACCATGTTTTTATAGTTTAGTATGGCCTCTGTCAACTGTATTTCTTCTTGACTTCTTTCACGAATGGTGTTTGGTTTCTGTGCATTCTCATGGTTTTTTTTGCCTCCGTTGTTGTCCTTTCTTGATTTGGTTTTCTAATTTCTTCAGTTGCAGGTTTTTCGCTTAGCGTAGTTTTTTCCTTTGAAAATTCTTCTGTCAATGTGACTATTTTTTTGTTATTCATACATTGATTGTTTAGGTTATATCTCGTTTTCTGATTGTTCTCATTTTCTTTAGATGACACTTTGGGTTCCAAAATTCTTTCTTGTTCCTTATTTTGAGTCATTTTCTTTGCACTTGTCCAAGTTTCAGTGTCTAATTTTGATTTTTCTGGTTTATCTTGAGGGGTCTCGATTTGGCCGAAGTGCCATCGTAATTGAGGTGTCGGGGTTCCTATTACCAGGGAATGCGTTGCTGGTATTTGTTTGAGTGGAATTCTTTGAGGGGATGAAGGGATTCCCTCTAGTATTTCCATATCTGAAAGTTCAAACCGATTCGTAGTGGGAGTTTTCCCTAACTTCTCAAAGAATCTTCCGATCGGATTGTTTGTCTGGGGCGTCATTTTACCTTGTTTTTTTTTATGTGGTTTCAGCACGGATTTGGAGATCGGAGTTGATGAAAAAGTAGCGTCAGAGATACTGACTTCTGTTTTTTTTTAATTTCTATTATTTTCAAGATCTTTGGTTTTTAGTTCCTGAGTATTTTCTTTGCCCGTGTTGTCGTTCTGGTCGACACGTGAGAGGTTCAAATCCTTTTGGGACGGGATTTTATTACTTGGGTCTATGGCTGGGTATGTTTGAAGTTTGACCCAGTTGTGTTCTCTCAAGATGTTAGTGTCGTCAGTTTCTTGACCATCTTGATCTGTCAAGTAGGATATAGTTCCGTTCATTGAACAGTTTTCTCTCCAGTTGGTTATATTCAGTTCAGGGCTTGATAGATCTGCCCTGGCTGTCACTGGATGTGTCTCTGTTTGAGTCAACATTTCAAGAATAGGGGGATACGTATTGCTCTCTTTTTGATTCTTGAAAGAGGTATGGTCTGGTAAGTTTTTTAGACTTTTTTCTGTGAGGAAAGTCTGTTGTAGTGGTTTAGCTGTATTGAAAGTATTAAGTTTCGGGTCGACCGAGGTCCGGCTGTATTTTTCGCCAGTCTCTGTTTTATGGATCTTTACGGTGGTGGATACAGAGTTCGTTGTCTGTGGAAACTCTGACGGGCCCGACCGATGTTTCCTCTTTTTCCTCCTCCGTCTTGCCTCGTCGTGCCTCTTCTTGGTCCACAGATGGTCGCAAGGCCGAGAACTGTGCGGGTTTTTTATCTTGTGTAGTACTTCTTTCACTACCCGACGTCTCCCCTGGTTTTGGATTCGAGCAACCTTTTCCTTCCCCTCCACCGGCTACCGCCAACAAGGCGGTGCTGCAACCAGATGTGCTCCCTTCTCGGACCCCAGAGGGATCGTCAGCACCCGGCGTGTCCGATGAGCATGCGTCGTCACAAATAGGTAGGTTGTATCTGTGTGGGGATCGAAGAGGGGGTATTGGGGGTGACAGTATTGCTATGGGGTGTGTGATGGTCATTTCAGGCAGGTTTTTTGTTGTTAAGAGGCCACTTCGTAGTATACGACCTGGTTCGTCGATGATGTTAAATAGGGGTTCTCCTGGGAGCGGGCAGCTGTCTTTGACACTCTGGGTAGCCGTCACTACCTTCTTCATGTTGGTTTGTGGTGTTTTGGGTTTTTCTTTTATTTGGTTGTGCTGATTTTAATTTATGGATGGATGAGTACAGGGTCGATTTGCCAGACCACACTCCTTGTGTGATTTTATACAGCTGAAACACTGGAAGATATTTGAGTCATAATTTCTCAGCACTTACCCACGAACCGCCGGGACCAGCCGGAAACAGCAGAAACAGTCGCGCCCTTTACTCCTGAGCGGGCTTCACGCCGCAAGGGTCGCGCTGTTCTGCTTTTATGCAGGAGGACTTCCTGGAGGTGTGGCCCAAGTAGTCACGTGACCGATGTCACGTGGGGATTCACAACGATGAGCCGCTCGCTTCAACTGCTGCCAGCCCCTGCTGACAGACTCACGCGAGTCAGAGCGGCTTCCTCCTGATGAGATAGTAAGTTCAGGGTATCAAAATGCGGCAATGAGTGAATGACAGGGTCCCAGCCGAACAGCAGAAACAGTCGCGCCCTTTACTCCTGAGCGGGCTTCCACTTTAATGCTGTGTCTTTAATGCCAAAAGACGTTTTTAAATGGTGGCGCAAACCAGAATGACATACAGTGGTAAACGCTGCTGAAAGATCTAGCAGGAGGATGGCAGGGGTATTGTTATGTAGAGACCTCAGGAGTTCGTCTCTCGTGCAGTGGTCGAAGTGGGCGGGAGCGATGCTCCTCTACTTCTTTTAATTACGTTTTACCGTTCCTATACTTTGACTTTAAAAAGAAACTGTTCCGGAATGGTTTCGTTTTAAAATAAAAGTGTGGGAAGAAGTTGAAACTTGCACTTTCAGTGCACTGCACTGGACGTTCCTTTAAACATCAGGCACATGTGTTTTGGGGTTTGTACTGTGCATGGGATGTGGCGTGCCGATGGGGTGTGTGGGGAGCAGTGTAGACCAGTAGGGAACATATTTCCACTACTTCATTTCAGACACTTCGACCACTGCCCTGCAAAGAAGAGCACATTTAGTCCCCACTGGCTGGCCAGAATCCCAACTACTAGTCATGCAAAAGGGGGTGGGCTTCACCTTACTGTAGAAGCTGTTGAGTTGCCATTTCTTTCTCTAGGGTGGAAATTGCAAGAATACTTTGGTACAATGCAAAATGTACCCTTTCTCAAAATAAATAAGCTTGGCATGTTGTAGAAATTCTGGGATAGATCGAGACTGGAGGTCCTTAGTGAAGAGTGTACTTCCGGGTAAGGGCCAGAGGTGACATTTATAGTTCTGTGGCCTGTTTTTCCAGTACCTTGCAACATTCAATTCCTACTTATATTTGACTCTTCATCTCCATTGCTTGTGCTTTTTAGATTGCTTTGTGTTAGTGGACTCACCGCTCTTTGTTCTCTTTCTTCTTTTGCCACTTTACCTTTCGTGCAATTGTACAGGTTTCAAATGTGTCTCCTGCTCCTGTGATTTCCCCTCTATGGAACAGCTACTGTTTAAGTGTGTGTTTTTGGTTGTCTGGCTTGTGCATCTATTCTTGCTGTAACGCTCTATGTTCTCTTCTGTGGCTCTTTACCTCTTTTATTGTGAGTTGATTTGTCCCCCTGTATGTATTTCTGGAGTTTTATTTTCCTGTGGCCCGTTTTGGGAATTCTTTCCTCTTCCTATAGCTCTAGTCGTTTCCCAGATGGATGGGTGGCAAATCACTTTCATTGGGTAAATTGAATGTTTTCTTATATAAACCTTGGTACAAAGGTAGATGTATATTTTACAGATGTGGGCACTAACCTATACTCATCTGTTTTACACACTATTAGTGGTTGTATCTTCCATGAGTTTATTTATTTTTATTTATTGATTGGGTGTTAATAATGCACCTATACAGCAAAGGTGTTTCAAGGCACAACAAGACAAAAGAGGGGATGAAGAAAAACAAAAATGGTAAAACTAGGCCTTGTGTCGTTCAGATCGTGCAAGTGCAGTAACAAGAAGTGCGGGGGAGAGAGGTGGGTGTAGATTGCCAGTCAGGGCAGAAAAAGGGCACATGGGTTAGGCAAGTGCTAAGGGGAGGCCAGGTGGACAAGTGCCAGGGGCAATGTTCCCTGTAAGGTGCATGGCTGTGTGGCCGCGCACCTTTGATTCTGAAGCAGCGCACATTCTTTCAATCATCACGCACATGAATTGTGGCTGTCCTGCCCTCCCTTCATCGTATTTTGTGTTCAGCCAATCAGGAGCTGTGCACAGTGAACAAATACCATGCTTTTAAGACGATTGGCTGCAGCAGCGCTTGGCTGCACGTGCTGCGCAGCTACAGCCAATCAAACACGGCTCCCTTCAACCACCAGCCCTCGTGTGTAAGGCGTGGAAACTTGAAGCGATCCAGTGTGGTGTGAATGCAGATTGATCGTGCCCCAGCCAGTTGTTTTCAGGCCCATGCGCTGCATAGATTGTAAGTGTTGCGAACTTGTGGGGGAATATTTCCGTGCGTGTACTTGTTGAAGACCAGCAGAGGCACCCTCTCTTCATACCGGAATCGGATTGTAAAAAGGTATGCACAGAGTGCTTTACTCAGTGATTGAAGAAATATGGGAGCGGTTGGCTTGGGCACTGGGAGGGAGCGGCGCGCCTTTCCTTTTTAAAAAATGTTTTCAGCATTCCTATACTTTCATATTAAAACGAAACAATTCCTGAATCGTTTCCTTTTAATATAAAAGTGTAGGAAGGAAGATGTCAGAGCTTGCCGCCACTCACTGTGATGAGCAGTGGCATCGTCTGCACATTTAGCATAGTATCCGGCCTTGGAGCAGGCCTGTGGAGACAGCGGTAGGCAGGCCTTTCTTGCCTGTGAGCAGGCCTTTGCATATCCTGGAATCCAGGATAGGCGTCCCCAACCACGTGGACCCAGGGGAGTAACAGACCAATAAGCAAAAGAGAAAGGGAGGGTCACGTGAATCAATCCATTGGGCTCGTGACAGTTTCACTGTGTTTTCTCTTTCTGTCTCTTTCAGCTATGGGATTACTATACTATGGACAAGGGGCATCACCGCTTTGGAGGGGATCTGCCTAGTGGTATCTGCTTATTGCAATACGGCCCACAGCATATCTGTGTAGTCCTGGGTAATGATACCCAGGGACCTTAATTCCATATAATTAACGGGTCTTTCTCTTGAATACAACACACCCTATGACAGAGGTCTAGAGCTCGTCAGGGTATGGCATTTTGAGTAATACCAGACCATTTAATGGTTTTCTTATCCGTTTCTTTCCCCCTGTTTTTTCTTTCTTCTTTTTTCCAGGACGCGGTTCACATTAGGACACTAGGCGATGGGTTTCTTCCCCACCTAGTTTGGATTCATACTGCACCCTCAGAAGATTCTGAGGTCGCATTACTAAGAGATTCACTTCCTTCTTTGACTGTTTCCCCTTGGATACACTCAAGAGGAGTGTCTTCCTTCGATTTGAAGGTATGGTTTGTGA
The DNA here is from genome assembly GCF_040938575.1 of Ambystoma mexicanum. NCBI lineage: Eukaryota > Metazoa > Chordata > Amphibia > Caudata > Ambystomatidae > Ambystoma > Ambystoma mexicanum. The sequence goes on along the minus strand of NC_090929.1, from coordinate 685,772,805 downwards.
TTTACAATATATTGAACTGTTCAGGATGCCTTCCACTCTGTATTTTAGTTCTTTTGCCACTGGGATGGTAGTGAATGCCGAGATTGATTTAGGCTTTCCTCTCCCCATGTGCCTGGTTGGATTAACTTAATTGTATATTCACGGCACAGATGAAGGGGCAACATGTCCCTTGACATTATCCTTCCAATCAATTTTGGATTCCCTACCTCTGACTTCTTTCGAGAGTAGATTGTGGGAATATCTCCTGATCATTACTATTGTGAATAATATTTTTCTAAACTGCCTTTGTGGAGTTATGTATGGGGTTGCTAGATCAGGTCAAGGTATGTTTTTAACTGTGCAGTTTTAACTTTTACTGACGTATTGTCTCACACTACTCTTTTTCTCTTCTTTCTTATGTTCTTCCCTTATTTGATGTAACCTTAACTTTGAGTAGCACTAAGATGGAACGTATTGACCATCGTCACGAATTAAGGAAGAACCGCATGAAGAAGGGGCAAATGGAATAACATCAAGACATCTTTCATTGTCTGTTAACAAGTGCCTTTTGAAAATGTATGTGTGGAGAAATTACATGTATTTTGCACAATTGATTACCTAATCTGTCCTGTCCTGAGGAAGACGACTGTCAAGCCTTCTCTCTCCTGCTAGGTTAGGAGACAGACGGCTTAGACACTGTTAACTAGTCGTCGAAACTACCTGTGTTAGATACCAGTACAGTCCATGAGATTGTGGTAACTGTACCAGGTACTGGTCGTTGACTATTGTGGTCAGATTGGAGACAAGTATTGCATCCGTTTTAGTTTATACTGATGCAATTCTTACTTGTCTTCTTATAATAAAATAGATTTTTGATTGGGGACAACCTATTTACCTCGCAGGAAACATTGATTGTCTTGACCTGCGTGGGATGGTGCCCTCTATATACATATATATAATTTTTTGTTTATTTCCTTTTTATCTTTTTTCTATTTTTCTATCTTTCTTTCTCTTTTTTCTGCCTTATTTTGGCTATATGATCCAGGTCTTATTGAATGCATTTTAATGCATTCCCCTATGTAAGGGGCTTGCTCATGCATGGCAGCCAGGTGCTCGCACGCACAAACACGAGGCATATCTGCTGCAGGGAAGATGTTCACTGCTTGTACGTTTTGTTACGTTTGACGTACATTGTTAGGTTGTTCCTTGTAATTCACGAGGCTTGCATGGCAACCATGTGCCGTAGTTGATTGTATGACTCCACATCCTTGAGATTATTCTGACCCTTTTCTATCTTAAAGTTGATTTGGATATTAGTTAAGTGCACCAGGTGCACTGCACATGCACACTAGCCTTGCCCCTGAATGCGTTGCTTTCACCTCCCTTTCCCAGTGACCTGCATGGGGTCCACACCTATCTGGAGCATAGTCTATACTTTATCTGTTTTATGCCGACAGCAGCCTTTGTCTATTTTTAAGTACATGTTTTGCCAATGCCTACTCAACTTGCTAATAGAGCTGCACTAGCAGCAGGAGATATGGCAGAGCTATATTTGTGTAATGCTGCAAAAACCTTTTAATGGCCATTGTGAGTAACGCGCCAAGTGGAGACTCCAAAAGTGCACAGTTCACACAAGGTTCAAGGGGCTGCATAGGAGACATCTGTAACAAACCTCACAATGCGGTTTCTTTTTCATTATAGTGAAAGACTATTTCTTGTTCATTTTTTGACAAACATATTTCAGCAGCATTTTCAGCTTTGATATCCCCTTTGTTTTGCCATTTTCCCGAAATGTGTGCAGAGTCCCTGACCTGTTTTCCCCACTGAATCCCCATGCAGTTTTATACGACATTCCTGCCTGTACAGTACACCCAAACAGGTTCACACTTTCCAAAACAGGAAATGTGCATCGGAATATCTCTGAAATTGGTGCTTTTTTTCACTTTTAAGGGACCTACATACAACACCTCAGATATGCCTGCCAGCCTGGCAATGCTTCCTTTTTATCCTCATCCCACACCATACTGGTCACTGCCATTGTCCTAGTGCACAGTATGTGTTCTTCTGAAGTCGTGCAGGCTTGGTTTATCAAGCCCACTGAGTGAGCAGGCCTGATTCACCAGCCAATGAACCCTTTTTGGGTTAGTTCCCAATGCCAATAATATTTTCAATTTCTGAAACTTTTGCATGGATTTTCAAATATTGCACACAATGCCTGTTTTTCGCCACATTAGGTACGTGTTTTTGTGGCTACTCAATAACCTTCGGCATTCTAGAAAGAGGGACTAATATAAACTAGTTCTGGTTACTTACTCTGACCAGGTATGTGCTTATTTAAGTAGTGGAAGTGACAATCGGACATTATATGATTTAGTGGTATTTATTTAACTCCCCATACCCCCTCTCTTTAGTCGTCTCAGTCAATGATAATGTTCATGTATTGCTTATTTCGTTCAACCAATAGAAAGCATTTCCTTTATATACCATATACTTAGTCAGTGGAGTAACTTTGCTGAAAATGTTGGGGGGGACAGGGGTTGAGGGAGGATGGATGGTGGCTCTTAGGGATCGTTTCGGCCAAATTGTTCGATAAAATTTGGTTGAATGATAGATTTTTCACTGAATTTGGTCACCACCATTAGTTCGAAGCCAAAGATACCGAACATTAAGAGCTGTGGTTGCGGGGCTGTCCCCTGCTCACCTTGTTCAGTATGTTTTACTTCTGTGATTGCGGGGATGTCCCTTGCTTCCTCAGCATTGGTGGCAGGGGACCCAACAAAAAAAAAGAAAAAGGGACCCTGAAGCGTCAGATCCGTTCCGTGTTAGATTTATGGATCTGACGCTGCAGGGTACAGGAGAGGCGGCGGATGGAGAAAAGGTAAGTATGGGTGGTTTATGGGAGTACTGGCGGTTTAGGCGGACATGGGTTTGTTTTTTTGTACCAAGGTAGAAACGTATTTGCAGCGAAAATGACTACGGTCAATTTCGCCGTGTTTTTGTACCTCGGTCAAACAACCTAAATCCCTGAGGGATAACACTAGACTACTACACCACAAGAGTCCATTGCTGACGCTCTGTAATAACTTTCATAAGACTGGTGGCCTATCTTTAAAATTCAATTGGGTCCCCACACATCTCCAGCCGGCCTGCAATGCACTCAGTGACACAACATAACGTTCACAAACTTAATTCCTATAGAACATACAAACAATGCATTATTTATCATTCATTCAGACACAAAATTCAACACACATATGCTTGCATAGACTCTCACACACAAATGCACCCAGCACCTCCATTGACATACACTGTGTGCACACACCATTTACATGTACATATACAATAACACATGGAAATAGGAGCTCAACGTCCACTGAGAAGACCAGACTTTATCACCCAATGATACCTAAAATTTTCGTCTAAGTTGACTTGACCTAGCTGAACTATAAAGCCATGGCCGAAAGGAACAGATACACTGGAATGTCAGCAATTCCCTTGGTTTTTCCTTTCATTCAAAGGCAGAAACCATTGGTTAATGCAGTGCAGTGGGTGACCAAGTATACTTGGTATCAATTTTTAAATGCCATATATCTCCAAAACTTGGGTTCTGCACAACACCTTATATATGTACGTGCTGATAGATTGTTTCTACAAGATTCTGACTGATTAAAATGAAGGTATGTTTTCCTGTGTTCAAATGGCTCCAAGCAGTGGAATACCAAGCAGGAGAGGTGGGGGGGGCAAGCTGCCCCCCGTGGCTCTTTTAAGAGCCAGACTGGGACATTTGTCATTGGGACACCTCTCCCGTACGACACATCAAAGAGGGCGCCCAACGGTAAAGGTGTCCCGCTGGCAGGACAATGTGTGCTGAGAAATTCCTGCTCAGCATGCTCGTTGTCCTGGCAGCAGGACACCTTACCCATTCTGAATGGTAGAGGTGTCCTGCTGCCAGGGCAATATCCCAAGGAGTTCCGGGCAGCAGAGGGTCCTCGGGTGGCTCTTTATCAACAGAGCATTACAATGTGAGCGATTAAGCACTGATTGGAGGGAGGGGGTATACCATTAGAAGGGACTTTTGTCCCTTTAGAAATTTGAAAGGGAGGGAGTGATCAGAAGTGAGAAGGGTGAATAATGTTGCATGCTTTATGAAATAATGACTATGGGCCTCATTACGACCCAGGCGGTAAGTTACCGCCTGGGCCGTGACTTTACCACCATGGCGTAAACTACGTTTACGCCATGGTGGTTGGCGGATTTACCGCCCCATTCCAACCTTGGCGGGGCGGTAAATCCCCATTTTCCCATTTACCCTTCCCCATTCCCATTTTGCCCCATAGGGCATAATGGGAGTGGGGAAGGCGTTAATTACGCCACCGTAAATTACGGTGGCGTCATTAACTCCATGGTCCCTTAGCGCCATGGATTTTAACACCTGCTAAAAGCAGGTGTTAAAACCTCCATGGCGCTAAGGGACCTCGTACTCAGGCGGTAAGGGTCGGCGCTGTTTACGCCGCCGTAAACCCCTTACCGCCTGAGTCGTAATGAGGCCCTATGGCTTTAAAACCCAAGGGGGATTTGTTAGGCTCACATTAATCTACATGCTGCTATTGTGAATTTGCATGCAGAATGGGGGGAGTAAAACTAAAGTCATATTCCCATTGCCCAACATATTTCTATGACAATGTATATAGTGTATGGTTAGTATACTATGAAAGGCTAGTTTATTATGTAATGTGGTTTGCTTCCAAGGCATTGCTATACATTATTAGTTAGGCACATGAAATGTAAAGCAAAACCTTAATAAATATCTATATCAACTAAACCTGGAAAGATGTGCACGGTCGCTTAAATTGTCCACATCCCAGTTTCACCATTTAACCAAGTGTGTGATCCTGAGCAAATCATTTAATCACACTGTGATTTATCTGCAGCTCTGCAAGTGACTCTGATTCACTTCAAAGCGTATGTTAATGTATCATGGTATTATAATGGAAAAGCCTAATGCCTATGGAGGTGCTCCACATATAACAAAAGTGCAATTTAGGTATTTTGCACCACAAAGTTATTTGTCACTTTGCTTATTTATGGCAACTTATTCTAAAGTCGCTTCCACAGCGCCTCCAAGTATCAAAGACGGATGATGCGCCTTGCAAAGTCATTTTCTGTGAAGTCACTTGCTGCAATCCATATAATAATTAGGAAGTTTGCATGTATTCTGCCTCAGAGGGCTTGGACAGAGCTCTAATAGAAGAGTTTCCTGCATCTGGAATGATCCTGTGATTTTATTTTTGTTGTTGTGTGTTAAAATGCATCTTCCACTAACGTTACCAAGAAAGTAGCTTGGGGCAGGGGCGGGCGGTTTGGGGGCACCAATGAGACCATGTGGAATTCCACACACTGCTTTTCATTGCTCACCCCAACCCCCACACTATCACAATGCTGGATACTCCTCTTGTTAGTTTGGTAAGTGAAGCAGTTTTTGGTGGCCTGTAACCTGAACCATGACACTCATTTACTAATATGCACCAAACCGTCCTGAAAAAGTGTCTGCAAAACTTGAAATACTTTTTGCCAGTTTGGTGAAAATTATTTTTGGGGGCAGGAGGAAAAGTTATACAGGGCTCCTAAAAGTGTGCTTTTAACACAAAATTCCATACGGTTCCTTCTGCACACCTAGAGCAAAAACTGCTTAACAAACGGTTCACCATGTTTGGAATGCGTATAGCACTCAAATTCATTTCACAGAATTTGCAGAGTGTGACAGTTTTGGGTCACAGGTTTTCTCAGCTTGACTCTTTCCACTCTTCTTGGGAGGGCGCACCTTCCGCCAACTTCTTTTTAAAATTAGGATGGTGGTGCTTAGAGGCATTGCCAAGCTGTGGCTTGCCACAGAGAATGCACCATTTGTTATTGTTAGTGTGTTCATACCTGGGGCCTTAATGTGTACTGGGAGCTCTGCTCACATTGTCCAAATGTGACACGCGCCCTCACACTAGGGTCAGCCTTCAGCCCAGCCCCCCAACAAACATACACAAACACAATTAAACATTAGTTAAAAAAAAAAAAGTACTTCTGCTCTGCTTTCAAATGCCGTCCAGGCCACGTCTCATGTTACACCGACCTAACCTCTACGCACTCACGCACCTCCAGACAGAAACCAGCAAGCTGAATGAGCTTCCTGGTTCCTGTCTGTCTGTCGCACGAACACAAAGCCAGAAAGTGATTCTCTGCGCCACGGCTGCTGACTGAGTCAGGCCAGCCAGGGTGAGGGACTGAGCCACGCAGGGCATCCCGGCCCTGAATGTGTTGCAGCGTGGCTGCCAGGCATTTCAGCATTATGAAATTAGACAGCGCAAGCCTTGCTGGGCACCCCAGCCGGGCTTGCGCTGTCCAATTACTTAATTGATGATTGTGGCCCCTCTGCTCTCCCTCCAAAAGTTGGGGGGGACAAAAAGGCATGCCACAGAAGTTGGGGGGAGGACAAAACCCTCTGTCCCCCCCTATAATTACGCCCATGCACTTAGTGTACTGAGAATGCAGGTGCTACTGCTGTGCTACTGCTAATATTCATTTGTGAGGAAGAATCTGTGTTCCACCAGAAGAACCAGACTCCCTTCTTGTACCAATCATCATAAAACAAAAGATCTTGCTAATGTTTTGAGATTTAAAAATACACAATTGCAGATTAGTTAAAGTCTTAAGAGGAGAATAGACCACTCAAATGTCCTTTGAAGGAGAGCTTGTGCTGCAAATTCGCATTCCTCGCTTTCAGAGTGGATCACTAACCACTAGCTCAGTGGCGGGCCGCCGACCGCCACTTCATCACTCAATTGCGCACAAAGCAGCCCGCACACAACTATTCTTTGGCGTACGAAGCCAAAATAAATTAGAGGGAACATTGGCCAGGGGAATGCTGAGAGTGCAAGGGAAAGAAGATCCACATGCTAAGTGTGAGGGAAGGGGCTGGTAGGGCTCAATGGGGTGCAGGCCCAGCCAGGCTAGTGCAGGGGAAGGGAGCCCGGAAGGGCAAGTCCAGGTTTAGGGGTGGGGGATCAGGGGAGATCAAGTGTAGGGGTAGACTGGTCGAGGACGGCCTGGTGCCCTATAAGAATCAGAAGGAACCAGGTAGCCAGTCAAAAAGAGGCAGAGGGAACATTAGCTGGGGAGAGGGAAGGAGGATCTTGAGAAGCTTCCGGAACATAAGGAGATCCATCTCAAGTCTTATTGGGGTAGGGAGGCCATTCCAGAGGGAGGGACCTGTGGAGCATATAGATCTACCCCACACTCTCTGCTTGGAAAAGCGTCTGATCTGCAGAGAGTTGGAGCTAGAAGACCGAAGGGCTCTAGCAGGGAGGTATTTAGGGAGAGAGAGTTGAATGCAGTGGGGTCCCAGGCCCCAAAAAGTCATGTAAATGATGTAGAGGGTCTTGGACTTGATCTTCGCAGCAACTGGGAGCCAGTCAAGAGATTTTAGGACTGGGGAGATGCTGTATCTGGGCTTGAGGCCAAGGATACGTCTTGCAGCCCTATTCTGTATTAGTTGAAGGGGCGAAGGGGGGAATTAGACAGATTGAGAAATAGGTTGTTGCAGTAGTCTGGCCTGGAGCGGACCAGAGCTCTGGAGACATTGGCCCTCATTCCGAGATTGGAGGTAGCCATAGCGCTATTTGCGCCATGGCTGCCTCCAATACCGGGTCCGGCAACGGTCTGGTTGAATGGGGACTTACCGGGTCATTCCGACCCTGGAGGACCCGGTAAGTCCCCATTCAACCAACCATTCTCCATTCCCATTGAGCCCCTACAGGGCCCCTACAGGGCTCAATGGGAATGGGGAAGGCGGTAATAACGGCCCGCAAATAGCTGGCACGTTATTAGCGCCCTAGTCCCTTAGCGGGACCCGTAAAGGACATGTGGTCAGACCACATGTCCTTTACGGTTCCCGCTAAGGGACCTAGGAATTGGCCAGTAAGGGATTACCGGCACCGGTCTCCTTACCGGTGCCCGGTATCCCTTACCGCCCAACTCATAATGACCCCCATTGAGTTTCTGGGGGAAGGTGAGTGATCAAATGATGTGTGATCAAGTCTCAGCTTCACTACTTATGTGTGATCCTGGGCCACTCATTTAATGTTATAGTACCCAACCTTTCCAAATTGTGATTTAGTTCTCAAGGAACTTTTCAAAGAAGCCCACTCATAGTTTAACTGGTTATGATATGCGCTCCTTCATGGATAAAAAAAAAGTGGCCACTGATAATTGCACAATGCAAAGCAATTTGCTTTGTTGCTCGCTTATAGCAACAACACTTGAAAACTATATCACTTCTAGGTGATCCTAGGTTTGCTAGTTATGGCAAATGAACTAGTGATTTGCCTAGGACAACAACATTATGTCAAGTGGGAACGCTGGAATTTGAGCCCCGGGTGCCATGTTCCACTGTTTGCCATTTAGCTGGAAGTTGATATATCCTCCTGTCCCATCTTTACATTTGCACCAACAGTTGTTTTACAGAAGCTGCATCAGTACACCGAGTACAATAATGCTAACTTTCAAAGCAGTCAAACCACATGTTAAATCAACTTCACAATATACATAAAATCATTATATGGGGCCACATGTGTATGATTCACTCTCAACAGGTCAACTCAATTTTAAGGTCACAATAAGGCAGAGCCAATGTTTTGCCAAGATTAACTATTTGAGGACTTGACAGACTTGGTCAAATAGACAAAGAACCTGCTTTCCTGGTAGATGTGACAGATCTGTTAACCTCTCACAGACTGTATCTGCTGAAGTTCATTAAACTTTTGTTTCAGATAATTAGGCCAGAAGTGACTAAATCATGCAAACAAGAAAGAGGTCGGAGGGGCAGTCAGGACTAAGAGGAAGGAGCAAACCTTTCTTCGCCACTACTTAGATTCATCTCTCCTGCCAAGCAACCATTTTGCATCCCAGACGGCCCTCACTTCTGGATTGGCCCAGGCTACACTGCATGAAGCCAATACTTTCTGCTATCAAAACAATTCTGTTCGATCAGATAACCACCACACCAATACTCCAAATTAGAGACTCTGGGCCTCATTACGAGTTTGGAGGCAGCCATGGAGCTATCAGCTCCATGGCTGCCTCCAAACCGGGCTCCTTTACCAGGTTCCTGCAATGAGGAATAAATGGGTCATTCCGACATAGGAGGACCCAGTAATTCCTCCTTGCAGGAACCATTCCCCATTCGAGCCTCCATAGGGCTCAATGGGAATGGGGAAGGAGGTAACAACGGGCACATTACAAGTGTCCCGTTGTTACCTCCCTCTTCCCCTCGCGGGACCCAGAAAAGACGTCTGGTTTTACCAGATGTCTGGTCCGGGTCCCGCAAAGGGAACCTTGTAATCCGTGCTACCGTAAAGAAGGGAGCCGGTCCCGTACCGGCCCCCTTCATTCCGGGAGCGCAAGGGTCGTAATGAGGCATTCTGTGTTTTATTGAACACCCAATGCGTGCTTCGACCCTCGTAGGGCGTTCTTCAGGGCCAATCTTAATTCTGTGTTTCTTCAAACGCTCATGGGTACTTTACATTCTAATCCTTGTTGGGATCACTTCCCATATCTCCATATCCTGCATGTAAGCCATCTCATATTGTTTCCACATAGCCTACTTGTTAGTGAGGCGGGATTGCTATCCCAAGTTCTAGTTCCAGACACTCCAAAATTCTCAAATCATATATGGGGATTTTAAACCCAAGAACCTGGTGGTATAGGGCTGCAATCTGCGTGACTTCTGTTTGCCACGCGGAACGCCACACTGTACCACCAGATTCTTACCACACCTCACTAACAAGAAGGATAAGTGGAAAAAACATGAGTAGGCTTACAAGCAGGATATCGGTTTAATTACCCTTAGTGAAGGATGCACTCTGATCATGAAACCTGGGCAGGGAAATATGGGGATGGATTGTTTGTAGTTAGGCTTGGCAGTTCTCCTTCAGCAAACATATGCACATCACCAACGTGATCAAACATATGTTTTGTGTGCATAACGCTGAAGTAACATCCCAATATGGATTCTAAAGATGCTTAATTTAGAAGCATTCGACCTATAGCCAAAGGTCTGCCTCGTTATACTTAAATCCTTGAGTTTTCTAGTGGATTCCTTCGTTCCAGATAGTTCAAGTTGGTGAAGTCATTGGGCCGGTCCGGAAACAACAGTCTGTTGTTTCCGGACCGGCACACTACAACTCTGTGGGCGGGTGCCGTCCGGCCCGCCAGCTTCAGACCTGCCTGGCTAGATGGCACCCGCTCGCAGAGTTCTCATGGGAGCACCGGCACCATTCTTAACAGTGCCGGTGCTCCCGTGTCCCCATTCCCATGTAGTCCTATGGGACTACATGGGAATGGGGGCTAACAGAATTCCCGGCGGCTGGCTTCCCGGCCACTGGACTTGGAATAGCCCAGTGGCACTGGGAAGTCAGGCGCCGGTAACTTTTTACGGGTCCAGCGGCAATCCGCTGGTATCACCGGCAGGGTTACCGCCGGACCCGTAATGAGGCCTATTGTGTATATTTATTAATGATTGTACAATGTATGTGACACAGGCACAGCTGCCGCGGTGTCCATTTTTTTCGGGTGCCCAGAAATGGGCAATTACCGGGTCATGACGGCCTTGGTATTTGCCCATTCCTGGGCGCCAGAAAACATTCTTCCCCATTCGAGCCCCATAGGGCTCAATGAGAATGGGGAAGTCGGATGCACCGGCACCGTTTATAACGGTGACGGTGCATCCAACATGCTGTGCTCGCGGGTGCCTTTCATTCTGCCAGGTCAGACCTGGAGGAATGAAAGGCACCCGCGAGCACAACTCAGAGTTTGCCGGTCCGGATACAACGGTACCGGCATGCTTACCGGTACTGTTGTATCCGGACTGGCAAGCTCGTAATGAGGCCCATTGTGTCATTCATATCGTGCAAGTGCAGGGGGGATCCCGTGAGTGCTGGAGATGGTGTTCATAACACAGTAAAATCTTTATATTTTAGGAGACATAGGTAAGGCTGTGCACACTTATACAGCATACGATGCAAGCATAATCACTTTTCGGGGAGGAGAAATTGGTGGGAGGTGGGCATTTATAATTTTGATAATTTTCCACGACAACAGAACCTCTTTTTCTCCTCCCCCAAGAGCAAGGAAATGGTGGTCCAGTGTCGCAAGCACATTTATTTTTATAGCTTTAGCTTTTCCCCATATTGGTCCAGCTGGACACACAACGAGTCTCTTACACTCGCACACACTCGTGTCCCCCCTCAGCACCCACCCACATGCCCGACCTGTTGGGTTGCTGACTGGAGCCTAGCCAGCCCATCGCATCGCTAACCTTTGCTAAATGCACTCACGCATTCTAAGCCTTTTGAGAATTGTCCCATACCTGGACTTCGGTCCGCTAGGGGCGTTCCCACCACAAGCGCATTGAGACCATAACAATGGGAAAAGGCGCTACATAAATGAATACTACTTCTGCTAGATACAGACAATGCCAAGCGAACACTACATTAGTTTAAAATACTTTTATTACACTTTGAAATATTAATTCTGATTAAAGCGTATACTACACCAGGTAAATCCAAGGCATGTAATCATTTTATACTAAAATGTTCAGCAATCAGAAAGTATGCTACAACCTAATGAGCATTAGCCTGATGATATGGGCTGCTCCTCACCTCTTTTGGGGGATCCCTTCTGCATCCACAAGGAATTTCTCAAAGTTCCAGCGCACATCACTCACTTTTAATGGGGACCAGTGCAGCCTGTCCGTATCCCCAATGGTGGGGTTCACAAAAGAGCAGGATTCCTAAAAGAAATGGGACATAGAGGGGCAGAGGTTTAGGCCCACTTTTAGTGGAATCAAATACATGCATTTGGACAGGAATGCTTTCATTGACATCTTGTGAGCTAGCTAATGGAGATGCCCCCAGTCACTTTTCTTTTTTTAACTCTGCAGGGCCATCAGTTTTTATTCAACCGTTCAAGGGTACTGCAGTCGTTTTTTTCTGTGTAGTTTTTCTAATTGTAGAAATGTGTGTGCTTCGTTTTTAGGTTTTGGCTCAGGTGTGGCAAATTGACAGTAGGCCTCATTATGACTCTGGCGGTAGCCATGCCGGTAAAAACGGCACAGCTGCCACTGGAGTCATTTGTTTCCCGGCGCCCAGCAATGGGGACTTACTGGGGCATTAAAGTCCCGGCGGTCCTGGTAATTCCCCATTGCCGGGCACCAGAAAAAATGACTCCCTATTCCCATTCGAGTCCCATTGGACTAAATGGGAATGGGGAGGACGGTAGCACCGGCACCATTCATGAATAGTGCCGATGCTATCGTCAAGGTCTGCAAGCGGTGCCGTTCCGGCGGCCAGTTCAAACCTGGCGGGCGGAAAGGCACCCGCTCGCAGAACTCAGAGTATGCCAGTCCGGTAACAACGTTGTCAATGGCTTACCTGCACCGTTGTTACCGTACCGGCATACTTAAAATGAGGCCCAGTGTTGCAAAAAATGAATGCTAGACGTAAGAATAGGGGGTTTGGCACGTTCCGATGGATACATCTTGGCGTGCCGGTACTTTTGGCCATCATCCCAAAAGCACAGGCCAGTGGTTCGTTTACCTTGTCTTTCAGGACTAGAATGTGTTTTAAAAGGAAACAAAACTTGAATTCCAGCAACAGAACTTCCTGAGAAATCTCTCATTAACGTGATTTATATCCAGATAATGGTATGCAGAGGCAAATACAAAACAAAGAATTACATTTTTAACAAACCCAAACCGTCTAAAAAAAAAAATTCACATTTTTTAAAACTATATATATGGAGTTGGGAATGGGAATAGTAGTTTTGGGGTGGGTGGAAATTATGAATTAAAAAAAGGGGGGCTGAGGAGGAAACCCCCAAAACAATGAACAACAAATCTTTATTTTTTGTTGTTGACATTTTTGATACATTAAAATTCAATTGTTGTTTTGTGACTCGTTAACATCACATGTTACCCTAGATAATGGGTGTAGTATTCTTTGTTAATTTTGCCTGGTGAATAAACCGACATGTTTATTTCTTCTCTCTAGATGAATATATTTTCTGCCCTTTCTAATGGCATTCAGTGATAATATGCCTGCCTTGGAGACAGGCAGCATCTTAGTCTGAGGAATTAATAATTTATAGTAGTCCATTTTTGATAGAACAAGTACTGAACTCAGTGGCAAGAAGTTCATAATTATATTTGCTGTATTAATAATAACTTGTCATTAATTAATAAATAGCTTTTATCCAAAGTGCCTTACATAGAACATTTCTATATACAATTATATTTGCTCAATCAAAATTGGTACTGATTTTATCGACCTCGGAAGGATGCGTCCACCTTACAGGGATTTGGGCCTGCAAATCACAAAATGATTGCCCCAATGAGCGCTCAACCTGCTGAGCTATCTTACTGGTAATTCATTATTTGACAAATAAGGCATCATTGTGAGTTGGGGGGTTGTGGTCAAATTGGCAGTGTTTTTCAAATTCCACCAATTTTACTCTTCTCCCAATTCTGTGTTTGGTTTGGAGGGAATAATCAAATGGAGCAGTACTGGAGGTATTACAAAATGGATTTTCATTTTGAGAATCCACCATTTCTTTTCATTTTTTACTTCCACCCCACTGGTGAAGGTACAAGTTTTAACTTGCCTCCAGAATAGTTCTAAAATTGTTTTCAGGTACTGCGGGCAGCACACGTGCTTCCCTCCAATAGAGGAAACAAACCAGTTCTTGGGGACATTGGAGCAGGTGAACATGTGGGCATCTGTGATGTCAACCCCCTTCATCTATCCTGTGTAATACACAAAAGGGCAAGATATGATCCTTTTGTCCCACTATGAATACAAGGGTAGAAATAGACACACCATTTTTTTTTTTAAATCCTGCAAGTGGTGTTGCTGGAGTGCCTCTAGTAATATTCTAGCAATACAACTACTTTATCACTGTGGAAGTGGTAACCCCTGAACTGGGTAGATTTTCAGGGATGCCACCAATGGTAGTGGTATTCATCTGCTGCAATGTTCCTGAACAAAATCTGCCTGATTGTAATGAGACTCCCAAAGTTGCATATCTATATCTAATTAAAGTCGCATTGCAGTGTCATTTTATAAGCTTACTTAGTTTTGGTGGCTTTACCTACTCCCTGAAAAAGGGTTCTCCACCTGAAATATATATGAGCATTGTATACTTTCTGTTTGGCTAAAGGGTGGAACATGGGATAGAACTTTTCTTGATCGCCTTTCTGATACATTGCTCTTTGGATGTTTCAGGCTGACCAAATATTAAAGGATCAGCGGAAGAGCCTGTGTGCACGGGCTAATGTGCGTAGAGGAAGAACATTTCAGAGTGTAAGTATATTATATGGTGTATTTTAACGGAATTTATGTAAATAGAAAGAAAATGTGTGGATCTTGCTCCTTGTACGTGGAGGAGTAGTAACTCAAACAAAATCTCACAGAATCCGTTGAAGGATCAATATAGTATATAGAGCCAATTTTTGTAGCTGCTCCTCATTGTCTTGGATTCCACTTACAGGATTTGGACTCAAATATATACAGGGTAATTCATGGAATTTCGCACAAAAGTGTCGCACGCGGCTGGGGCACAGCGTGCCCGTGTGAATGTCTGCGCCAGCGGCGTGCGAAAAAATCGATTTCCGCGCACAGCGTATTCATGGATTTTCGCATCCAAAACCAGCCGTGGCGCAGCGTGGCGCAGCGACCCTGCAGCAGCGCCAGTTAAGCCCCCAAGAACGCCCTCGCGCAAGGAAAAGCCATCAAAATCCCCAAACCAGCGCAAAGGGCTGCGCCAACCCTGGACCAGTTTACCGGACTGCCAAACAGCAAACGCCAAGCGGGGAACGTGTATTACGGGTTTCGCGGTAACACGCGATTGGCCTGGGTACGCGTATTTCAGGGGTGCGCAGGAAATTCTACACGTGATTGGGCTGGGTACGTGTATTTCAGGGGTGCGTGGGTGTTTTCAAACGCGATTGTCCTGGGTACATGTATTTCAGGGGTGCGCGAGAAGTTTTACACGCGATTGGGCCTGGGGGAGCGGTGTACGTGTATTCCAGGGGTGCGCGTGAAGTTTTATACGCGATTGTGCTGGGTACGTGTATTTCAGGGGTGCGTGGGAAGGTTTACACACGATTGGTCTAGGTACGTGTATTTCAGGGGTGCGCGGGAAGTTCTACACGCGATTGGGCTGGGTATGTGTATTTCAGGGGTGCGTGGGTGTTTTCACACGCGATTGGCCTGGGTACGTGTATTTCAGGGGTGCGCGGGAAGTTCTACACGCGATTGGCCTGGGTACGTGTATTTCAGGGGTGCGCGGGTGTTTTCCCACGCGATTGGCCTGGGTACGTGTATTTCAGTGGTGCGCGGGAAGTTTTACACGCGATTGGGCTGGGTACGTGTATTTCAGGGGTGCGCGGGTGTTTTCACACACGATTGGGCTGGGTACATGTATTTCAGGGGTGCGCGGGAAGGTTTACACGCGATTGGGCTGGGTACGTGTATTTCAGGGGTGCGCGGGAAGTTCTACACGCGATTGGGCTGGGTATGTGTATTTCAGGGGTGCATGGGAAGTTTTACATGCGATTGGGCTGGGTACGTGTATTTCAGATGTGCACGGGAAGTCCTACACGTGAATTGGCAGTGTGGGTCCTCCCAGGTGTCCCCTCTACCCCCTCCACGGACCCTGCAGCCAGCCCACACCACAGGGGACTACCCTGCACCCCTGGTCATGTCCCGCAGGCAGCCCATCCACCATGTGCATGCCCCCAGCCAAGCCACATGACACGTTTCAATATGCTCAACAACTCATGTCTCCCAGCACCCCCACCCCCCAGCAGTGCGGGGCACCTGCCAGCAGGCCCCACTCATGTCCCACTCATGTCCCCTTGCACCCCCACCCCCCAGCAGTGCGGGGCACCTGCCAGCAGGCCCCCACTCATGTCCCACTCATGTCCCCTTGCACCCCCACCCCTCAGCAGCACGGGGAACCTGCCAGCAGGCCCCCACTCATGTCCCACTCATGTCCCCTTGCACCCCCACCCCCCAGCAGTGCGGGGCACCTGCCAGCAGGCCCCCACTCATGTCCCACTCATGTCCCCTTGCACGCCCACCCCCCAGCAGTGCGGGGCACCTGCCAGCAGGCCCCCACTCATGTCCCCTTGCACCCCCACACCCCAGCAGTGCGGGGCACCTGCCAGCAGGCCCCCACTCATGTCCCACTCATGTCCCCCTGCCCCCAGGTCATGACGATCCTCAATCATGGCCCTTATTGCCAGCATACCCAGCACAAAGACCCAACCAAGTATTGCATCCACCCACATAGAAAAGGCAATTACATGATACAACCCCAATGGCAAGTATGTAAATGAACACATGTCCGTCACACACACATACACAATGGGTGAAAGTGAATGTCAAAACCCATATCATGACATGCATGAAACCAATGAGATAATACCACACATCGAAGTATGAAGAAAAAAATGTATTAATCACAACATGAATGGAATTAAAATCAAACAAACAACAATGGGAATAAAAAAAAGAAAAGCAGCATGTTCGTGAAAGAATGAAAAACAAGAAATCAAAATCCAAAGAAATCCAAAAGAAATGGTGTCCAAAGTCACAGTCCAACAAATCAAATCCAAGGCAAAAAATGATAGTGAAAACCATTGCTCCATGGTGAGAAAATAAAAAATATAAAGAGAAGAATCCAATGGTGAACTATATACAGATGAACAATCCAGGGTCCATGATCCCAACTGAAGAAATGAAACCTAACAAAAATCCTACCTACTAAAAAAATATATACGGAAACGTGGTGCATTGTCCAAGCGCAAACAAAATAAAGAAAAAACTAAAGGAAACTTAACACTAAAGAACTATTTACAAGGGCAGCGGGCTAATCTGACGGCTCACTTCTGGATGTCCCGGGCCAGGGCATCATCGAACTCCTGCTCTATGTCCCGGAAGCGGTCCTCTTCCATGTCCCCGAGGGTTCGCAGGGACGATGACATCTGGACCCCCAAGTCCCTGCAAATCGCCTCGAGGCACTCGGCCCGCCTCAGGGCCCTCGGCATGGAGTTCTCCGCCCTGACCATCGTGAGCCGTGCCTCTTCCGCCCGCTGCTGCTCCGCATCTATGGCGTGGCCCAACCGCTGCCACACGGAAGACACTTCCCGTCCCCTCCGACGTCGAAGGCCCCGAGCCATCATGGCTCCCATCTTGTTGCTGCTGCTGCTGTGCCTGTGCCTGTGCCCTGCCTCCTGCTGCCTGCACATCCTCCTCCGGCTGGGGTGCAGTTGTCGAGGTGGCCACCCCTGCTGGACGTCCGACTCCCGACTGTGGCAGGGATGTGTCCTCCACCAGCCTGGCCGCACGGTCAGAGGCAGCTCCACAGGACACCCAGCTGATACATGGGTGGGAAGATGGCACGGAGGACGACTGGCGCATAGGGGGTTCAGGTGAGGAGGGGGTCGTAGCAAGTTCAAGTAAACGGAGGATTCCGGCCTGGGTGACCTGTCCCAGTAGGCTGACGCGGTCAACGAGCCATACGAGATGACCTGAAGTCTCCTCATGAAAAGACCGCAGGTCACCTCGCATGGCCTGTTGACACGTCGCCACCACACTCAGGACAGGCTCAACCCGGTCCCGGATAGCCACGTCTGAAGGGAGAGGAAGGCCAGTTGTTGTGCGGCTATCCCCTCCCTAAAAATGGGTCTGGACGTAGGCATCCCTGCTGGTGCGAGATGATGCAGTCACAGGATCGGGGACAGGATTACACACAGGCACCTCCGCGGCGGCCTGTGCTGCCTCCTGTCCCTGTGCTGCACCACTAGCACCAGTGAAATCCCCACCTCCAGACCCCGTCTCTGTCCCTTGCACGGCCTCCTCCTCCCCCAACCCCTCACCAACCTGGATGACTCTGTGCCATCTTCCGCCGTCGGACCCTGTGGGGTCTCAGCTGCCCCTTCTGCTGCCGAGGAGTCCAACTCCGACCTCCGCCTCTTGGACCTTCCCCCAGCAGCTGCGGCCTGGGACGCGGCACCGGACTCCTCACTCCCTGACAAGATGAAACCTGGGAGGGGAGCCGGGCCTTGCGTCTCCGGCTGGTGGTGTGATCCCCGCCGCTGTGCTCCACAGCACCCTCTCCGCCCTCTTCATCAGTTGACGCTGCAGACAGGGAGAGCTAGGAGACAGGCATCAGGACACTGTACAATGGACTGATACACACATGACAGTTGCACATGAGTGGCAGTGTCAGACTTCAGACATGGCATCACAATCCCCCACACACATGGCATGTCAACTCACACACATGAGCAATTCCACAGCCATATGGAAACAGGCAGCAACATCCATACACATACAACAGCATGAGCAGCCAAAGGTGAGCCAGACATCACATGAAACACAGGTAGTGCACTAGACATGCACTCACGCCACCATACACCTCCACCAACTGTCGCAGTGATGAGATTTGCATCCATGTCACATCGGGCAATCAGTCTTCTGCATATCAGCGTCCCAAGCATCCATGTTGCATCACTGTTGCACCCTTGTCAGATACACACACATGCACATGTACACGGTGCAGATACATGCAGCTGGAACCGACATCCATGTGTCACACCACAACCATGACAACTTACATACACAGTCATTCAAACATGTGTGCTCAGACATCTGCATTTGCCATGCAAGCTTACACACACATGCACCATCCATGTGTCTCACACAAGAGAGAACTCGCATGTGTTAGCCCCACGGCCCTGTACATACACATCCATACATGGCCCTCCAAAAACACATGTGCAACCTGCACACTACAGGCACACCACCACACGCACAGCTTACAATCAGCATGCATGTACACTTACAGCTCGACTCCAGACGGGTCTGCCTCTCAAGGACCTGGCTGTGGAGCGCTGGGAATACGCGTTCCAGGACCCTCATCTGATGTTCCGACAGGTGGCCCAGGCGCCCCTTACCATCCGCTGGCTTCACGAGGCGCCGGGCCTTGTTGAGGGTCCTGGCCCTGAAGTCATCCCAGCGCTTCTTGACATGTTCGTAGTCGGGGACTGCCACCCCCTCCGCGTTGATGGCAGTCACGATGTCCGTCCAGATCCTGGTCCGTCCTTCCTTGTCGGCGCGCATACTTCCGAAGAGGGCATCATACTGCCCCAGGACTTGCTCCACCAGGACACCAACTTCGGTGGCACTGAAGCTGGTGGCCCTCTGCCTCTCTGGCTGGGGGTTGCCAGTGCTGCCAGATGGTATTGTGCCCGACATGGCAACCCCAGAGGCAGGAGTGGGTGGGCAACTGGGTCCTGGGGCTGGGCTGTGGAGCGATGGAATCCCAGTCGGGAGTCTTCAGTTCCAGCAGGGGTGGTCACAGCAACTGCACCCCTGGCTGATGTGCAGGCAGCAAATAGCAGGGCACGTGGGCAGCAGGCAGTCAGGCAGCAGTAGATGGCAGGTGGGAGCGTGCTCGGGGCTCTGGGGGCAGTAATTCGGCCTTCTGGGCAGGAGCGTGGTCTTCCGTGTGCATAGGCGTGGCCAGCTTGATACGGAGTGATTTGGCAGGTGAAAATTCTGCACGTCAGCGTGTGATTCCAGGAAAGGCCCTTAGCTCGTAAGCGCGTCAGCACGCATACACGATTTCATTGGACCACAGGCCCTTAGCGCGTAAGCGCGTCTGTGACGTATCACGCACGGGCGTTGTCCTGGCAGGGCTTGAAGATCCCACGTGGATTTCCATTGCTCTGTACGTGCTTTTCGTGGGGTGCGGTGCGTGTGTTTTCCAGGTGTTGGGGTTCACACGCTATTACTTCACAGCGGGTGGGTGTTGGCTACGCGTTCTTCTACACGCAAGGCAGACGGTGAGTGGTACCCTGCTCCCCCAGGCTCGATCGCGTGTAAAACCACCCGCGAGCCCCTGGAATATACGTACCAGCTCCCCCAGGCCCGATCACGTGTAAAACTTAACGCGCACCCCTGAAATACACGTACCCAGGCCAATCGCGTGTGAAACTTCTCGCGCACCCCTGAAATACACGTACCCAGGACAATCACGTGTGAAACTTCTCGCGCACCCCTGAAATACACGTACCCAGGCCAATCACGTGTGAAACATCTCGCGCACCCCTGAAATACACGTACCCAGGCCAATCGCTTGTAAAACTTCTCGCGCACCCCTGAAATACAAAATACACGTACCTCTCTCCCCCAGGCCCGATTGCGTGTTAAACTTCCCGCGAGCCCCTGAAATACACGTACCCCGCTCCCCCAGGCCCGATCGCGTGTAAAACTTCCTGCGAGCCCCTGAAATACACGTACCCCGCTCCCCCAGGCCTGATCGCTTGTTAAACTTCCCGCGAGCCCCTGAAATACACGTACCCCGCTCCCCCAGGCCCGATCGCGTGTTAAACTTCCCGCGAGCCCCTGAAATACACATACCCCGCTCCCCCAGGCCCGATCGCGTCTTAAACTTCCCACGAGCCCCTGAAATACACGTACCCCGCACCCCCAGGCCCGATCGCGTGTAAAACTTCCCGCGAGCCCCTGAAATACACGTACCCCGCTCCCCCAGGCCCGATCGCGTGTAAAACTTCCCGCGCACCCACGGAATACACGCACACGCTATTATTCACACAGCGGGTGTCCGTGTTTGTCGCATACCCCTTTGCACGTCATTTGTCCTAGAGGGCCACAGTATGGGACATTCATCAGAGCTGTGTATACGTGCTTTTTGTTAGCACACATTTTGGCGTACATTTTTTTCATGCGCAGGGACGCTACCGCCTGCTTTCGTGTGGCGGATGTGTATGGGCCTGTGCGCCTTTGCCCGTGCGCTGGTTTGCCCTATTCAATTCCATGAATACGTGTTGTAGGGGAGCATGTGGGCGTTCCGCGCACTTGCCTCCTGTACTTCCCCCGTGACGCCCACATTTTCACGAGTTGTTCCACATTCCGCGTGTCACGCCCTGTGTTCCGCCTACTTTTGTTATGTGCGCCGCGTTATGTGCACTTTCGCTGTGGCCTTAGCGCACGCCGTTAGATGACCTGTGCGCAGGGCGTGCGCCGCGCACTTTTTCTGCGCACATCCCACATTTTACTCGCGCACGGACTTCCAGGAATAGATGTGCGCTGGTTTCCCTGTGATATTCGCACTTGCACTGCGATTTTTCCAGTAGCACTGCGAATTGCACGTTTTCGCACGCGTGCGCCTATTTTTTCAGCGCACATTCATTCCATGAATCGGCCTGATAATGTTGAGGGATGTCAGAGTAATGCAATTCACGTGCAGCATGATTCGAAGTAGACATGAGATCATACAACAAAGTAAATTGAAGTCAAATAAAGTTTAAAACATAGATGAAGAATATTATTGACATAAAACAGACCAAGACATATTACAATGACTAATGGCATAAGACATAAGTACATTGAAAAAAGTAATTTATTTTGTTAGAGAAATAGTGCTTAATCAAATGAATTTCTGTTTATGTTTTTTTTTAGACTGACTGCCAAGGCTTCAAGATCCATTCATCTCTAGCACAAAGGTGAGAAAAGTCAAGTAAGTTTCAAGCTAGCATCCAGTAGTAAAGACTAACCTCAATAAGCCATATAGTTTTGGGACTAGCAACATCACTTTGCTTTTTTAATCTTGTAAGTAACATTTAACTTATCATCGAACCAATCAGTTCAGGTCGTAAAGTTACTAAATATTTGTAGAACAGGGGTTAACATTGAAGCATGACCCCTTCCACATCATTAGGTCGCAATTTTAAAAAATATGAAACGTCTTCAAAGCCCCAAGACTTTGGTCCAACCAATCCATCCTACTGATCAGGACTGTGAAAAGGTCCAGCTGGCCTTCACCAACAAACTCCAAACACCCCACGATAGAATAAAAAAGGACTTTAAACCTGATGTGTTTCTTCTCTCCCCATCTCCTACTCTGTCCAAATAACAAGAAGGACAAGGTACATTTTCCTTTAAACATATCTTAGAGCAAGATATGGATTGAATGTTGTCCTCAATGAACTCCCAACAAAACTGGTATTGGAACACAAAGACATCTTCACTTTTTTCTTAACTCGTTTTGACAGCTCCTCCTTTGATTACTTAACCGTTCCAGAGGCTATTAAGGTTGTCACCATCACCCCCCTGGTAAAAAAGGCCAAAAGACGCAAAATGTCTAAGGCCAACTACCAATTCTAACATCCTACTGAAAGTTTTGGATAAGGTAGCCACTAATCAACTGCAAATCACAATCCATCCTCCATAGTAAACAATCTGGATTTCGCAGAGACCACAGCACAGAGACCACTCTAATAGACTTGCAGACGAATATGCTTGAGATGATGCACCAGGGGAAGATTGGACTCCTGGTCATCCTTGATCTTTCTGCAGCTTTTTATGTGCTGGATTATAAACATCTGCTTAACACTCTCTCAGATGTCGGGAACTGTTCAATCTAATCTGTAAACTGCTTATCTAACAGACAATCTGTGGTATGCTGGTAGAGTATCTCAGCCAAGCTCTCCCCAATCCTCTGTGGGATTCCACAGGGGGCATGCATCTCGCCCACCTCATTTAATCTGTACATCAAACCTCTCTGTAGTTTATTGGGGGAAAAGTTTTTTTTTTCACAAACTTCATAGATGTCACCCAACTGAACTTTGAATACTGGATGACTAGAAATTGGCTATCTCTTAACAGAGCAAAAACTGAGCTACTTCTGTTCGGTACTGCTGCGCCTAGAGCCAAATTAGGAGCTAAATACACCTGTCTCAGTCTCAAAGGTTGTTCTATTCCTGTTGTGGGTAAAGTCAAGTCGTTGGGTGTGTTCATCAACTCCTCACTAGACTGAGAGACTGAAACGAGTTATATCTCAAGGAACTGCTATCACTACTTGAGACTAATAAGGAACATCAAAACCTACATTTCAGAGGCAAACTGTGCCTCATTTGCTCGAGCAATTATTCTCTCACGCCTGGATTAGTGCAATGCTCTGTTTTTGGGGGCTAGCAAAAAGTGTTTGTAAGAGTTAGAAATTCTTCAAAATGATGCCGTCCAGTTCATCAAGGGCATCCCTCAAACGTCAGCATATCTCTTCTGGCAGACAGTCCCTTCACTGGCTCTCTATCATGGACCGGATCCAGTTTAAGACCGCATCCATAGTGCACAAATACCTCTTTAGCAACGCACCTGTCTATTTGAAGTCCTGTATCATACTATACAAACCAGGACACAACCCACGCTCCACCAATCTGGGTCTCATAAATGACCATACATTTAAAAGAGTTATGTGCCTGGGGAGAGCCTTCCCCACACTGGCAGCAAAAACTTGGAAGTCCCTGCCCATATCTCTACGTATGGACCAAAACGAGAAAACCTTTTGAACCTCTTTAAAGACCCTTTTTTTCAGATAATTATTGCCCTCACGACCCACAGTGAAGTTGACCTCCCTCACATGTTCCCTGTTTGAGTCCTGTCTTTTGTGTTCGCCTTGTGTGTATATGCGCGCACGGATGCCCGCGGGTTCCCGGCGGTATACAAAAAAACAAATAAATAAATATTAAAGACAATTTGCCTCATTCCGAGATTGGTGGTAGTCTTGGCGCTATTTGCGCCATGACTGCCACCAATAACGGGTCCGGCACCGGTATAGTTCAATGGGGACTTACCGGTGTAGTCCGACCTTTGCGGGACCGGTAAGTTCCCATTGAAAATGCCATTCCCCATTCCCATTTGAGCCCCCATAGGACTCAATGCGAATGGGGAGGGCGCAAATAACGGGCTCGCGAATGTCAAGCCCGTTGTTTGTGCCCTGGTCCCTTAACGGGTCCCATCCACAACGGCTGGTCAGACCAGCCGTTACTTGAGAGACCCGTTAAGGGATCTTGTAGTAGGGCGGTAAGGGATTACCGCCACCGGTCTCCTTACCGGTGCCCGGTATCCCTTCCCGCCCACCTTGGAATGAGGGCCAATGAGTCTCATTACAAGTTTGGCGGTGCAGAAAAAAAGGGGTTGTTGGCTGTAACGGAATTACTGCTACATTTACTGCACTGATAAACTACGAGTTTGACCTTGAAGTTGAGGATTTACCTTCAGCATGGTGCTGGAGGTAAATCGCCCTCTTTAACGCCACAAATCGGTCAATCTACTGTGGCAGAATTACCTGCCAAAATCCCCTGTGCAACTCCAAACTCCAAAATGAGGGGTAAGCTGCCATACCACCACTTGGAATCCGGTGGTAAATCCACTGGACTGAGTGCAGGTAACAGTAACCAATGTTGGTGGTAATTCACTGGATTTACTGCCGAATTACCACCAAACTTGTGATGAGTCCAAATGAGCCGAATTACTGCCAAATTCGTTTACTGTTGCCACCACTTGGTACCATGGACTTAACATAGGATTAAGAGTGGCAGGTTAGTGGTGTTAGTCCCCATTTATGGAGTATTTAGGATTCCCTGGGAGTTTTAGCAGATTTACCGCCGGCAGTATTACCGCGCAGTAGGTCCACTGAGTTTTAGCTGTGAAATAGAAGATTTACCTGCAGCTCGTTGCTGGAGGTAAATCCTGCTCCCTACTGCCAAACTCACAAAACGGTGGTGGTGGGGTGATGCAGCAGTATAGTGGAGGTAATGCAATTACTGCCACTTTACTGCCATTTTTCCCTGCACCACCCTACTCGTAATGAGGACCAATGTGGTAATCCTAGGGACTTCACAGGAACTTTCTTATCTCAGAGAACAGTGGTTGTTCTGTCATATTGCGTGATTTATTGGCTTTCACCTTCCATTGAGAATAAAGGTCATGCGTCATCTTAAAACAAGGCATTCTGGGAAGTTTGCTACGCTATAACCACGCCCACATGTGAAGTTCAAAATATCGATTTCATTGCATCTTACTGTGCTCGTGGAATATTGCTAGTGTTTTCATATTACTTCTTTTTTTTTTATTTTATCGGTTTCTTACAAACCTTTAAAATCGTTACAAACAAAACACAAAACACAACACATAATCAGAATACGTCATCCTTTAGGAATCCCTTAGAAATACCCCTCCCAGTTATCAAACGAGTAAGCAATGCACTGTCGTTGTTACTCATCAGCCGACAATATATTCAGGCGTTTTTCAATTAACATTAGAAATCGAGTTAGTGGTAATATCAGTTTCATGTCCCATCCTTGAAACATATAGGCCAACCAGTCGTCGGCACAACGGGAGGGGTAATTTAGGCCCCAAAGCCCCAGGTGAATTGTCCTTTCTGAGCGAAGTGCCGTGCAGAATAGCACCAAATGCTTCAGGGTTTCCTTATCTTTAGCGCATAGTCTACACGTTAAGGTTGAGACTTTGTTTGTTCTCCATGACGCCAACCGCTCGTTAGTTTTAAATGCGTTCAGACTCAGCATCATGAACACTCTTCGAGCCTGTGAGTCTGGAAACATCTCGATATAGCGTTGTAGCACGTTAAATGGCCTTGTTTCAAGCGGGGCGTCCTTCATCATGGAGGCTGTGGCACGTTGTGAGCAAGTTTGCTCCCAGTCCACGCGCCAGATTTTCAGTTTGGCAGCATTCGGGTCATCATGCAGCTTATCCATGCTCATTCCGTGATCACTCAAGATCTCTTCGCATCTTTTAGACCATAATGACCCCATGCTATCATTAGCTGGCGATGGATCATGAAAGATGTCAAATTGTGGTATGTGCTCACGCTGACGAGATTTCCGAAACAAACTTATTAGGGCCCAGCATACCCTAGCATGTAGCGAGATAAGCGAGAGTTCATACCTCACACAAGATGTCGGAATTCCCCTTGGCAAAGACAAAACTTTAGACCAAAAGCAGTGCTCCAGCGATGACCATGTATCATGACTGCACCCCAAGGCGTTTTCAGCACCATATAATAACACTGGGATTACCTTTTGATGGTAAAAAGCTAGAACTGGTTTTAGTGAAAATTTCCCAAATTTTTTCTGTATGATGACCGCTTGACTAGCCAGTTGTTTGCATTTCCTTTTATTTTCAATAATCCATGATCCATCGTTGATTGATGAATTTATTAGCATTCCGAGATATTTTATGTTCTGAGTTATCTGAATGGCGTCCCGACCCAAGTGCCATCTTGGTTGTCTCAACTTGTTTTGTCTTCCGCTGTTAAGATTCTTTAACACCAAAATTTCACATTTTTTTGTGTTTATCACCAAGTGGTTAGATGCAACGTAATGGGCAACCGCATTCAGTTTCCTCTGTAGGCCGACAGGTGTTAGGTCCATAAGAACAAGATCGTCGGCGTATAACAGCCAACTTAGACGGGTTTTATCAATCTTCGGGGGAAATGATCTTACAGAGTCAATTGCCAACCCAATACCTGAGATGAATAGACTGAATATTGCGGCAGCTAAGGGACTGCCTTGTTTCACCCCTTTATAGGTTTTAATTGGGGTTTCCAGATCGATCCAACTGGATTTTTATGGAGGTTTCGGAGTGCAATTCTCGAATTGCTGCCATTAAGTCAGCTGGACAGCCCCAACTTTGTAGTTTTGACCACAAGCGAGGCCTGTCGATGGTGTCAAAGGCACTTGAGAAGTAGATAAAGGCCAAATATACCTTAGATTTAGATTTTATCGCTTCCATTTTCATCAGGTTCAGGAGTAACAAGTTTAATGAGCAGCCCACTTGCTTCACAAAGCCAGATTGTCTTTTGTCTACATGATTAGACTCAATTGCCCAGGTCACCAGTTTTTGCTGTAACATTGTGGCGTAGATTTTCCCCAGAGTATCTAGTAATGCCACTGGGCGATAGTTTTTTGGGCATGTTCTGTCCCCTTTCTTGAATATCGGGACAATAACAGCGGATTTCCAGGATTTAGGAGTCTTCTGGGTTTTACATATTCTGTCAAATAGGGTTACGCATATTGATGCCCATAGCTCAGGCTGCTGTTTAATCGTGAAGTTGGTAAGACCATCCGGTCCAGGAGCTCTAGATTTTTTTGCCTTGTTAATTATAGACAAAATCTCCTCTCTTGGAAACGTCAAATCCCATGGTTTCGAAGTTGGTTCCAATGTAGTGATGCCAGGGACTTCTGCTTTGTAGAGGGCTTCGAAGTGGTCAACCCAAGCTGCTTCCGAGACCATGCAGGACTGCAATGCCGTTTGAGGAGCTTGAAAGTTATTAATGAGTCTCCAGAAGTCACTCGAGTTTTTATTCTTTAGAGTGGCTAGCATCTGTTCTGCGTTGTTTTGCACTAGAGTATATTTATGCATTTTCAACCAGTTCTTATATTTTTGCTTCAACGCCTTTGTTTCCAATTTGCGAGTGTCAATGTCGAGAGACTTAGCTCTCCTAATGGCCGCACGCATCTTTCATTTTTGAATCAGGATCTCGAGATTGAAGTGATGGGCACGGACCAATTTGAGATTTTTTAAGCCCACTTTTGCAGTTCTGAATTGTGTCAATAGTTGATCATATTCAAGGTCAGCACTCAGTTGACAGTACTGGATCATTACACCCTTGACTTCGCTCTCCTCCAGTCTTAAACAAATTCTATTTGATTCAACCTCAAGTTTATGTGCCCATTTTGACCTTTGAGTAGGTCTAACTGTTGCAAATTTCATGAGCAACATATTGTGATCGCTATTTGCTTTTTCACAAATCGTCAGCGATTGTATCCTAGGATGCAAAGCTTCGGATACAAACAAGTAATCAATTGTTGAGGATGAATCCATACGATGCCATGTTTGAACAGATGGTATATCGCCACAGGTACTGCCATTCAACATCTGAAAGTTGCGTAGCCTCATTTCGGTTAACCATGCCTGTGCTACTAAGTTTTGGTCTGAGTTTGATTCCTTAAGTAGATCGATATTTAGATCACCACATAGAAGTATCTTTGGCAAGTCTAATGATTCCATACGGAGATCAATTAGACCTGTTATCTGATCAATTAACTCCATTTTTCCTGCCCGTAGATGGTTCCAATACAAGTTCAAGATTATGATCTTGTCCTGTGCCGAATCCTGTCCCCCAAAACTTCAATGATAGTCTCCCGAATATAGGGAGAATGATTGATGGAATTTATAACACGCCAACCTGATGCTCTTCTCACCATCGTTAAAAGGCCTGACATAGGGCGGCCAAGCTTAGACTTTATGGCCGGATTCATTACAGACTCAAAGTCCGAGGTGACTGGTAACTCACTTAGCCATGTTTCTTGTAAACACACGATTTGGAGATTGTCTAACCAGAGTGTGTTAAACAAGTGTGAGAACCCTTGAGTGTTACAGGAGGCTAAGGAACAAACTGTGGGAGCTACCGAGTCCTGGCATTATTGGCTATTCTTTGCATTTAAGGCCCCTGCTAGCCAATGCCATTCATGATTTCCAGATGCAGATGTTGAGGATTGATGAGACTCTTTAATGGTTTCGTCGGAAGGCTCCTTTCTTTTGATTGTGATTCTTATTTGTGCATTTAGGCCGTCAGATTTTACACTAACATCACTCGTTGGCAATTGAGGTATCCTTGATGGGCACTGTAATTGAATATGATTTTGATTTTGATTACTGGTTTGAATCAAGTGAGACGACCCTTCTGAGATCATTGTTGCCGTATCCTTTGAAGGCATAGGTGCTGTAACTACATTCGGAGGTGCCTCCTTTACGTTATTGGAGGTTCCATTGTAATTTGGTCGAGGTACATCAGACTCGTTCAATTTATAGACGTCAAAACCTAGTGAAAACAATGCTACATTTTCTTCTAATATTGATGTAATTAGAAGATTCAAGGCAAAATGGAGCACCACCTTGTCATTGGTTCCTTCTGCTGGAAACTCCACGACTTTTATGTCATTAGAGGAAATTGCACGTAAGCTTGGTACAAGGTGGAGTAGCTGAAGAACCGTTCTTCGATTCAAGATCAAATTCTCGATTGGTTCAAGACTCTCAATTGTCAGCTTATATGTAAGGCCTTTGTTCAGCGTTGACTTTGAAGCGTTTTCATTTAAGGTTTGAGGACGTCTATCAAACACCAGCTCTTTCAGCTTTCTTCGATTGCTTTCCAGGACGTCAGCCTCCAACCCTCCCATCTGCGGCCTATAGGACTCGTTTTCCTTAACTATTTTGTTAGTTTGTCCTGACATTAACAATGGCCTCCCTGGTCTAACGACTAGAGCGTTAGCTATGCAATGTTTTCTCTTCTCGTCCATAGTCATAAACACAGGACTGACTATTGGCAGAGACAATGAGGTCGTGTTATCACATACTTCAATCAGTTCGCAATATCTTTTATGAGACTTGTGATTAGTCGCGGGGTTTTTGCCAATAACCTCCACATTACATGGTTGCATTATTGCAGGATTATCCAAGACAACATTGGCCATCGATCGTACAGGTTTCTCCTTACATTGAATCGGGGCCACATTTGGCAGAGATCCAGTGTGGAGGGGCAACTCAGAGCTTGTTGGTAAGTCGGTTTCTAACTCTACCTGTTCTGGTTCATCATAAGTTGACAGGTCCAGAAGTTCTGTCACGTCCTCCTCAGATGGCGTGGTACTCTTTGTTTGGGTCTGTTTGATCGGAATTGAGAGAGCACTTTTTTGTTGATTTTTGGCATTTTTATTAGATGAAGCAGGGGCAGTAGAGGTCTTAACCAAGTCAGTAGGATCTGCCTGTACCATTTTTATGTTACGGAGGAATTTTCGTGCTCCATTTGAAGCATTATTTTTCTTTGCCTTTTGGTTCTTTGGTTTCTTGCTGGTTGCAGCACATTTTGATTTTGATGGCAAAGTCGCGGGTTTGTCCGTGGCATTAGGGCCGCGTGTGAAGATGGAGAAAACATTGGGTAGGCCCACAATGGAGGAAGTAATTGAAACTTCTGAAGTTGGTTCAGTTAGAAAACCAACACCTGAAGATGAAGCCATTTGGGGGTCATTACAAATTTTATTGGCCGCACATCTTGCCTGTTCGAACGCTGTTTTAAAAGACAGGTCAACAACATTCGATACAAACGGAATAACCGACGAGCAAGGACCAGTCTTCGATGAAAGTTTTGCGACCTTGCATCCTGTGTCTAGGGGAGCTTCGAAGACCTTTGCAGTTGCCAGTACTGGGTCCGCTTCCACTGAAGTGATGTGCGTTGACGTTAACGACTGAGGACAGTGAGGTTCTTGGATGGATATAGCATCAGTGGGAAGATGCCGTTGTTTTACTGACCTATTATGTTCTTGTTCAGCTTGAGGTTTGCACTTCGCACTCGGTTGCTTACCATCGGAGCAGGTACACTCTTCAGGCAAATGCCTGCCTGCGTTTTTAGTGTCATGTTTAAATAGGGCAAGAGTCTCTCGGGCCACTTCTGCAAACAGTCTTTTGTCAGATGAGTCACTTTTCCTGCTCTCGCTTAACAAGACAAACGCTGCATCCAGTCTTTTAAAGCACTTGTGTTGTTCAACATAAGAGCGATCACAAGTTTTTTCCAGTTGTATTAATTTGGAATTCATCATTGCTACAACGGTTGTTAGATCCTTGGTGGCCTCGTGTATATTCTCATAAAGTTTCATAAACGGGGCCAAAGAGATCGACGAGGAAGCCATTAGAAGGGCTTGTAGTTCCGTCGAAGATGACACAGCCGGTAAAACCTCACTTGATGAATTTGCATGGAACTCAGAAGGCTCCTTGTCGCGGCGAATTTTAGGAAACGGGCGTTCCATTAGAGAAGAGTCCATAGAATCGTTGTGTGAGGAGTGCTCATTGCAATCAGGTTCATCAATGACTCCATTTGTTTTCCAGTTAAAGGTGGCATGTCTTTTTTGGGAGGTCAGATGGATGTCAGATATCTCATGCCTCGATTCACCCTTTGACGGGTGATCGATTGACTTTAGCCGTTTGTAACAAGATTCTGGCCATATGTCAGACGTTGCTCCCAACAACTGACTGTTGTTACGTTTTATGGCTGTTTTTGCCTTAATTTCGGCAGGAAACCTCTGCTCTTTAGACAACTTGCTTGAACACGCTTTGTTCAGGAGCACTAGGTTCTGAAGAACATTGTTCACAACCCCGAGTGAGTCTCTTCTTGCAGTCATTAAATGGCTTGCCTTCGACTCACTCAGATTGACATTCTTTGAGTTGTGGTCGCAACCATGCATGCCTGAGTTTAAAATGCTTTGTTGGTAGCTAAGGTCATTCACGTTACCTTCATGCGAACCCACTGTTTCCAAGTTTGTGGTTACACACACTGGGTAACTTGCAGTGATCACTGCATCTGTATCCTTTGCAATGAGCCCCATGTCCTCACAGGGTAGGCTGGAGAGAGAACAATCCAATAACCGATCTTTAAGTTGATCGTCAACAGACTCAGAGGGGTGCTCACCTCTAGGGGGAGCTGCACCCTCTTCCCTGCCGCCATGAACTACCTCGCGTTGCAAGCCGCTCAGGCCATGTAAGTTCAAAGTCACCCTCGCTCCGAGTCCCGCCCCCTCAGAGCCGTCACTCCCAGGAGTGCAGGTCAGACAAGCGCACCCCGCGTCAGACCCCGGGACGAGAGCACCGCCGATACAAGGCGAAGCCCCATCCCCACCTGCGCCCACGCCGCCGCCGCAAGACAACGCCCCAGAGACATCGGATGCACCGGACTCGGCGCTCTCCGCGGTCGCACACCGGGGGCCACCGACAGCCGGCACACAGAACTCGCCAGCCGCACCGCACACCACATGAGTTCCATCTTGTGCGTGAATGGCTTCAGTCATATAACTTGCAGTTTCAAACACATTGTGTATGGGAGTGTATGGGACGTATTAACCGCTGCAAATTCAGAGACATGTGCATCCTGTGCATGAGAAAGTGCTTCATTGTACTCGACTGTCTCAGAAGTGCAAGTGTGATAACGACTTACTTTCTGAGGGCGTGGAGGGCGGTGAACAACCACAGGATCGTCTGTGACAGCCACACCATCTCGCCGCCTCTGAGCCCGTGTCCTCGGGACAGGGTCGACGCCATTGGTCACCGCTCACCACTCGCCAAAGAGCAAAACAGCTTTACTTCCACAGCCCTTTCCACCTCAGGGCTTCCAATATTACTTCTTCATTCGATGTCAGAAAAAAATAAAATATTCCATCAACTTCCTCACGAAACAAACGAGTAGTTTGTCAGAATGTTTCCGATGTTTGTTGTAGAAAAGCAGCCTTACCTTTGGATGACCTGCATTCTGCTATACCAGTGAGAACCCCGAATATGAAGACCACAGGTCACATGTTCTGAAGGCCTCTGAAGAAAGGTCTGTTAAGTCTTCTACAAAACATCACACATGTCCCCTAGAGAGCCACCATTGTGCCCTTAAGGGGCAGGGCAGGGCAGCAAAGGATGGGAAGCTCTCCTGGGGACAAAGCCATTTCCTGGAGTGGTCTTCTTGGGGATTTCCCATCTTACTTTTGGCTGCTTAGCAACAATGGAACATCAATCATCTGCATGAAATTGGCTCTTTACATCCCCTGTAACAGGGGTGGGGAGAAATACATGCGCGCTCCTGCTGTCCGTCCTATATGCCTTGGCAACTTCTGATTCCATTCACCGTAGCATATTCGCCAGTACTTCTTTTTCAACATTTTCCTCTGTTGTGTTAACACGTTCCTACCTCCTTTGCCATGTAGCACATACAAAAAAAGAAGCGCTAATTCACAATGCCTACTGGTGAAATGATGCACCAAACAGAGAAGCAATGAGAATTTCTGCACGGAAAGCTGTGGCCAGGCGGGTGAGCATCAAGCAAATCTGTGTCAGATTTCTACCAGGAGGAAGTCCGTGGTGGTCCAGATTGCTACTGGCATGGCATAGAGCCACCGGCCATCATGACGGGAGGAAAAGCAAAACACAAGAGATGATGGCTGGAAGGTTTAGAATAAATATTAACCTCTGGCATTGCTCTGAGCAACCCTCCAGACCACCGTTCTTCACTTACCAAGCCATTACAGAAGTGGAAAGACCATTTGCAAACCATGCTTGCCCCAACCCAAAAGGGGCAGTCCAGCCCGAACTGCTAAGTCACATCCCTTCTGCACAAGACCACCAGCATCCCCAGACATGTTTCGACCTCATTGGGCCTCACTCAGTGAGGAGTAGCTTGGGTCTCTGGGCCCAGCAAGCATGGGACCCATGTCTGGGCATAACCGTCCCACTCGGGGTCACTACAGCAAATCACAAGAGGTAACGGCTGGAAGGTTTAGAAGAAATCTTAACATCTGGCAGGAAAAGCAAGCACACAACACTTGCCCCATGAAGCCGGGGTTCTAAAGTTTCAGTGCAGCATGACAGGCACCTGTTGTACTAGAGCTAAGATTTTTAAAAAATGGGGAGTCCAAAGGGATGTGTTCATGAAAACAAGGCGTGTGAGCCCCTGCCTGCAATGAAGAAAAGGCAGGTAGAGGCAGTAAAATAGCCATATATTTCTGCCAGTAAATGTAGTGATACAGCTAATATTACAGCAAGTCAGGCAACAGGTATTAACACTATATGAATAAGTGGTTATAATCCTAATGGACTTCATGCGTTGGATACGTATACAATTGTATCCAGATGTACAATTTCAAACTGCATGGCTCAATGGACCGAGCTCTCAACCAATGAGGTTAGAGAGTATCTAATCTTCATGCAAGGAATGGCTTCGTAGCCTCTCCAAACTCAAAGATTCAGGCAGGGTGTAAAGGTGTTGGTAACTCCTGAATGCCATTGGAGGTCGAAATTCACTCAGTGATATTATTAGGGATCAGCATTGTGGATCTCAACATTTTATGACATTTAAGTTGATTGAGCCCAACGAGTCGACTTGTAATGATAACTAGACTGATATCAAATAATGATTGTCTTTAGCAGACAAAGGCAGTTGTATCAATCACTTTAGATGTATAAGCAAAGAGGACGATCAATCCCACATATTGTCCAAGATTTAGAGAGAGATTATCAAGATAGGAGCAGGTTCCCACAAGGACAAGAAGTCACTATTGGTGACTCGAGCAATGCAAAGATATGCTTAATCAAGTTAATAGATACAAATGAAGCTAAAACAGGGGAGCAGAAACCCTGTAATATTTTGTGCCCATTGGATTCCTTCCCATAGACGGTACATAAAAGGAATTGTAATGGGTTATTTATAAAGCGCTTAATACCCAGAGGTTTCTGTTGTGTATGGCTTGGCTTTGCAGAAGGAATGTTATGATGTCATGTGATGTGTTTATGCCTGAGTGATGGAATGCATGGGTGAATGTTCTAACCTGGTCAGTTGTTCAGCCAGATGCCTGGGTGTTGGGCTGCCAGTGTTTTATTGTCCTATATGTAACTTATTGATTGACTGCTTGTAATGATAATAATAAACCTAGCAAGTCAACCTAAGAAGGCTGGGAGTCACTTCACTACAATGGGGACGAGTTGGTCTTTTAAAAATAAAATCTACGCGTGAAACAGGTGTAAAGCTGGTGCCCTGCTGCGGGGGGTGCAGGAAGGAAGAAGAGGACAACACTGCCCCCAAATGAAGTAAGGCCCATCACCCAGGGTGGCAAGGTACTGCAGGGCTGCAAAAGGGAAGCCAACTCTTAAGTTGAAGAAAGGGGAGTTGTTTCCATCAGCAGGAGAGAGAGGCAGAGCTGGGTCCCATAAGCAGGAGAGGGAACAACGGATTGGTTATTAGCCGGATTATTATGATCCAGGGACATCTTTATGGAGTCATCTTCCCAGTTTTGAGGTGCCAATTAATGGAAGATGCATAGCGCTTGGATGCTGGGCATGAATTGCATGGCAGGTGAAGCGAGTCTCATGTGCAGGAGAGAGGAGTCTGATGGTCTGGAGAATAACTGCTGTGGTTATGTGCACTAAAAACTGCTGCTCCGGTTATGTGCACTGAAGTCTAACATCATAGCTGGGCTTATGTGCATGTCATTACTGCACTTACAACTTACAACTATAAGAGACTGTCCCATCTGTGCATTGGAGAGTTTGAGCTGGGTCCCATAAGGGAGGACAGTGGTACATAGAAGGTCTGGTGGTCAAAGGATTGCAGTGGTTGGACAAACCTGCAATGAGTACTAATGCAGGGGATCGGAATACGTAATGGAGGTTGGTAAAAGCTGCGCAGTTTGGCAACATTATGGACACATCTGCACGATGGAGGTGTTTGGACATGGTACGGCTTGGGACAGATTCATGGAGCCTGGATTTGGGTAGAACAAAAGACATGGTACGGCGTGGGACAGATCCATGGAGCCTGGATTTGGGTAAAACTACATATGCTTTAAGCTATGGAGCTATGGACTTGGGTAAAATGGTTGAAGTTGATTGCTCTATGGATTGAAGGAAAATGTGCTATATGGAGCATCCTAGTGTGTATTTTGCTTATGTGCTTATCTGTGTTTCATTTACTTTGATGCACATAGATGGATTTCAGGCTGGTATCTGGTGTTTTGTTTTTAAGTATGGATGGGTATGGTTTGGATGTGATGAGAGTGTTTTAGATTTAACACTCTTGGGGATTTGCAGTTTAGGGTCGCAGCAAGCAACATGGACTTTTAGTATGGAGTAAAGTTTATGGTATGGTCCAAAATGAGCATGGAATTCGGGGTTTCCTGAATGGTTAGTTCTGATGTCTTTGAGGAGTTTCAGAATTTACGTTGTCCCATGACAACATGGACTTTTATTTGACAACATGGACTTTTAGGATTGGATTTGGGTCGGGTTCATGACATCTAATGTTTTAGAGACTAGATGTACCTTTTTGAGGATTTTCAGCATTTAGGTCGCTAAATAGCGACATGGGCTTTTAGGAATGGATTTGGTTTGGGCTTCATGACATATATAGTGGGCCTCATTACAACCCTGGCGTTAAGGGGTTAACAGCGCCGTAAAAGGCTGCGGCGCCGTTAAACCCTTAACACCCGATTCACACTTTAACGCCTGCTTTTTGCAGGCGTTAAAGTCCAACCTGCTAAGGGACCTTGGTGCTAATTAGGCACCGTAATTTACTGTGCCGTAATTAGCGCCTTCCCCATTCCCATTGAGCCCTATGGGCCAAAAATGGGAATGGGGAAGGGGCCATGGTGAATGGGGATTTACCGCCCCGCCAACCTTGGAATGGGGCTGTAAATCCGCCATCCACCATGGCGGAATCCGGCATGGACCATGGTGCTAATAGCACCATGGTCCAACGCCAGGGTTGTAATGAGGTGTCTTTTAAGAAATGCATCCAAACTAATACTGAAAATATTGCAATGTGAACTACATATTGTGTAATATGTGATGTGTGGAGTAGGGTATGGAAGATCTGTATGGATCCGGGCAGTTAAGTCATTTTGGGGGTAGCGCCTTCAAGTATCCCTTGTATGGGTGTTGATATGGTTGTCTGGTGATTGAGGGGGTAGCGCCTCCCATGTGTTTGGTTTTGGGTGAAGCTTATATGAAATGTATAAGTATGGTTGCTGATGGTGTGAGTGCCAGGTCAGCACGTCTTACCTCTCAATGTGGTTGCTGGGGGTAGCGCCTTCAACCTAACATCCAGTATGGATGTGGATGGGTATGCCACAAGGGTATTTGAAAGGTAGTGCCACATGGTATGGTATCTGGGGGTAGCGCCTCCAGTTTGGTGTGGGCGTGATTGTGATGAGTCACGCATGGTTAAACAGTGTACGTGTGTTTCTGGTGGTAGCGCCACCAGTTCCGTCGCGGCGTGACTATAATAGGTTATGCATGGTAATTCCATGTATGGCTGTGTGAAGTGGTAGCGCCACCAATTGTCGGGGTGTGACTGAAGTTAGTCATGCAAGGTGATTGGTTTGGTGTCTGGGTTGTAGCGCCCCCAGTAGGTGTAGGGGTATGTGTGTACGGGTGGTAGCGCCCTCGACTTTGGTATGGGCATGTCTGTGGTATTAGGCATTGCATGGTCAAACACTACCCCGACTTTGTGGTTTATTTACCACAAATAATTAGATTTTTTTCTCTGTGCACATGCAGTGCGGCTGTGTTTAGCTGTACTGTGTGCGCTTCTATGACTCTTTCCACCCTCATCAGGGTACAAAGTGTGACAGTGATATTGGTTGTTGGTTCTGGTGTGCCTGGCCAGTGCATCAGGTATGAGGTGAGTGGTAGAGTGTCAGAGCATGTGTTGTGTGCTAGCCCTGATGATGCGAGTCGGTGTGAATGGCTTATGTTGGTGTGTGTAGAGATGTGTCGTGTAATGTCTTGCGCTGTTGCCGTAAGAGGGGAGATGTGTTCTGTAACGCTTTGCTGTGTGTGATGTGCAATGTAAAGGGAGGAGATGTGTTGTGTATGGCTTGGCTTTGCAGAAGGAATGTTGTGATGTCATGTGGTGTGTGTGATGGAATGCATGGGTGAATGTTCTAACCTGGTCAGTTGTTCAGCCAGAGGCCTGGGTGATGGGCTGCCAGTGTTTTATTGTCCTATATGTAACTTATTGATTGACTGCTTGTAATGACAATAATAAATCTAGCAAGTCAACCTAAGAAGGCTGGGAGTCACTTCACTACAGTTTCTAAGTGCGGACCCGGGATTGAACCTGTGTTGCTCAGTGTCGTCTTGCGTTCAAGACAAGCACATTGCCTCTGAGCTATCCTCCTATCCTCGAAACGCCTCTGACGGGGCTTTGAGGGCCGGATGTTACCATCGGGTCCCAAAGCAGATGACCTACCAAGAAAGCAACCCAGGCCCACAGGATATTCAAACGAGCGTCAACGCTTCACCTTGAACATATCCCTCTATTTATTTTAACAACGCGAACCGTGCATTTCTAGGTAACAAGGAACTGCCCGCATAACATTACTGATTGGTTGGGAACCCTTACTGGGAGCAACCAATCCAGAAGTAGGTGTGTCTCTACTTCAACACGTAGACCAGGCGGCTGGGAACTTCATTTTGTTGAACATAGGCGGGGAGAACAGAACTCCAGGAACTAGGTAAGGTTAGATTACAATACTTATGACGGAAGTCGCATATGGGTATAGCAGTACTCTAATGCAGAGCCTAGATCACGACAGAGCTCCCATGCAGGCAGAGTCTGTTGCAGAGAGAATCCCGTGCAAAATTATAACACCATTTTGTGTGGAATATTGTGGACAGCAGGTCGTGCTGACACTAACGTTAATATGGCCATGATGCCCCAGTTCATTTTGGTTTATTCTAAATAATGAACATTGTCTGTACAAACGTCACATTAGAAACTCACGCATAGAATCCCATGCAGAACCAATGGTCAGCAAGTTTCAAATAAGCCTATACGCTACCTAATCTAAAGTGGGAAGGCTTTACCTCTTGGTACGAATCAATAGGAAACGGCGCTAATCAAGTCGAGCTGGTATTACCCAAATTGTTCGAACACAATTGTTCGAATGACCGAATAGACCGAAAGTCAAGGGTCCGAATTGACCTTTGCACAATTGACCATATATATATATATATATATATATATATATATATATATATATATATATATATATATATTGGTTTGGTTATATATATATGTGTGTATATATATATATATATATATGTATATATATATATATATATAAAATGGGGGGTTGCGGGGGGTTCCCCCCGCATATATATAACAATTGGCCTTCACAATTCGGTCAATTGTGCAAAGGTCAATTGTTATTCGAACAATTATAGTTTGAACAATTCGTATACAACCAGTCGAGCTTACAGTAAAGGCAAATTATGACTCTAAATGCATTATGAACAGCACTGTTTTCTGCATGATATTTACAGACATGGGGCCTCATTGTAACCCAGGCGGGACGGGGTTAACGGCGCCGGTAAAGGTGCCGGCGCCGTCAACCCCGTCCCGCCTGATTACGAGGTTCCCTCGCGGGACCTGGTCTGCATGTCTGGTTTCACCAGACGTGCAGAGCGGGTCCCGCGAGGAGAGGAGGGAGCAAACAAGGGGCCGCTCGTAATTGGCCCGTTGTTTGCTCCCTTTCCCATCCAGCCCTATGGGGGCTGAAATGGGAATGGGGAAGGTCCGGGTTCCTAGAAGGAGGAATTACCGGGCCCTCCGAACTCGGAATGGCCCGGTAATTCCTCATTCTGGGAACCCGGACCTGGACGCGATTTCGGCAGGAACATATAATTTGGCTATAACGACCTAAGGAGATTTAATTGACAGTGAGATTGGTAAGTTTGCCACTTGCTAATACTTTTTAATTTTTCACCTTAATTTGTCAGAGATCATTAGCGTACTATGTCCTAGAATTAGGCATGGATCTCTTAGCTATTGCCAAATAAAGGAATTAATAGAATACATTACTTTACATACACGTTAGTGTTTTGACCTGCAGCAAGTAGATTAAGCAGACAAATCAAATAAGTGGGGTCATATGTCCTGGTATCGTACACCCAATGGCAAAGAGGGAACTATATATCGGAAACATGGCTATGACTCACAGATGAGATGTAAAGCGTAGCAAATTCAATGTTTTAGGGTCATACTCATATCATTCAGTGAATATGCTCCTACATATGATTATGTTCCTTATATCTTACTGTCGTATTATGGCATTTCTCATTATATTTATCAAATTTTATGTCCTTTTTCTTTCTTCTTCTTTTTTATTTTCTGTCTTTGGGTTATTTCATGTTACCCAACATATCCTACCCTTGCCCAACCTGTCAATCTCTGTCTCTATTTTGTAATCATACAATGCATTTCTAAATGACTGTCTGTACTGTGACGATGTAATGTGATGTCATTATGATTACTCTATGCACCGTGGACGCTGATGGAATTAATTGTAGTCCATTTCTGAAGAAGGCCATAGGTCAAAACACGTGTCATATGTTCTGGTCACTAGTTATGATTAAACACTTTCGGAACAAACATCTAGACCAAGTGAACTTAATTATATATCTAAACTGGCACAGATAGCGTGGTGGCAATTGTTTACATTGAATCAAAAAAGAGTATAGTGGGTTGACTCTTTTTCCCGCACACGCTGCGACAGGGGTTAATAACTAGCCCACTATATTACCTCCGACATACGGATCATGTCGCGCTTAGATTCTCTAACCACCCCACAGACTCATATCATTGTCTATGTTATAGAAGTGAGTTTACAGATCAGGCAGGACCAGTGCCTTTATAGTGCCTGTCTAGGATGGAGGTGAGCACTGATTATGCGTGATATTCTTTTTCTTTGAGTGATTGTGGCTGTTGGGTCACTTCTCTGTCCAATAGTTTTTTTGAGAAAATGGGGGTCGTGTCATGGGAGGCATGGAATTCCTATGCAGTAGGTGATCCAAGAGCTCAGGCTCACAGATACTCAGGGCCATTGTTTGGACCACAGGTTACTGAACACATTTTAACACCTTAGGGGGCGTTATGCCATTTTTGCTTCATGTTACAACCTTTGCTGTCATCATCTTCATGATCGTCCCAGCTGTGCTCCAAGTCGGGGCAGGGTCTGCCAGATAGCTCTGCCTAGTGCCCATGACTGAGGTCTGTATTGAAGGCCATACACTGAAGGGGGCGGGCCAGGGGCCTGCCTGCTCTTAGTACTATAAAGGGGTGGGCAAGTAAAAGAAAGTTGGACTTGTATAATGATGTTATTTGGATCCATGCTTGTTCTTTCTTTGTTTAAATTGACCCTGCCATATAAAGGGCTACATTGGTAGATCCTGCCAAAACTGCGAAGGAGATCTTTTCCCTCCACACTATAGACAGGTTTACACCACACCTTTTAACCTCACGCCAAGAGGTCTCCCTCTGGAAAGCCACAATATACTTATTTGCTCATGATTGTGGTCCGAAATTCAAGGAATGTCCACGTTGATACCTTGAGACCCTTGTCCGTAAGTGGCATGAGCCGCATCTGCCTGCCAGCCAATGCATCCACTCTAAGGCCCATACCTATTGCTCATCGAACCTTCCGCTATCTGGAAGTATATCTTTTCTTCAAGGCAAGTCTAAGCATTACCTTCTTTCTCAGGCCATAGTCCTTTGATTTTTCACGCTTTTCAATGTTCATAGCCAAATGGTATGGTAATGTTTATTTGTATAGCACCTATACACAGGCAAGTGTTTCAAAGCGCTCAAGAAGGGAAGGAACACAGGGAAAAACAACAGTCGCTCAGAGCCCTTGAATTTCGGAGACGATAACGGTCTGCACAGGCAGATTAAGTCAATATTATACATTTAAAAGTTTAGATACAGCAAATTGGCCTGCCAGCAATTCTTTTTATTTCAAGTACACATTAAGGGGTGAAGACAAGGGAGAACAGACAACGATCTTCAGGCAGCGATGTATACAGATCGTGCAGTGCGGGGGGGGGGGGGGGGGGAGAGGGCAGGGGACCAAATGCGCCCAGTCAGTAGAGACTGGTGAAGTGCAGAGAGAGAAGCTCTCAAGGATTTATTACAAGTGCAGTGGGGTGTTGGGCCTTGCGGCAAGTGCAGAAGGACTGGCAGGGGTGCCTGCGACCTGTGAGACTCTGCGGTATACCAGGCGGCCAGTCAATAAGCTGTATGGAAGGAGGGAGAGAAGGAATAGCAGAGAGCTAGGTTAGCAGGGTAGCACGAGAGAGAAGGAAGAGGAGAAGAGGAAGGTCTTGAGGAGTTTCCGGAACTTGAGAATTTCAGGCTCAAGACAGAGGGTGTCAGGGAGGCGGTTCCAGAGGGAGGCAATGTAAAAGAGGTTATGCGTTATCCCTTTCTGATGCAAGCTTTTGCAACTTTCACCCTGCTTGGCTTTGGTCTGTGTATAATCTTTAAGCTTTCAAAGAATTATGAAAATGTGGTTATTTCTCAAGTAGGGATGGCCTCCCAGAAATAAGACTTCACCTCCAGTATCTAAAGTATATTGAACATGTGCCAAAGCGCCCATGGGTGTACATGGACTGTACATATGTATTAATCACTTTTTAAATATTTTTGATTGATCACAGTAGCCGAAAGCAAAATGTGTATATCGTACATGCCAGAGGTCAATTTAGTAGATGGCAAGGCCATGCCAAAACAGGACTCACAGAGTTCAGGACAGAACACAAAATATATGAAACGAGATTGCAGTGGAACTACAATGAAATGAAAAGTCAGTTGCAAATAAATGCATGTCCGGCAGGAACCATCTCACGAAAGGTGTTGGTAAGACACAATGCTGACTAAGGACGGAACAGTCATGAGACAAGCCACACAGGAAGCCACTATTTTGTAGTAAGTGCATACAATGAACATCCCTGTAGAACTGAAGCATGCACTCTTGAGAAGAGTTCATATCCAGCGGAAAGAGATGGAGAGGTCCTTCGCCATCTCTGGGCTGCTCCTAGTTGATAATATACAACAGTTGGTATCTTTGCATTCACTACACCTCAATAAATCCCAAAACCCATGTAGACAGCAGCAATATTATATCAACATTCCATGTTGTTAGGATACATCAGTGGGCCAATATCAACACAGAGAAGGCTAATCTATACTTATATTTGGCAAGGTCGTTAAACTCCCTACCAAAGAGACAACCAGGAGAGACTAACGTCTTAACAGAACATTGGACCAAATGCTTTGACAATCGAGCACTCCACAAACCTCCTTTGTCCTTAGTTCTACACCACAGGCAATAGGATTTGCCATCAGTTTTAAAGACCCTCATTTTAACTTGGCGTAAAACAACTCTACTCAGAACCGTAGCCCAGATTAGTTTGTATCGTGAGTTAAGGGAGACCGTTTGAAAGTGAAAATCTGAAATGAAGATCACATTGTGGCCTGCCAGTGTTTACTCCCATGCCAGAATCAATATGGGCCAATCTGTAAATATAAGCAATGACCCAAAGCATTCAGAATGTATTTTCAATAAGCGTTTAGGCGTAGGATCTAGGGAACAAATGCCTCTCCACAACAGAAAGGCTGAAAGGCTGGACATACTTTAGTGTCTTCATCAGGTTCCCCCTCCTCTTCAAAGCATAGTTAAAAGCAGGTGTCCCTACCCCGCAGACTCATCAACAGAAAATATTATATACTGAAAGATGAGTCTAGACAATTTTACTCAAACATGAAATTCATTTTAATCACTATACAAAACGAATCAATTGTAAAGTAAATCACCATAACACTATTTACAATATAAGAGGACAATGGAAAAAAATTATTCACATCCATTGATTCAATCAGTTATTACACACAACATCACTCCACACATTACATCATTCCACACACATATTACAATTCTCAGCATTCACCAATCAATGCACAACTAGAACAAATGTCCAATAAATTCATGGTTCTAAAACATGTAGCCCATAATTGAGATGCTTAATTAATTCTTGTTTCCATCTTCAGGATACTCGAACACACCAGCGACCGGTTTCAATGTTACTTTTTGATTTATCAACGTCTTCATCAGGGGAACAAACTACCTAGTAGAAGCATATACATATATAATTAAAACCCATCTACTGAAAAATGTCCATACATGTAAAGCAAAATAACAAAAAGCATACAGGCAAATGGCCGTCAGAAACAAATTGCTGGCTTGTAAAAAATCAGGGAGACCATAAAAATGTAGGACTCCTCACATAACCAGGTGTCAAAGCAAAAGTGCATCACCATTGAAGGAGTACCTGAACCAAAGATTTTAGTCAGAACACGGTGGTTAAAGAAGGGAGAGCAGCCTACCAGTGGATACCACAAAGTAAGGCAGTAATGAAACAACTCTAAACCAGTAATGGGATGACTCTGCTTACCCATACATTACTCTAGGGGCTCAACACAATGTGTGAACAACGTTGGAACTAAAATAGAATACCTGCATGCACATCACATTGCAGGTGTAGAAGGTATTATTGACCATATTCTTGAAAATCAATGGAATGGCCTGGACATGAGCACACGTACAAATAATCAATGCATTACTGTAGCCTGGGTTACACATATGAGCCAACAAAACAAATTGGCATGAAATGCTGAAAAGTAACTTACGGACCAGTATTTTGAATCTGGCTGGCCCGTGTTGCCAGTCTGCAACAGTTTCAATCCACCTACAGACTAACTGCCCATAAAAGAATTTAACAAGTAACCGGACAAGTAGCATACACCTCGTGGCAGCGTAACTGTGTAGCAGGAAGAAGGACACAAGCAATTCAGCATACCATTGCACGGGAACTTGCGACGGTGCGACCGGCATATGAAGGGTTACCTAAATAATATGGTAATCCTGCCCAAATGACTAGACTTAATAATGGAAACATTTATAACTATGGCAGACATATTAGAGCTGGAAAAATGCAATACGTTGAGGAAGCCAGAAGTTCCCTAAACAGCGTTGGAGGCTGAGTCCAGCGATGGGATAAATAAAGGTGGCACGTGGCTAGTCCCTCAATTTATAAGTGGTGGGATGGATTACAGCAATTGAAATTGTAATA
Source organism: Ambystoma mexicanum (assembly GCF_040938575.1). Taxonomy (NCBI): domain Eukaryota; kingdom Metazoa; phylum Chordata; class Amphibia; order Caudata; family Ambystomatidae; genus Ambystoma; species Ambystoma mexicanum. The sequence continues at coordinate 685,728,343 of NC_090929.1, read as the reverse complement.
GGAATGTTAAGGGAAAGGCCCTTAAATCAATACACAACTGAAACCACATGATATCAGGTACACCTTTCTCATTCTGCCTGCCTGCCCAGCCCAACTCATCAAAGACGTGGCACACATCCTAGCACCCTTCATAACCCCCATCATCAACTCATCTTTCCAGGTGGCCCATGTCCCTACTTGCCTTAAGGAAGCTTGGGTACGCCCACTCCTAAAAAAAACATCCCTCGACCTAACGGTCCCAGGGAACTATAGGCCCATCACTACCGTCCCATTCTTACTCAAAATCTTGGACAAAGCAGCCTACCTGCAAGTCCAAAAATACCTTGAAGAGAACCGTCTCCTCGGCCTGCGGCAATCTGGCTTCCACCCACGATATGGCACTGAAATGGCTCTCCTAGACTTAAAAATCCAAATGGACGATCTTAGAGACACAGGCAAACCTGCGCTCCTATTGCTCTCTGACCTTTCCGCTGCCTTTGACTTGGTGGATCACAACACCCTGTGCCGCCACCTAGAAACTGAGGCCAATTTCTCCCCTAAAGCATGTGACTGGATTACCTCCTTTCTCCAAGAGAGGGTCATGAAAGTCTTCTCTGACTCAGCCTGTGCAACCCCGAACCATATCAAATGTGGTGTTCCACAGGGATCTTGCATAGCACCCACGCTGTACAACCTCTTCACAAGGCCTTTGTTCAGCATCCTTGACTCCATGGGCATCTCGTATACCAATTACGCAGATGACACACAGGTGCTTATCCCACTCACGGGTGACTATGAAGTAGATATGAACATGCTCACCACCATCTACTCTACCATCCCATCCTGGATGGCAGACAACTGGCTTTGCCTCAATAGCGAAAAAACTGAACTCCTGCTCATTGGGTCACCCACCACCCTGGGCAACCTCGATCAGCAGTACTCATCTTTTACTATCGACAACATCCCCATCAAGGTCTCCAACAACGTCAAGACACTTGGAGTCTACCTAGACTCCGATCTAACCTTGGACAGACAGGTGAATGCCATTGCCTCATTGTCAGCATACTACTCTAAGGTTCTTAATGCTGCCAGACCCTTCCTATCGCGCCAGAATTGCCTCACCATTGCTAGGGCAATAATTGGTTCAAGGCTGGACTATTGTAATGCCCTTTTCTCTGGGACCTCCTGCAAAAATCTTGCCAAACTCTAACTAGTTCAAAACAACGCCCTACGGGCAGCCACAGGAACCTCCAGAAAAGATCACATCTCCGAAGTTAGAAGGCAGGCCCAGTGGCTCCCAGTCAAAGAGAGAATTGTATTCAAAACCCTTGCACTAACTCACAAATGCCTCCATGACCTGGCACCCCCCTACCTGGCTCAAAGAATCACCATGCACACCGCCACAAGACCTCTGAGGAAGGGATACTGCAACATGATTCTCACCCCCAGGACTTGTAAAGTCTGCGCGGGGGGTTCCAGCTTTCCCACATTGGCCGCCACCCATTGGAATGCGCTCCCCAGCCACCTAAGAATGATAGAGTCTCACCAAGCATTCTGCAAAGCAATCAAAACCAAGCTTTTTGTCTGAAAGTAAAATGTCAATGAATGCCTGTATTATGATGTAACTGTATTAACTTTATTATGCAATCCTTACCATTCCCGTACTGCATACAGTGTCTACCTGTAACCATGAGACCTCTGGTCGCCCGTCTTTCAAATTAATCAAAACTTCTTACAATTTCTTGTAACAGTGCCTCGATGCCTCTGGGCTGCAAGTGCGCTATACAAATGCGAATAAATAAAAATAAAAATAAATTCTTCCATTGAGTTAAGACCATGTTGAATGGTCTTGAGATTAAAAATCCATAGTTGTTCTTTGTACGCTAATTTTCTCACTTGCCTTAGAATCACAAATTCTTTCAACACAAAACCATAATAAATCTTCCACTTTATGTCCAGTTTCCACATAGCGTGTTATGAGCAGGCCATTAAGTGTTCTTGTGTGGATTTTTGAGCAATATTCATTGATCCTCAAGTGCACTGCTCGGGAGGTTTTTCCGATGTACATTTTATTACATGGGCAACGAATGGCATATATCACACTCTTGCTTCTGCAAGTAGAGAAAGAACGTAGTGGCCCTCTTTTTCACCATATATGTTCAAGGTGAAGAAAAAGCACCCATAGTGAACATGCCTCCTCGTTTTACAAATGCCAGTACTTTTCAAGTCTGCTTGATATTAGGGTCACACGTGGAGCAGGCTCCTTTATATCCAGACTTCCTTCACAATTGGTTCTGTTGTGTTCAATTTTCTCCAATGTTTAAGGCGTGCAACGAAATCGCCTTTCATTGTGTCAAATCAACAGTCATTGTCAGTCTTTCATCACAATAGCAGGGATGAGAGGGGTAGAGGATGCACCGCCGCATGTTGAATATCTACATGCAGAAGTGGACGACCTGCATACCCCACAAACGACGCTTGCGCAACTCGAAATACAAGTACAAAAGCAGGGCCACAATCCCCCACTTAATAAAAGGTTTTTGTCAATAAATCACAACTTGTGAATGGAGTCTTATTGCCAAAATGTTGGAATTAGCAGTGACCATAACTTAGTTCAATACTTTCCATCGGGCCAGATCAGCAGATTTGAAAAATAATACAAGAGTTTTGGAGCTATGCGAGCCGGGAGGATAGCTCAGGGGCAACGCAGAGCAACACAAAGTAGAATGCTGGGCCTGTGCTTTATAAAAATTATGAATTATTTATGCACTTTTTCGAAATTGACATGCTGCCATATAATGAAATATGGGGTGTGAACCATCTTGTGACCTTCAACTCTAGATCAGTGGGGTATACTTCATGGCTACAATCTAACATTCCAGCCCTTCTGCATATTGGACGCCTAGACACTTAGGGCCTGATTCACAGAGCGTTTTCCTATGGGATTGTGCCATTATAAAACACCCCTTTGAATGAGGCCCATAGGGTCTAATTCCGAGTATCGGAGTGCTGCACATTTATTGCCAATTTTACTGCACAGCTGAATTATCAGTTTGGATTGGAGTTTAAGTGGATGATTTAAACCGAGCCTAAATCCTCCACTTTAGATGCCTAAGGCAGCAGATTTTCTACATCAGACTTATGGATCGCAGTAAAACTGCCGAAATCAACACAGAGTCCAATGGGGAGTAAACCCCACTTTAGCACCACTCATAATCTGGCGGTAAATCTGCCGGACTGTGTGGCGCTAAACAGTAAGCAAGTTTGGCATTCATACCACTAAATTGCACAATTATTGCCAAACTCATAACAAGGCCCATAATCTCATCCTGAGCCTGACGGTATACTGCAGGCTAAGCGGGGCATTCCATGTTTTCAGTCAATAGGAATAAAATAGACTTGCTTCGTTCACTTTTAACCATGAATAATTGTATCTATTTATTTATTTATTAGAATATATGAATAATGAAACAATGTGTTAACTTTTTGGACGACTGGAGCCAGGCTCACCTCTGGACTTCTGATGTAGAACAAAACATTCTCTAGCTACAATGAGATAATAGTTTTGTGGCCATCCAGAGCCAGACCTCAACCGTCAGATCTCCTCCTTTTGCTAGCGCACATAGGAGCTTGGCTAGAGGAATGACCTGTCTAGTACCACTCCTTTCAGAGTTCAGACAGTGACTGCGCACACTGGCTTTGGGGTTTTAGTAAAGCAAGCACTCATACTGTTAAAGATATATTTCCCAAACCCCATCTAATCCGTGACCGCAAACAAAAACTTGCAAAACTCTTAAAATCAATATTCATCAGTGAGAGCATCCTGTGCAAGCCACAAGACATTTACTCAGCTTCAACCAGTGAGTCTAGTAATATTGTCTTGAAACACTTGTGTATAGGCGCTTTACAAATACCATATCATATCAGATCATATCCATCCCATAGCCTTCTACCATAACTGTTTCAGGTAGGTTGGCCAGCAGTACACCACACTCTTCAGATAATGCATAGGGGAGGCCCTCAGACACAGACATTTTACCCATCCAAATATTTTCAATAGCCTTCAATATTTCAATTTCTGTCTTGGGTGTGTCTGGCTTCACTGAAATGGCTCCCCAGGGTTCTGAGTGGACTCTTCTGTGTCTCTTCTTCTCTACCAAACGGAGCACTCCCTCCTGCACCCCCGGCAGCCTTCCTCGCACCGAGATCCACCTGTTGTCTGCAATCGTGCTGGAGTAAGGCTGAAAAATTTTGGGAGCACATTTACATGTGTGTGCGCTGACATTTATTCAGTGCTGCAATATCTTCTGAATCGATGCCGCGCCTGACTCTTGAATTGTGATGCCCGCATTGTTGCGCTCCGTGCACCACCCACTTCTGGGTTCCATCTGCTGCCAGCATTCAATTGCTGCCTCATTGTCTCTGTGCCCTCCAAGATGGCGGCCCACCTTTCTACTAATCTTTGTTTCCTGCCTTTGTACATGCTGGTCTCTTGCAACATTTGTTGTTCAGTATTAACCTTTTCATCTTGGCGGTGTTCATTCCATCTGTCTGTGTGCTCCTTATCACTATTTATCCACGTCATTGCTTCCATTTTCACCTCGCTCACTGCTACTCACTCCTCTATTCCTCTCCCCTGCTTGTATCCTCTCTCTCCCACCCCTCACCATATTCAATGCACTTGCACTATCATAAATGTTGTCAGGCTTAGTTGGATAGGTGTTTGTTTGCTCCTCCCCTCCTCTATTGTCTTATCCCCTGCACTATCAGAAATGTCATCAGGCCTAGCACGATAAGTCTTTGTTTGCTCCTTCCCCACCCTCCCTCCCTTCCCTCACTTATTGTCAATGCTCTTGCACTATCTGAAATGTCGTCAGGCCTAGTACGATAGTAAATTTCCCATTCTTGTTGTCTCAAGGCCTGTAAGAATGTTATTGTATTATTCCCTTGCTCCCTCCCTGCCTTAAAGCGCCTTGAAACACATTGTGTATAGGTGCTATACAAATAAACTATCTATCAATCAATCAATCAACAGGGTGTAGTACACACCTTCACCTGATAACAAATCATCATGTATCAATTTCAGGATTCTCCCTTTATCCCCAAAGCAGACACGTCTAATCCATAATGTGGGCATCTTTGATGTCCTGGGTGTTAGTCTTAGCAGTGCAGAGTTGTGGCTCGAGTTATGGTTGCTTAGCTTACCATAACTGGTGAATTTTTGACGTTTTTCAGTTTTACTTGTAACCATAACGTCCTTTTAACAAAGTTTTTTTCAGTTAATTTTATAGGTTTTTATTAGTGCAACTTAACCATGACATCCCTTTAACAAACTTTTTTCATTGAATTCCATCTGTTTTTATTAGTGCAACTTAACCATAACATCTCATTAACAAAGTTTTTTTCAGAGAATTCCATGGGTTTTTAACAGTGCATGCTAATTTCCTAGAACTTACTAATATCATACAATATAGCAAAGTTTGTGTCCAATTTACAACGTTTCACCTTAAAATGCGGCCATTTACCACCTTCTAGCATAATTTTTAACACTTCTATACTTTTCTCACTGTTTTTGCTTCCGTCAATGTCCACAAATGTTTGACGTCATTGTGGATCTTCCAGACAGTGCCATGTGACCATACGTATGTGCGCGGCATGATGACATGTCCATGAATGCATTTGCACTTCGTGTTCGGGTCTTTGCTTTGAGAACAGTTCGGAACTGCATTTTCTACTGATCTAGGAACTTTCAAGCTCAAAATGTACAACTTGCACAGCTCCTACACCTATTCCTACTCATTATCCATTAACAATCTAGTACAAAGCACATCATTGGAAGAATAGTAGCAAAACTGCTATTTATCTTAAAAATGGCATCAGCTATTGCCATGCCTTCTCGCCAAGAGTCACCACCACCACCAGCTGGAGCACCCACACAACAAAAAAAGCACAGTGTTTCCAAAGACAATGAAGAGGACCAAGAAGATGAGGTAGAGGAAGTGGCAATCTCTAGCACCCAGAGAGAATCATGGGTGTGGCAGTTCTTTACCACTGTTGGGAATGTACCAAAGGCTAAAGCTACAGAAGTGAAATGTACTGAATGCAGCTTTGTACTCAGTCGCGGACTACGTGGACATAACTCCTATGGGAGCACCTCCATGTGATGCCACAACAAATCCAACTACCACAATGCTCTCAGAAAGATTGTTCCATTCTTAGCAAGTAGTAGGCTGTCTTCCTCCACATCATCTTCCTCAACCAATACTGTAACCACACAGCCTACTTCTGTGAGACACAAAATCCCACCAGCTACCTTCCAAGCAATAAAAGAGGCTGTTCACCCATATCTTTGGAAGACAACAGTCCTCTGTTTATACTGCAACACACCACTCTGCAAGGGGAAGCAATTTCGACCTGCGTTTGAAGCTGTAATCAAGGAGCATTAGAAACACTGCCCACTACCTTAGAAATAACACACACGCAACATCTTCCCCTGTTCACCTGCACCTCCATATTAGTGCTTGGTGCCTCTTCCCACGTTCTAACCTCTCCTGCAAATTTTTTTTAAAAAAACAACAAAAGAAGGGTTCCTTTAGGAACCACCTTTCACAGTTAAAAAATAGAACTGAAGAAAATCTTATAGACTCCATCTACTTTACATTTCTCAGTAAAGGACATATACTCAATACGTTTTTCCAACATTTCCATTAGCATTTTGTGTTATGCTAATGGCAATAATGTGACCTTCATCCACCGTTGCAGGGACCGGAACGGGGGATAACGGCCCAGCAGCCCAAGTTAACGGCCCAGCAGCCCAAGTTATCGGCCCAAGCGAAGTGTGTCTGTGTGCACCCTGATGCCTGCAAGCTTCAGCGTGTTATAAATAAATAAATAACGAAGGCTCCGGACCATTATCCTCCATTGCAGCCCCCTGAAATGCGAACATGTTTTATTTTTTCCAAAATGTATGTACATACAATAGTCTATAACTTAGCCCCCACTGGACAAAATCCATTCAGTCTTTATACAAACATTGAAGGTTGGGTCTATAACTTTTCTGAAAACTTTTGTCCACATTCGTCAAATGGCAACTAAGTTATAAGCCATCTAAAAATGTTGATACCCCCCTCTAATTTAGCCCATCTTGAGAAAATCCCACCAAACTTTACAGAAACATTTATATCTAGATTTACAATTGTTTTGCAAACTTTTGTGCATATTCGTCAAATGGCACCACCTTTATAAGCCTTTACAATATTTTGGGACCCACCCTCTAAATTGGTTCCCTCTTTACAAAACAGCTCCAGACTTTCCAAATCCATTCAGAATCAAGTCTAGAATAAAATTCAAACATTTCATGCAGTTTCATTGAGTGGCGCCAAAGTTATAAGCCATCCTAGAATTGCTTTTTACCAACCCTGTAATGCAGGAATAGGCATAGATGTCCCCGAGCATCTGAAGTGTTAGCAAAAATCGCAGGACTGCCCAGAACATCCGGAGCATTCGCTGACATTTGGGGTGAGAAACGCCTGTTTTTTGGCTTCTTACTGCCATATCCCATCCCATCCTCATCACCCCTTACCTCCCCAGAGATTGTTTGATAAGTTTGACAAGTGCAATTTTTGTATATGTTTCTACCATGGTGTGTCTGCGGACACGGGCGGATGTCCACGAATTCAACATGGCAGGCATTTCCAAAAATCTGACGCACTTCACGCTTTTCAGCATCCAATCAGTGGGCACCTCTGTTGTCCGAACAGGGAAATGGGTCTGCGAAGCAGAGCTATCACTCATTTTGTTGGACCTACTTTTTGGACTAAGCCGCCGCTCCTGGCGCAAATTTGGTGATAATCCGTCCAGCAGTTTGGGCTGTAGGCGTGATAAAAAATGTTTTCCATTATGTCTATGGAGAAAAAAAATGTGCCACCCCCTATAACTTTGCCCCCCCTTGACAACCCCTCACCAAACTTGCCAAAACACACAGAGCAGGCATATACTTTATTTGCAACGTTTGTTAAGGATTCCTCCAGGGAGAGCGAAGTTATAAGCTGCCCTAAAAGTGCTCTTCCTATGAGTAGAGCAACTTAACCATAACTACACGGCTGCTAACGCAGGCCGTGTAATATATATATATATATATATATATATATATATATAAGGGTGGCGAGTGGGTGGGGTGTTATAGTGAGGACCCCATTATACACATATGAAATAAAAGCCACAAAGTATGTTAATCAAAGTGAACCACCACAAATTAGTTAAATTGGATGAACCGCTTACAACTGTTAATAGAAAGGCATTAAAGATCCCAGATGGATGTTTTACCGTTCACACAGAGGGCCAGATTCAGAAAAAATAGCGTCAATGAAAGGAGTGCAGAGAATGCGCTAGTTTCATTTGGGCTACTTTTAGAAATTAGCAGGTTATTCTAAAAAGTGACGTGCGCATTTTAGAAGGGGCTGGACAGCGGTGTAAAGATGTGCAGTGCAGCACGTTTCACACGCATATGTGTCGGTAGTTCCTTCCCAACACTAATGTATGCGTGCGGTTGCTGGAAGCGCACTTCACAGAGGCCATCTCTCTGAAATGATCGGAAAAAAACCTGTGACTGTGACACTTCAAAAACAAACAATGGCAGGGTCAGAAATTTCCATGCCACAATTTGAATCTTCCCCTGCACTTGTTTTAAGAGGCATGCCCTTTGTTACAGGGCATTTGAAAGTGCATGGCCTTTGTGAATTCACGATGCAATTTTAAATACCCTGAAACGCCCCATTATATGCGCAAATGCGCAAGGGGGACAAAAGGGCATCTCAATGAGCGCATTTTATGTCCATTGGGCTGTCACTTGGTTTGGTGCAAATGTTAGCACATCTCCTCACTTACGCCCAAAAAGTTTTGAGAATCTGTCAAATGGGGTAATTCATAGAATTTAGCGCAGAAGCAGCACACGCGGGCAGCGCAGAGAGGCAGCGTTTTCATGGATACTTACATCCATAACCAGCCGTGGTGCAGAGTGGCGCAGCGAGCCTGCAGCAGTGCCAGTTATGCCCCCAACCCCGCCCTGTGCGCCAAAAACATTGCACAAATCCCCTACATGGCGCAAATGCCAGTGATTGATTGATTGATTGATATTTTATTTCTATTGCGCTCGTACACAAGTGTTTCAGAGGACCAGCATACAGCCCCCCAACCACAAAACCGCACTAAAAACGCCACACAGACCTCATAAGTCAGCGAAATCGCATGTAAAACTCCCCACGCACCCCTGGGAATACGCGTGCCCCGCTCGCGCCAGCAAAATCGCATGTAAAACTCCCCGTGGACCCCTCAGAATACGCGTACCCTGCTCACACCAGCGAAATCACGTGTAAAACTCCCCGCGCACCCCTCGGAATATGCATGCCCTGCTAGCGCCCACAAAATCACGTGTAAAACTCCCCGGGCACCCCTCGGAATACGGGTACCTCGCTCGAGCCAGCGAAATTGCGTGTAAAACTCCATGCACACCCCTCGGAATAAGCGTACCCCGTTTGTGCCAGCAAAATCGCCTGTCAAACTCCCTGCGCACCCCTGGAATACGCATACCCCGCTCGCGCCAGCCCAATTACATGTAATTCTCACTCCCGTACCCCCGGATTCATGCAGCAGTGTGGTGAGAAGCCCCATGCACCGCCTGCAGCCAGACCACGCCCCAGGGGTCCACCCTACACCCCTCCTCATGCCCCGCAGGCAGCCCATCCACCCTCTCCATGCCCCGCATGCAGCCCATCCACCTTGACCATGCCCCGCAGGCAGCCCATCCACCCTCCCCATGCCCCGCAGGCAGCCAATCCACCCTGACCATGCCCCGCAGGCAGCCCATCCACCCTCCCCATGCAAAGCAGGCAGCCCATCCACCCTGACCATGCCCCGCAGGCAGCCCATCCACTCTGACAATGCCCCGCAGGCAGCCCATCCACTCTCCCCATGCCCAAGAGGCAGCCCATCCACCCTGACCATGCCCCACAGGCAGCCCATCCACTCTGACCATGCCCCGCAGGCAGCCCATCCACTCTGACCATGTCCTGCAGGCAGGCCACATGGCACCATGCACTTGGGAGCCCCAACTCATGTCCCCCAACCCACCCCCCATTGACAGGCACCTGCCAGCAGGCCACGACTCATGTCCTCCCACCTAGCCCCCATTGACGGGCACCTGCCAACAGGCCCCGACTCATGTCCCCCCACCGACCCCCCATTAACGGGCACCTGCCAGCAGGCCCCGACTCATATCCACCCACCCACCCCCTATTGACAGGCACTTGCCGGCAGGCCCCGACTCATGTCCCCCCACCTACCCCCCCATTGACAGGCACCTGCCAGCATGCCCCGACTCATGTCCTCCCACCAACCCCCCATTGACAGGCACCTGCCAGCAGGCCCCGACTCATGTCCCCCTCACCCCACCCCCATTGACAGGCACCTGTCAGTAGGCCCCGACTCATGTCCCCTGAACCACCCCCCATTGACGGGCACCTGCCAGCAGGCCCCGACTCATGTCCCCCACCCCACCCCCCATTGACGGGCACCTGCCAGCAGGCCCCAACTCATGGCCCCGAACATCAACACCTCCGATCTACTCTGGGTGCTCTCAGGATGGACGACAGTAGGCAGCAGAAGACAGGAAGGAGCGGCTTAAAAGAACCATCTCAGCTGAACTCCATGCAAGCCGGGAGGTACTCCGTCTGTCATGTGAGGCCATGCAGGCAGAACTCTGTTTTAGACGTCAGTCCTTGCAGGAGGAAGCATGCGTGACACGAGAGGTAATGCATGCAGACCTGCGTGTCATTGCCATGCAGGACCTGGCTTATCAGACTTGCATGCTTGCTGCTGTTGAGGGGCAAGCTGCGGAAAGGCGTGGTGAGGCAACTGTGCTGCATCCACCTTCTGAATTCCATCCAGAGGGTGATGACGTCAACCTATCTCCCACATAGTTCGGGCCGTGCAGGCGCTGCGCCCAGTGAGTTTTTTTTTAAAATCTCAACATCTACACATGTTGGTGTTGAGGTGCACCCTGTACCTCCCCCCTCCTGGGTACCTCCCCCACTCCCCAGTCATATGTGGCCATTTTTTATTTTGTTTTTTGTTTTTTTTTCTGCAAGTATTTTATTTTGGTCTGTTGTGCATTCATGTGACAGTGTGGTACTTCGTGGCATTTGAAGGCATCCACTGGGTGTTCCAGCAGGGCCCATTCAGGCTTGTCTCGAGTATGTGTTTTGCTTGGGGTCCTGACACATATGCTAGTCCTGCTTCCCCTTTCCATGGGCTCGCAAGGATGGCTTGGTGTGACAGCATCTCACACAGGGGCATTGGGCTTACATCATATCTGTGGCTAGCCTGCAGTCCTACTTGTGTGTACACAGGTAGTGGGTATTCTGGATGGCTTCTCCAATGCATGTCTGCACTTCATTTTGGTGAGTATTATGTTGACTGTGCATTTCATCATGTAGTTTATGACTTTTTAAAGAATTGACTGTCTATGTTCATGCACTTCCTGCTGTAGGCGGTACCATACACCCTTTGGCTGTGTGACACACACTGATGTTGGGAGAGGTCTGTGTGCTGACAATGTTGCATTTGGACACTTGCCCTACAGTGATTTTGATATGCAACATGAACACTTCACGCTGAGTTATCCTTGTCACCACTTGTTTCAACTACCGTCATTTCCTTGTTTCCCCTGTTTTGGCCATCTTGCAGCCCTGCCTGGTATTTTGTTGTGCCATTCGAAATATGGCCACATTGCTTTTGACTTGACTGTCATGTTTGTGGCCTGGACCTGCTCCACCCCTCCCATTGGTTGCACTTGGCCCTTGTGACAATCCGGCCAACCAGGAGGCTGGAGCCTGCCACCACTGCCAATGGCCCACAATGAAGGCCCTGTCTACCCCTGAACACCACTGTCCACACCTGTCCACCACCCTTATGGGTCCCTTGATTGTCCCTGTTTCCCCTGCCCCGCCTGTCTCCACCTGCCCCATGCCAGTCTCCCCCTGTCTCCCTTGACCCGCGCCAGTCTACACCTGCCCCCGCCAGTCCCCCTCTGTCTCCCCCCTCACCATCACACCCTCTCCCCTTCTGCACCGTCTTCTTTCCCTCTGCCCCCTGTGTGTGCTTTCTTTTCCCCTATCCCCCTTCCTGCCTTTACTCCTTGGCCTCCCTCCTCCCTTCTCTCCTCCCTCTCCCTCTTCACCACCCTTTCCCTTCCTCCTTGTCCTCTGTCTGTCTTTTTCCGGCACTACCCCAATTGCCATCAGGCATGGTGATACATAGCTGCTTGTTATTTGCAGACACTTACCCCTCTGCCTCCGTCCATCCACCCCCCAACTTCACCTTTTTGACTTTTATTTTGGCACTTACTTTTATCATCGGTCCCTCCACCACTGATTACAGGTCGTCTGTTCCCCCTTTCCCTTCTGTTTTTCTATTCCCCCTCCCCAGCACTATCTTGATTCTTCGTCAACCTTCCACAGTTTGTCACTCGTTTTGTTACTCTCCTCACATCTTCCCTCCTCTTCCCTCACCCCCCTTCTTATGTGACTCCTGCACTGCAACTATTGCCATCAGGCATAGCAATGTTGATGCTAGTTTTGTTTTCCCACATTCCCTCTGTAGCCTCTCCCTTATTGTTCCAGGCACTTGTACTATGTACTTTGATTTGATAGTTCATTTTCACATTCTGGACTGTTTGAAACACTTGTAGGAATGTACTGTTATTCCCCCTTGTTCCCTCCCTCCTTGAGGTGCTTTGATGCACTTTGTTTGTAGGCCCTATAAGGATTTTCAATCAATCAGTGATTGCTCACTGTCTGCCATTGTCAATGTGGGGTACTCTGTACATGATATGTTCTGCTGGTCGATGGCTGATCCTATGTTGGGTTTTATTTTGAGGTGTCACGGGGTGGGTGTGGTTTAACACACAGGGGGGGTCCTTGAGTGCAATGTTCACATGTGCTGTGTACAGGACACTGAGGCTCACTTCATTTCACATGCATGTATTCGATGCATGTCCCTACTGACACAAACACTTAGGCAACACCCCCTACACCAACTACATCGACACCATGCACACACGTGCACCCAGATTGCCTTCTCAGGCATGCTGTGTCCCGACAATCCATGTTCACTTCCGATTCATTGATCGTGTACATGCATGACAGGGTACTATTTGGTTGATTGCACTTTTTTTTCATGATGCTCAAGGGGTTTCCCTAACGCAATGCACACCCACTGTGCTGTCTGGTGAGCGGTGTGTTGCAGGGGACACACACTCAGCACACAGTGTTTGAAATGCCAATTTTCTATTGTCCAATGTGCATGGCACCAGGTATTCTGACTTTTGTTGCTTGCACCACTGGTGGCATGCATTTGTGCCACCTTTTTCAGGGTGTGAGGTTTTGGTCAGTCATTTCTTCAGATTCCATGTCAGGTGTAATTGTCTGGTGCCTATTTACATTTCTCACGTGGCACTTGATGATTATTGTGTCAAGTGTTGTGCATATGGTTTGATGTTTTGCCGTTGCATACCATGGTATGGTGTGGCAGACGTGGGTCATGGGGGTTGCAAGGGTTTGGGTGGCATACCAGTACTTTCATGCCCTGTTTTGCAGGTGGGGGGATATGCTTGCATGTGTTCATTTTGGTCACATGGGATTGGTTGTGTTTAAATAGGTAGGGATGCACACAATATGGCACTTCCATGGACACATTCTCAGGGTGGTAAGGTTGTGACAGTTAACTGTCCCTTTCTCATCATTGATGGTCACCTGGTATGTGCCAGGCCTGTGTGCACTCCGCAGGGTTTGGAGTTTAGATGAAAAATGTGGCCACAAGCTGGGTACGGGCTGCCTCGCCACATGCCCTTTCCCATCCCATGCGCAGCGGCCGTGCGTGTGGTTGGTGATGTGGGGGAACCACCATGTCCACCGGTACGCCATGCCATGTTGCAACGTTGTGCAGGATACATACTGCCACAATGATCCTGCACACTACTGGGGGTGCATATAGTAGCTGTCCGCCACAGTGGTCAAGGGAGTGGAAGCGATACTTGAGCACTCCGAATGTGCGCTCCACTATGGCCCTGGTTGCAATATGGGCTGCGTTGTATTTTACCTGGGGTGGTGTGGTGGGGTCCCGTATTGGTGTCATCATGTAAGTGCTCAGAGGGTAGGCACTGTCCCCTGGTAAGGTGATAATGGTTGTCATTAGTTGGGCTTGTGTATTTGTCTGTGTTAGCTTCTGTAAACTCTGGTAACTATCTGATTACATTTAGAACAACACTCAATCTCAAAAGTATTACTAACCTGATCTGACAGCGACTTCCCATGAAGGATGCAAATGCTGAAATGAAAGTCCCCCCGGAAAGCTCTACTCCCCCTCACCGGAAATGATAATATGCCAGTGTGGGAAGGAGCAAAACCCCCAGGAAAACCCTCTAGGGAAGAAAACCCTGGACGATGTCGCTCACTGATAGTCTGGAAGAGGTCTTGAGGTAAGTAGAGGTCTTCGGTCTAACAGACAACTCGTATTGGAGATGGAGTCTTTATAGGCGGAGACAAGACAGGTAAGAATTCAATAGTGAAGTAAAGGCTGGAATAATTCAGGAGGAGTAGTAGGCTGGCACTTACGGGAGGAAGTTGCCGAATATACTGAGGACTATACGGTGATCAGGAACACCGGTTTCCAATACTGAGGTCCGGAAAAGGTAATATCAGTCCACCCTTAGAGAAAAAGAGATTATCTTTCTGCCAAAGCAAATAGGGAAAGGGTATGCGGAGAACGGGTGTTTGGAAGGATGCTAACTTACTTTGGATGGGAATGTCGAGAGTGCGGGCAGTCTGAATGGATGTTGGGAGCGGATGACTTGCCAGGGAAAAACGAGGCCCAGTACGAAACCGAGACGAGAGAGGAGAGGAGAGTCTAAATAGAAAGGAGAGTAAATAGGCAGAGGTCATGGAGAGTAAGAATTGACATAAATCAGCGAAGGACAACCTAGCAGCGAAACCTACGGAGCGCCGAAATCAGCAGTACGACGCGGCAGGTAGCCGTACTTCCTTCACTAAATGGGATCACGTGAGCAGCCATCTGAATCTCTAGGGAGCGTGCCGAGTCTATACCGTTGTCTGTAGCTAGGGTACGGACATCCGCAGCCATCTTGGACAGGTTGGATCGTATTACTCCGCACACACGGCGGTGCTGCCAAAGAGACCAGTGCCGTAACGGCGTGACAGTATGCCCCCTCCTCAAAGGGGGTGAACCTGGCTTTCCTGGATGGAACCGAAATAATCACCAAATAAGTCTAGGGGCATGAACCCCCGAAGCAGGTTCCCATGTTCTCTCAGCAGGGGAGTAAACTTCCCAGTCTACCAGAAATTGAAGGCGGCCCCTATAATAACGGAAATCACAGATACTGGCCACCACATATTCTGGGCCGTTGTTTCTCATAATCGGGGGAGGATGTGCCTTGTTAGAACGTAGAAAATGGTCATTTACTGACATCTTGATCTGAGAGATATGAAAGACTGGGTGTATACGAGACCATGATAGGGGTAATGCCAGACGAACAGCGGCAGTTCATACTAATTCTCTCACCTTGAAAGGGCCAAAGAATTTTGGAGATAGTTTAGATGGAGTTAAATGTCTTGGGAGGAACCGTGAGGCTAGCCAGACCAAATCTCCCACCTTTAATTCTGGCATCACACGGCGATGATGATCAGCAAACCGTTTAGCTCGTTCTTGTGCCGCTTGGAGAGACAAACGGGCGATCCGATGTCCATTCTGTATATTTTATATCAGATCATCGACACCTGGGCAACTGGTAGAGGACGAGGAAACCGTAGGAACAAAAGAAGGGTGATATCCATATGAACAGTGGAAGGGGCTAGTCTTCAATTCAGAATGGGTGGAGTTGTTGTAAGCGAATTCCGCTAATGGAAGTAGATCGACTAAATTGTCCTGAGCCGCTGAGACAAAACACTGCAGATAACACTCTAGAGTTTGGTTGTGGCGTTCAGTCTGTCCGTTGGTCTGGGGGTGGTATCCTGAGCTAAGAGCTCTCTTGATTCCCAGTGAGTGACAGACTTCTTTCCAAAAGCGAGAGGTATATTGAGGGCCTCAATCTGATACTACGGTGTCTGGTAAGCCATGTCGGGAAAATACCTCTTTGATAAACAGCTTGGCCATGTGAGATGCTCCTGGGATCTTTATTAACGGGGTGAAATGTGCCAGTTTGGAAAAATAGTCAATAGTGACCATAATGGTAGTGTATTTAGAGGAAGATGGAAGATCCACAATAAAATCTGTGGAAATCACTTGCCAGGGTTTATCCGGGATAGGCATGCAAGCCAGCAAACCGAATGGTGGGGATTGAGAAGATTTGGATTGTATACATACTGTGCATGCTGCTATATAATCCCTTACGTCAGAGCATAAGGTGGGCCACCAGAAATGTCGCTTGATCAAATCGAGGGTAGTTTGATAGCCGCGATGCCCAGCTGCCCGGGAGTCATGGCACATTTTCAGGACTTCCTTTTGCAGGGAAGGTGTAGGGACAAGGACTTGTTCCCCATAGAAGTAATACCCTCGGTCCTTTATGAGATGGTATGATGTTTCCAGATTCTCACATAAATGCAAATGTTGAGTTGAGTCTTGCTGTAACCTTTGAAGAAACGCGGTAAGCACAGCGATGAATTAAGCTTTTGGGAATAGCTTTTCCGAACAAAAGTTGTGATTGGGCGTGTCCTTTCGAGAAAAGGGCGTCCGCCCGTAGATTTTGACTTCCCGTTAGGAACGTGAATTCAATCCGGAATGGTAGGAAGAAATGGGCCCACCTTGCTTGTCTGCTATTGGTAGTCTGGCCTTGCTGAAGAACTTTGAGGTTATGATGATCAGTGGGTACCTTAACCGGAAAGGGAGAGCCTAGGAGAAGGTGTCTCCATTCTTCAAAGGCCCTTTTTATAGCTAAAAGTTCCTTCTCAAGAACCGAGTAGTTTATTTCCGAAGGATTGAAGGTTTTGGATAAGTATGCGACTGGTCTTTCCTCTCCTTCATCCGAACTTTGTAGTAGAACGGCCCCTAAGCATGATGAGAAGCATCAGTTTCTACCATGAATTGTCGAGACTGGTCTGGAGTCAATAATACGGACGCCAAAGTGAATACATTTTTTAGGTATTCAAGGCTTCTTGGGCTTGATTATCCCATGTAAATACAACCCCCTTCTTTAGTAGCCTGGTGATGGGAAGGATGATGTCTGAGAAATTGGGAATAAACTTCCGATAGATGTTCCCGAAACCAAGAAAACGTTGTATGTCCTTGATACTGGTCGGGGAAGGCCAATCTAATACAGCAGAAACTTTCTTGGGATCCATGGAGATTCCTTGTGCAGACAGTACAAATCCTAAATAGGTAACGCTATCTTGATGGAAGGCACACTTCTCAGCTTTGCAATATAAGAGGTTTGACTGTAGGTGATCTAGGACTATGTTGACATGTCGAATATGTTCTTCCTTGTTTGATGAAAAGACCCGAATATCGTCCAGATATATGACGACAAAATGGAGGAGGATGTCAGCAAACAAATGATCCATGAAGTGCTGGAATACAGCGGGAGCGTTAACAAGGCCGAAAGGCATAACTCGATACTCATAATGGCCAAACGGTATCCGAAAGGCCATTTTCCACTCGTCTCTCGGGGCTATCCGTATCAAATGGTACGCACCTCGGAGATCCAGCTTTGTGTAGACAGAAGCCCCCTGAACTGCTTCTAGTGTATCAGTTATCAATGGCATCGGATATTTATCGGGCACAGTGATCTTATTGAGGCCACGATAGTCAAGGCAGGGTCTAAGTTTCTTTGGAATGAAAAATAGTGAGGCTCCTGTCAGGAATTTGGATTCTGTTATGAGTCCATTCTGGATGTTGGCATGTAGGT
Source organism: Ambystoma mexicanum (assembly GCF_040938575.1). Taxonomy (NCBI): domain Eukaryota; kingdom Metazoa; phylum Chordata; class Amphibia; order Caudata; family Ambystomatidae; genus Ambystoma; species Ambystoma mexicanum. The sequence continues at coordinate 685,710,393 of NC_090929.1, read as the reverse complement.
ATTCTTTGAGGGCCTTCTTTTCTCGTTGAGCTAGTACATACATGCGTCCAAATGGTAGAGGAGTGTCAGGCACTAGGTCTATATGGCAGTCGTCTCTCCGATGAGGGGGTAGCGTTGGATATTCCGGTGTTGCAAACACCGTTTGATAGGCTTGATGGCCTTCTGGGATAAGTCCCAGCTGACTGACCAGAGGTGCCGTGAGAGGACTAACCATCTCCGAAGGGATCTGAACTCCAACAGTATATTGAGAAAGGCAATTATTTACACAATGGGCCTCATTACGACCCTGGCGGAGTGGGTTTACGCCAGCGGTATTCGCGGCGGACCCTTCCGCCCTACTACGAGTTCCCGTAGCGCCATGGAGCGGTTTCCGCCTGGTTTTTCCGGGCGGAGAAATCCATGGCGCTACGGGACCTTGTTGTTAATTACGCCACCGTATTTTACGGTGGCGTAATTAACGCCTTCCCCACTCCCATTATACCCTATGGGGCAAAAATGGGAATGGGGAAGGGTAAAATGGGGAATGGGGATTTACCGCCCCGCCAAGGTCGGAATGGGGCGGTAAATCCGCCAACCCCCATGGCGGTATCGGCAGCTTTCCGCCGTGCTCCATGGTGCATATTGCACCACGATCTCCGCCAGGGTCGTAATGAGGGCCAATGTTCCGAGCCTAAAAATAATGTACCAGCTGTCCAATTAATGTATGGGTTGTGGACCCGCAGCCAAGGAAGGCCTAATATAACTGGGAAGTGGGTGGTCTTGATCAGATCGAACACCATAGACTCTCTGTGGGAAGCGATCATGCAGGTGACTGGTCTGGTCTGTTCTCGTATGGGTCCAGAGCTTAATGGATTACCATCTACCCCTTGAATAGAAGTGGTCGAAGATTTAGGTTCTCTAGCTATCCCTCTTTCTGCAGCCCACTGATCATCCAAAAAGTTCCCTGCTGCCCCGCAATCAACCAATGCAGGTATACCCCTTAATGTCCTGTCTGGTAACAATATGGTCAGGGAGAGAACTACCATAGTCTGGTTATCGGAAGGTGGTTCTAAAGATGATCCAAATTTTTGTGGGGAATCCTGTGTCTATAATCCTGCCATCTTCCCCTCTACGGCAGGACCTTGGCGTTTCCCGGCACCGGGATCGATGCACGACGAGGTGGGACTAAGGGGCAATCGCGTAGAATGTGTGAAGAGGACCCACAATACATACATAGGCCAAGGGTCTTTCGTCTTTCTCTCTCAATACCAGAAAGAGGGCCTCGAACCGATCTGATTTGCATCGGCTCGTCCCCTGATGAGGGCTTGTTAGCGGGGGGATGATATTCTTGCATTGACCGGACACTCTTTCCCTTCCTTTTCTCATAGGAGCGTTCGTGCAGACGATAGTCTATCTGCATTGTGAGAGTAATCATATCTGCCAGATTGGCCGGGCAAGGAACTTTAGCAACCTCATCTTTAAGATCCTCTGACAGTCCTCGACGGAAGAGTGTGAGAAGACCACCATCAGGCCATCCCGTTTCGGCGGATAATTGTTTAAATTGAGTGATGTAGGACATGAGGTCTTTAGATCCCTGTCTCAAATCAGGTAGTCTTTCCTGAGTGGTAACCGCAACTTCTTGTCGCCTAAACATTGACTTTAGATTATTAGTAAAGGCTGGATAAGAATCACCAATGGCATTACCAGAGGTGACCAATGGGGTTGCCCAGGCTAATGCAGGTCCGGCCAAATGAGATATTAAGAACCCCACCTTGTCTTTATCAGTGGGAAAAAAAACGAGACTTGAAGGTAAACTGGATGGTACAGCTATCCAGAAATTCCTTCAACTTGTGAGGATCCCCATCAAATGTGCCCATTTCTAAAGTTGCTGGAGGAGTCTCAGAGAAAGCTCTAGCGACCTGTTGCTTAAGTTGGGCGTTGTCTTGTTTAAGAGACTGTACCTCGAGAGACATGGCTTGCATCGCAGCCATGAGCTGCTGCATTTGTTGCTCCATGGGAAAATCTGAAAGCTCAAGTGTAGTTCCTAATTATGGCATTGCTATCTGTTAGCTTCTGTAAACTCTGGTAACTATCTGATTACCTTTAGAACAACATTCAATCTCAAAAGTATCACTAACATGATCTGATAGCGACTTCCCATGAAGGATGCAAATGCTGAAATGAAAGTTCCCCCGTAAAAGCTCTACTCTCCCCTCACCGGAAATGATAATATGCCAGTGTGGGAAGGAGCAAAACCCCCAGGGAAACCCTCTGGGAAAGAAAACCCTGGACGATGTTGCTCACTGATAGTCTGGAAGAGGTCTTGAGGTAAGTAGAGGTCTTCGGTGTAACAGACAACTCGTATTGGAGATGGAGTCTCTATAGATGGAGCAAAACAAAAGAATTGATGGCTGGAAGGTTTAGAATAAATCTTGACCTCTGGCATTGCTCTGGGCAACCCGCCAGACCATCGTTCTTCACCTGCCAAGCCATTACAAAAGGGGAAAAACCATATGCAAATCAGGCTTGGTCCCATCCCCAAAGGGGTAGTCCAGCCTGAACTGCTAGGTCACATCCTTTTTGCACGAGACCACAAGCATCCCCAGACATGTTTCAGCCTTGTTGGGCGTCATCAGTGAGGAGTAGCTTGGGTCTCTAGGCCCAGCAGGCAAGGGACCCACGTCTGGGCATACCCTTCCCACTCGGGGTGACAATAGCAAAACAAAAGAATTGATGGCTGGAAGGTTTAGAATAAATCTTGACCTCTGCCATTGCTCTGGGCAACCCTCCAGACCATCGTTCTTCACCTGCCAAGCCATTACAAAAGGGGAAAAACCATATGCAAATCAGGCTTGGTCCCATCCCCAAAGGGGTAGTCCAGCCCGAACTGCTAGGTCACATCCTTTTTGCACGAGACCACAAGCATCCCCAGACATGTTTCAGCCTTGTTGGGCGTCATCAGTGAGGAGTAGCTTGGGTCTCTAGGCCCAGCAGGCAAGGGACCCACGTCTGGGCATACCCTTCCCACTCGGGGTGACAATAGCAAAACAAAAGAATTGATGGCTGGAAGGTTTAGAATAAATCTTGACCTCTGGCATTGCTCTGGGCAACCCTCCAGACCATCGTTCTTCACCTGCCAAGCCATTACAAAAGGGGAAAAACCATATGCAAATCAGGCTTGGTCCCATCCCCAAAGGGGTAGTCCAGCCCGAACTGCTAGGTCACATCCTTTTTGCACGAGACCACAAGCATCCCCAGACATGTTTCAGCCTTGTTGGGCGTCATCAGTGAGGAGTAGCTTGGGTCTCTAGGCCCAGCAGGCAAGGGACCCACGTCTGGGCATACCCTTCCCACTCGGGGTGACAATAGCAAAACAAAAGAATTGATGGCTGGAAGGTTTAGAATAAATCTTGACCTCTGGCATTGCTCTGGGCAACCCTCCAGACCATCGTTCTTCACCTGCCAAGCCATTACAAAAGGGGAAAAACCATATGCAAATCAGGCTTGGTCCCATCCCCAAAGGGGTAGTCCAGCCCGAACTGCTAGGTCACATCCTTTTTGCACGAGACCACAAGCATCCCCAGACATGTTTCAGCCTTGTTGGGCGTCATCAGTGAGGAGTAGCTTGGGTCTCTAGGCCCAGCAGGCAAGGGACCCACGTCTGGGCATACCCTTCCCACTCGGGGTGACAATAGCAAAACAAAAGAATTGATGGCTGGAAGGTTTAGAATAAATCTTGACCTCTGGCATTGCTCTGGGCAGGTAAGAATTCAATAGTGAAGAAAAGGCTGGAATAATTCAGGAGGCGTAGTAGGCTGGCACTTACGGAAAGAAGTTGCCGAATATACTGAGGACTATACGGTGATCAGGAACACCGGTTTCCAATACTGAGGTCCGGAAAAGGACATATCAGTCCACCCTTAGAGAAAAAGAGTTTATCGTTCTGCCAAAGCAAATAGGGAAAGGGTATGCAGAGAACGGGTGTTTGGAAGGATGCTAACTTACTTTGGATGGGAATGTCGAGAGTGCGGGTAGTCTGAATGGATGTTGGGAGCGGATGACTTGCCGGGGAAAAATGAGGCCCAGTACGAAACCGAGACGAGAGAGGAGAGTCTAAATAGAAAGGAGAGTAAATAGGCAGAGGTCAGGGAGAGTAAGAATTGATATAAATCAGCGAAGGACAACCTAGCAGCGATACCTATGGAGCGCCGAAATCAGCAGTAGCGACGCGGCGGGTAGCCGTACTTCCTTCACTAAATGGGATCACATGAGCAGCCATCTGCGTCTCTAGGGAGCGTGCCGAGTCTATACCGTTGTCTGTAGCTACGGTACGGACATCCACGGCCATCTTGGACAGGTTGGATCGTATTACTCCGCACACACAGCGGCGCTGCCAAAGAGACCAGTGCCGTAACGGCGTGACAGTCTGTGTGTGACATGCATGTATGTGCACAGGCATTTGTACTCACCTATGAGCCATTTGTCGCAATGCTTCCCAGCTTCCAGGGCCCGGTTCAGGGCGGACATTCTGAATATTAAACTGTCATGGGTGGACTCAGGATAGGTTGCATAGACAGAGGTGATGATTCTCTTGGCATTGCATACAACCTGCACGTTTTTGGAATGCCAGTGCTTGCGGTTGCAGTAGATGTTTTCAGTGGCCCTAGGTGGATGTAGGGCCACTTGGGTGCAATCGATGGCACTGAGCACTTTGGGGAAGCGTGCCACCCTGTAGAAGTCCAGGACCACAGCCTGCCTTTCTGCGGGTGTTCTGGGCATATATATGTGCCTGCGGACTGCGGGGCGCACAGTGATGATTGCCAACACCTGGTGTAGGCAATGTGACTGCGTGGGCTGTGAGACGCCCCCCACTATCGCAGTTGTCCGCTGAAATGACCCAGTGGCCAAATAATTCAGTACATTGAGCAATTTATCCAAGGGGAGCACAGGATGGTGATGCGAGTTCATCCTCCCACTCCCTGACCAGCTCTAGGATGATATGAGGTGGAAACCTATACCAGCCATATACTTGGTCATCAGGCATCCCAAAAAGGCTGGTCCTGGGAAAAGAAATGCGGGGCCTGGCTATTCTCCTCCTCCTGCGGTGTCCCACGATGACTGTTGCGAGGAATGGGACATTCATCGTAGCTGTATATGCCTGTTTGTTGTTTGCGTGCACTTTTATGCAGCGGGGGCACTTCCGCCTGCTTTCGTGTGGCGGACGTATTTGTGCGTGTGTTTTGATGTGCGCAGGTTTTCCCTATTCGATTCCATGAATACGTGTTGTTCACTAGTGTGTGGGCGTTGCGTGTGTTTCCCAGCGGTACTTCCCACGTTACGCCTACATTTTCACATGTTGTTCCCCATTCCCTGTGTTCTGCCTGCTTTTTAGGTGTGTGTTCGAGAATTTGTGCGCTTTCCCCATTCCTGTAGGGCACGCGTTTGGAAAGTCGCAGTGACGTGTAAGGTAAGCGTGGATTTGGCGCACATCCCGGGAAAAACACGCACAGGGCCTTCCATGAATCGCACGCTAGCTTTTTCACACTTGCGCCAGTTTACGCCACAAATTTCGGCGCACATTTATTCCATGAATTACCCCCAAAGAGTGTTGATTTATATAATAGTTCTGCGCTATTTTCGGTGGATAGGAAAACGTAAACCCCACTGTACATAAATGTGATATTAATTACAAGTTCATACAAGCTAATATAAAATGTATATTATTAACTGAACATAAAACAAGTTTCTATTTACCTTCAAGAAAGTGTACAGTGGATGTTCCTTGAGTCCATTTACCTCAACCTTTGCAAAGATCGGAAAATCTGGACTAAACCCCTGCCCGGGTCTGACATACTTTAAGACGTTCAGTGTTTCTTTATTCTCCTCTGAAATGTAAAATAACAAACGATCAATTGTGTTCACCCAGGTAGGCGTTCAGAGAGACAGTTTACAGTAGTTCTCATCTGAATACTACACTTTGAAAATGATTAACGTATTCTTTGTTTTCTCTAGAGCATATACAAATTAATACATACATTCATTTCGACATGCTTTAAAAATGGCAAATGCATCACAATCAGAAATAGGCAAATGAACATTAAGATGCCAAGCAAGGTAAAGAAAGATATAAACATATTATTTCCTATGTTATAAAAGTCATAATTCGTGCCTTATGACTTTCTTTAATCATATTCTACAAACGTACACAAACTGACATTGCCTGTGCCATCATAAAAATGCCTATTTGCATTATCACTGATGACCACCTCATAATTGTATTTCTCTGGGTCAGGGCCAAATTGAGATCATATGCCCAATTCATAAAAGGTGAACATTTTTCCCCCACATTGACAGCAGTCACAGCCGAGGAATCTATGAGAATCTAACAAAATAAATAGACATTATGTTTGCCTGAGCCCTACTAGATGGGGTTAGGTTACACAATAATTGATAGTCTGGGCCTTCACAAGTTCTTACTATTCCGTGGTCCCAGCCCTTGCCTCCCTCATTTGATTGTGTCTGTCTTGGTAGTGGCTAAGCAGTCACTCACAGTCTTTGGGAATTATATAATTTCAAACACCTTCTTCTTGACTTTCTTGAGACTGCAGTTAATGTTGTCAGTATCTTCTACCAAGCACCCTCAAATGGTACCCTTAATATGCTTCCAGTGGAGGTCAGGCAGCAGGCAGCAATTGGGCCTCAGGGGACCGACACCTTCCCCTCGTAGTCACACTAGATATATTGGCTTCGCAGCCTGGCCTCACCTTGGCTCTTTGGGTCTCATTCAAGCTCCTGTCCTGGTCTCTTCTCTACACTTAAAGAACACCAGTTTATCTATCAAGGACTTTGTAGTCCTTGCCCTCCTTGACAGAGTTATTCCCCCTTTATCTTCTCTGAGTCCTCTCCTCCACCTGGTCATCGCCCATCTCCTGCTGTCAGTCTCTCCCACATCATACTCATGCCTTGCCCTCTTCTTTCTTTAGTTTTCCTTGGCCCTTCTCTTCTTCTTTTGCCTTTCCTTGTGTATCACTCCCCATTCTCTTTCTTCCTTTTAGGTTTGCGTGTACCACCTCCACCTTCACCGTCTTAAGAAGTTCTTCTTTCTCCACTTCTGCTCTTTTCTCTTCTCCCTATCACCTTCTCCGTTCCACCTCACCTACACCTCTGCCTCTCCGCTATCTCTCCACCTCCTCCTATCTACCCCCTGCTTCCTTTCCTCACCACCTCTTCCTCTCTACTCCTTTGCCTTCCCTTTTTTCTCCTCCTCCTTCAGGCACTTTCCTCTGCCTATTACATACTGCTCTATGCTCTCTTCGTTCTCCTCACAACCTCCTCCTCTTTTCTCCCTCTCTCCTCCTCTCATCCCTTTTCCCACTCTCCTGCTACTCTCGACCTGCTACTCTCGACCTGCTCCTCTCTCCTTCTCCTCACCACTCAGCCATACATTGAACTGCACTCACCTGCTCTCCTGAACCTCTGCATTCTGACTCCTAACTCTCGTCATTGTTATGCCTTAGCAGGTCTGGCTCAGGTTGTGTAATGGTGAGATCTGTGGCAGCTGTGTGAGAGCTGTGAGTGGGCTTGTTGGAATGGGTGAAGCCTGCAGAATTGCTAATTTCTTTCAATTACGTGCCAGATCACACAACGGCTCTGGACAACGACTCTGTGAGAGGTGTGCCGCAATTTCTAAATGAACAGATACTTGTCTCCTGGTTGTATGGTTCCCCAATTGCTTTAGGGGTCGGGTGTGGTTCCTGCATAACCACTGCAGAGCCACTAAATCTGGGGAAAGTGAAATCCGAGCCAATGTTCACGAGCTAGGCTTGCAATCTCATCTTGGTCTATCATACATGCTTCATGACTGACCCAGAGTTCAGAGTGCTGCGGTCGCAGGACCTTAAGGGGCTCCTCCACTCTTTAGATTCCCTTTTAAGATTCGGTTTTATGCACATCTTGCAGCACCCCATGTGGCAGAAATACATCTGTAACTGCTGATGGATGCTCGAAACATTTGAGCGATTCTATCAGTCACCACAGTAAACATAACCAAATAAACATGAGTGTTAAATTAACCAAAATCAATTTTCTTTAATGTGACTTGATTCCAGAATGAGGTGTACATTTTCAGTTGCCATCAAATTGGAAGAGATTATATAATCCTCCCTGTATTTGGGGCTGAACAGATGTAGTAACCACTGGCCAGCCTGAGCCTGAGGGCCTCAATGAGGATTCTTTGATATTACCAGCCCTGTCCGCACATGAATGCATCAGACTATTACCAGTCCGGGCCTTTCTCTGGGGTGCTAATTGTTTTTTGGGGGAAATCCTGACCATGATTGAAGCGAGTGCCCAATTTCCTTTAAAAAAAACACAACACAAGAAGATGGCATAAATACAAATTATTAAAGAGATTAAGCACCTTTACTATATCTATGTCCTAGGCTGGGTGCAATGACGAAGAAGAGATGGCACAGGGAGGGGAGAGGCATGTGGAGGTAAGCGGTATGCAGGGTTGGAGGGTTAGGGGTATCTATGTCTGTGGTGGAGGTAGAGAGAGTGAAGAAATGTGCGGCTGGGGTAGTGGAGGAAAATGATGGCCAGGAAAGAGAGGAGCTGAAGGCTAGGAAGGGACCAGAGCATTTACTGTCAGATTCCGCCAGCGTTCCTGGCCACCTGATTGACCAGTGTCGCTCCCTGGAAGCTAATAAAGCAGCAATCAATGACCTTGTAAGAAGACAAACCAAAGGGCTCAAAACTGAATTGCCTAAGGAATGCTCACACTTAATTGTCCCTCATCTGCCTAGTAAAGCATTTTGTGGACCAGTATTTAACCTCTAGTCACAGTATGGCTGAATCCAGGCAAGCAACTTCACAAATATGTAGTATTGTCCTCTTTTATGGATAAATACAGATATTTTGGCTAAAGTTGTCTCTAGTAGATGTTTCATTATATAGCATATCTGCTACTCTAAGGTCACCCAGGATTCATCCTAGGGGGTCTCAAGCATAGTGGAAAACTAAGGTCAATTGGCCACAAAATACCATTAGATCGAGCTACAGTTAACACATTGCCATTTTGGGCAACACACACATTTCTATTTCGATCTCTAATCAATTCAGCCAATTGTAGGATCGCTATTGCAAACAACAGGGGTGAAGAGGGCACCCCTGTCTCGTACCCCTACCTATGAGCACTGGTCTGGTCAGCTGACCATTAACCCAGGTCTGAGCACTAGGAGAGGTGTACAATAAAGAGACCAGTGACATAAACCCTTTCCCACCTCGCATCCGCCTCAACACTATAAAAAGAAAGAGGCATTCAACTGAGTCAAACGCCTTTTCAGCATCTAATAATGCTGCCACTGAAGGAGTTTCCTGATCTTCCGCTGACATCAACCCAAATATACATTGTAACCCATAAGAAATGGAACAGGCGAGAATAAAGCCAGATTTATCTGATTGAACACACCGACACATCAGAGGAATCGCCTAGCTGCCAAGATCTTGGCCAGTATTATATTATACAAGTTGCTAAGTTAAATAGGGTGGTAAGATGCTCACTCAGCTGCAGTCTTTCCTGGTTTCAACAATATAGTGACCACTGCCTCCTGCATCGAATTAGGAAGTATTCCATCAATCACTACCGGCTGATACAAGTCCAACAGACGAGGGGCTAGGATATTCGCATAAGCTTTATAAAATTCACGGTAAACCCATCTGGACTTGTAGTTCTCCCAGACGATAATGACCTGATCTCTTGATGTACCTCTTATAGGGTGATAGGGTTGCTCAACCATTTCCTCTTATCCTGTCCCAACCAATATAATGCTACCTGGTCAAGAAACCGGTCTAACACTGATTGTAAGACGCTTGTACTATCCTTAATACCCATCACATCTGATCTAGATGTCTCAGCCCTGACTGTACTAGCTACTAACCTACCCGGGCACTGACCCTCCCCACACTGATGTGCTGATAGCCACCTCTGCAGGAATTTCACCTCCCTCGGTGCCACATTATGACGTGCCCTCATCTGCTTGACTGGATCACCTGCAAAATAAATATCTGTCTGTACCTGCCATAGTGCTACCTCACTATCTGCCAGTTCTCTCCTAATTGTTTGCAATATGCCAGACTCCTTCAAAATGCACTCCCCCTTCATAACACACTTAAGGTCCTCCTACAATACGGATTTCGATCCAACAGAATTTTCATTATCTGTGAAAAAAAGTGGTGACGACATCAGAAATCGCAGTGCGAAATACAACATCTGCCAGACCCTCATTTTTGAATACCCATGCATTTAGCATTTTCCCCGGTATCCCCTTATTCATAACCACCGGGGCATGATCAGACATGATATGCGCCAGTATCGTACAATCCCTGACCAATCCAGTCACCCTTTCAGAGACAAAAAAGTAGTCAAGTCTGGATGCCGACTGATGAGCTGTGGACCTAAAGGTATACCCAATTTCTCCATCATGGTGCACCCTCCAGAGGTCGCTCAATTCCCAAATCGAGCACTGCACCGGATTCATCACTGTATTAAAATCACCTGCCCAAAGTATGACGCTAGATGGGTGCTTGGACAGTTGCACATCTATCCACTCCAAAGTATCCACCCATTCAGCATTAGGTCCATAATAGTTCACCAAAGTGACCTGATGTCCATGCACTACCCCAGTCACCAACACAGTTCTGCCCATTCACCTTTTCACTAAAACGAAAGCTCACAAAATCACTAAAGAGAGTACACACCCCTCTAGAAAAGCTTGAATATGATCAAAAACATCTATGACACCCCTGAACTGTACCAAAGCATGACTCCCCCAAGGTGCACAGACACATCTCCTGTAGGAAGGCGACGTCAACTCTATGACGTTTCATATACAACAACAGCCTATGGTCCTTCAATGGGAAGTTCAGAAATCTTACATTGTATGACATGCAATGTTACCCACTAGACATTATAGGCTATGAATGCCAACTACTCTACCGGGATTACCATTCATCTTCATTTGACACACCAGTGAATCAGGAATCCCATCAAGAGTAAACTGCTGTCTGTAACATCTGAGGTCATACAACCAGCCTCCCTCCAAAAACACACCTTTCTCTCTTGCTCGATGAAGAACAAGGTCTCTATTCTGATAGTTTAACAGCCTTGCTATAATTGGTCGAGTATGGGCTTCAGGAATGGGTCTCCCTCCACTAAATCCGATGCACCCGTTCAAGAATAAATGCTGAAGAAAATCCTTCATGACTCACAGCCTCTTGTATGATGGATTCTACCAGGAGTTCCATTGATCACTGGTCAGCCACTTTAGGGACCTCAATTATTCTGAGGTTGTTCCTTTGGGACCTGGATTCGAGATTCATTCTATTTGTCAGCCAGTTCTTTAAAAGGGAAGTTCGGTCCAAAATGTTATTGGCCTATTTGGGCATGTATTTTTGAGCATACATCGATCGATCGTAGAAAAAATTCCAGTGCATCTTACCTTAGTTTTTCTGACATTTACACTTGTGAAACTGACGGGTTGGGTGCTGCCATCCTGTGCTAAACTCAGGAGATGATCCATCGCCCTAAGTTCAAGTGCCCTTGCGGGAATAATTCAGATCACCCACCCCTCAAGCTGACATCACTAGACGCTTATGCCCCTTTTCACAATGCCAATGCACGTCTCATAACAACGTCCTCTTTGCGCAGTCTATTGAAGTGTCTCCATGAAATGTCAGGATGCCTCTTTCCTCGACAAGTATAAACAAACCCTTTCTGATCAGACAACATTGGAGTTTCTTTTTTCTTTGTGTGAGTATATTTCATTCACAGCCTCCCTGACTTGCTCTGTTCAGCTATCTACCAAGTGCGACGTACTGAGAGCAGGTACCTACAATACCCTAACTAAATTAACTCAGTAATCGCTTTTATTCAGAGGAGGAAATGGTTGAAAGAGAAAGAACCCAAAATGGGGAATCAGATGAAAGTCGCAACTATCAATCACTGGTGCCTGGTCCCAGTCACATGGAAGACATTTCCACATGGTGTACCTGCCATTAATGTGAGGTGATGCCAACTGTGGTGGAGAACTGCGGTTGTAGAGAAAACTCTGGCTGCTTGGCCTACATAGTTGTAGAAGGCACACCACCACTATGACATCAGGGTAGTCTGCCTTACAAGATCTGTGTTGCCAATGGTACGACGTTGTTACATTGCCAGGTATTTTTTACTGAGTTTTTTTCCAGAAATGTTCGACTGAATAAACTCATCGGAAAATATGGCGGGGGGTTAAGGGTATATAAGGAGTTGGGGATGTGGGGAATAGGGACTAGATAACAGCAAAGGCAGGGTTTGGGGGAAACCCCCCCCAAATATATATATTTTTTAAATTCGATGAGATTTTACGGCTGAACATTTTCGTCAAAAAACTCAGCGATAAAAATACCTGGCGATGTAAGAACATAGAACCATTGTGAATGATGATGGTCCTTATGCACGAACTTCGAGCAACAGTTTGTCCTCATAATCTGAGTAATGAGTACGCTTCCTCTTTATACGTTGCGTGTTTGCCAACCAAGACCGCTAACATTTTAGGTTGTTCTCCCATGTCATTAAAACTTTGATGGATCACTGACGAAAGAATTCTTCTGATATTTGAAAAATGTCTTGTTCTAATCTCATGCCAAAGTTAACATTATATTTAACGGCCAAACAATTCCATTTTTTTCACTTTGAGTTAAAAACAATATTTCCCTATGTCACAAACTATTTTTGTTGGAATGGGTATTCACATTTTGAATTCATCCCTACTTGAAAACAAAAGTGCTGCCGGAAACTAACAAGGTGCCAGATACCACATACACCTCCAAGGGTTCATCCACATGGGGAGCATTGGCCGCATGGCTACCCCAGACCCAGTGTCTCCAGACTCCCCTCTGACGACCCTGTCCCTGCAATCAACATATGTATGTGTCCTTTCACTATGTTCCGGACCTATTACGCTCACATCATCCACACCCATCCACATCCGGCATCAATCCACACCGTCTAAAAAATGTCCCTGTTCCCCAATACCTGTTTACAATCCAGAAATATCACAGACTAAAATAACTGAAGCGTCTTCAGAATTGATCAACAAATGTATTCATGATCTGAACTTCACTATTCCTAGTGTGGAGGACTTGTCCACCACCATCAAATCACAAACCACTGTACTGTGGGATGATTGGTTATTAAGGGAGCCAAAATCCCTTGTATTCGACTGCTGCCTGCTAGAGATTATCAAAATGATTAAATGCGATCATCAATTGCATTGGAGGATATGAGGGGAGCCATTGGTGAAGTTTACTCGTGTAGTCAAATGCACCAACCTGAAGATCAAGGGTCGCTGTGTCCACCAACATAACACATTTTCATGGTTTGCTCAACCAATTCTCGGAAAAGTGATTGCTGCAAATGTACTTTGTTCACCTGATTTGTTGTTTAGTAGATGAACGTTCAGTAAATTTCAAGTTCTGTGAATTTGTGGGACTGGAGTTCCTTGCTAAAACTTCACACTACACATATCAATTTCTTGTTCCCCACTATTAGCCAGGTCTGGAATCTCAAACAGGTATCAATGGACAATGCTCTTGCGGGCAAAAGGCTCAGGCTTACTGGTGATGGACAGTGCAACAGTCCTGATTTTTCTGCTAAATATTGCACTTACCACTTCCAAGACATAGAAAGCAAAAGAATTGTGAGTTAAGTCATTGTGCAAGTTTCTGAATGTACATCTTCTGCTGCCATGGCCAAATATGGTTTCATTAAATCCATTGAACATCTGAAATCCAGGAAAATACAAATAGACCTGATAGCCACTGACAGGAATGTTGGAACAGCAAAGGCAATGTGAGAGCAGTTCCCACACATACAGCATCAATATGATATATGGCTCATCACAAAATCAATTTCTAAAAAATAGCAGCTGCTGGTACAAAAAAAGGGTACAAAAAACATGTTTAATTGGTCACAGTGTATTAGCAACCATATTTGGTGGAGCTGAAAAACTTGTGAGAGATCTGTAGATAATGTTCTTAATAAGTGGAGTTCAATGCTGCACCATTGTTCAAACATGTACTCTTGGGAAGAAAATGAACCTTTCCACAAATGTGTACATGGACCTTTGAATAAGGAGCAGGGGCTTAAGAAAAAGTGGTTGGTGCCAGACTCTCCTACTCATACAGCACTCAAGAAGATTGCATGCAACAAAACACTTTTAAGAGACATGAAGTGACTCACAGAATTCTATGACATTGGAGATGTTTAGGTGTTCCATAATATATGCCCAAAGTACAGGTCTAAAAGGTTGCATTTCGGCATAAATGGTATGAAGGCCAGAACAAGACTGACTGTACTTGCACACAACGAGAACGTTGGTAAGGAATGAGCCAGAACTGCAGGATCTTTCAGGATGCTTTGTTACAACATGGCGTTTACAAAAAGCAGCAAACAGTGGGTGGCATAGCCAATATTCCAGCAGATGGATTTTGAATTTTTTAAAGATCTGACATAGACTGTGCTGGCCATGCACGCACATGGAATGGCTCCCGAGTTTGTTGCTAGTTGCCCAGCCTATGCCACAGAACATTGCAAAATTGATTTCTCCTCCAAAATGTGAACTTGTTGAAAGGTTAACTTCAAGATTCAAATGATGTGTTGGGGTCTTTACAATTTTATCCAAAGCAAGTTTCAATCATTTATCTAACGTTTTGAAACGTTATTGATCACAAAGAAAATGTAATACTATAACACTTGTAATGTAATTGATGAAGAATTTATTTTGATTTAATTATTGTTTGTGATGTAATATTAGTATATATGCATTAATAGTTCTGTTTTAGTTGTCCTTTTCTAAAATATTGTTTTCCCTCTATATGATAGATTTATATTACAACAATAAATAACAATGTGATTATTTTAGGCATGTGCCTTTATTTTAAAATTATGGATAAGTCTTTTATGATTAAAATTCTGTATACATATGTTTTTCCATTTTAAAAAAATGTGTAAAAGGTAATGGCGAAATTTTCATTACGAGAAATAGAACATTGATAGCACGAAATGTATTCACACAATTGAATCTTTACATTACAACATATGCCCGATGTAATGTTACATGTATTACAATTTATCTTGCACACAGAACATGGATTGACAGGAAAAGGACTATTAGTTTTGTGGTTAATAGTAATCAAGCATTATGACAAGGCTGAAGTCGAAGGGACACAAGTGTGGATGGAATGGCCCCACTGTTTTCAGGAGTCCCCCCACTTTTTCTAAAGGCAGCTTCATATGCTAATTTCCAGTGAAAGAACATTCAATTGGTATGTTAATGATTCCGCCCAATTTATTTGTGGGAATTGACCACTGGATTATGGTCTGACCATGCACAACGCCGAGGAAATAGGCTGACAGTGTATGGATTTTAGCATGCAACAAACATGCATTTAATGGTACATTTGGAAGAACATTACTTCTCTGCCGCATTGCATTAAGACAAGTTATTAAGATGAGTCTTAATTGAAACATATGTTCTTAATGCAAGTATGCATCCCCTTGTTAGAACAAGTAAGGAGTCATGCCAGTTCCACAAGAAGTTGCATTGGCTTGCAAGTCAGGCATAGATCTTTTGCAATGGACACTCAATCTAATGACGTACCTTTCATGATTTATACCTCTGTCTCATTTACCCTGTGGTCTTCTTCCATTATGCCACATGCTTCATGCCCCTTCATCCTCCGCTTAGTTACAATTAAGTTTTACACCTCAGTTACCCTTTTGCAACGTCCCTTTACTCTTTACTCAATTCCCTTCCCTTACCTAGCACACAATCCCTTTCCTTTGCCCACATTGTTCATTGACTAACTGCTTGTAACTCTCCCGCTTCCATGGCCCTGGTTCACATGTACACGGTAGATCACATTTATTTGCCATTCATCTTCTGCAGGGCACGACAGAAAAGTGTGGTCGGGTACTTGATTGTAATTGTTGCTATGGGGACTGCCCGTGGCAACACAGCTAAAGACGCTGAGTTGACTTGACATTTATTTTGCTACAATGTTGCACTTTCTTGTAAAGTTTGCGGAATACTTTAATTCATGGAATTAGAGGTAAATGCAAGAGATGTCATCCAGGATATTGTAATGGAGTAAGAGTGGCCTATAATATGTATTTGTGTTTTCAAGGAAGCAGAGGCACTTTCCTCCAAAACACTTAAAGTTTTTAGAAAGGGCCATGGAAAAGGGTGAAAAGGATCACATCTCAGATGCCCACATTCTCAAGCCCTTTTACAGGAAATTCTTAAAAGGGACAATATTGACTACGATGTGCATGCAATATAACCAGTAATGGTATTATTCTACTATTAAGTAATACATGACATTTACCTCCTTCTGTACGTGTTATTCAACTGTGCCCAAAAGTGAGTATGACAAACTAGCACACTTCTAATATTCATGATTATTATTCAGGGTGCTTTTAAACTATTTTTGTAATGAACTTGTAAGTGCTCAAGAATCTCATCGGAACAGAGGAGAAGCAGTCATACAGAATCAAAGCAAGGAAAAACTCTTCTAAGTTATGGAGTCTAACTAAATTGGCAAGTAGGATTTGTGGTAAGTGGAAGCAGATTGCAACAGACAAAAGGTTTATGGGCCACAGTGTTAGCCAACATTGACATCCCTAGAGACAGAATATGTCACTTAAATGCATACTTTGCCGATGTGCAGTATGAAAAAGCACCAGTGGCCTATGCTCATTTCCATCTCACTGTGGAGGCCCACATGTGGAGGCCACCCAGGCACACCTGCAACATTACTGACATCAACATGATTGCTTGGTTAGATCTACACAGAAGCCAGTAAGCCTTTCAAAACTCAGCTCATTCTAGACAAGCTATAATTTTAAGGGTGATCTCTTTTTATTTTCTTTGCTCATTGCACCTCTGGCCCTGGGAGCAACTGTCTAGCCAGCCCGGTGGGCATTCACCCCTGTGCCCCCCTTCCCGGTCCACCCGTGCCGTCTCAATATGTTAACCCACCGCTTTTCATCCATCAATATCCACGCATCTGTATTTCACGCTGTAACCATATTAATAAGTCACATATGATTTGTGAAATTAGTTTGTGCATTTTTAATCCACACTGAAGGTGGGTAGCGAATACCTAGCTAGCTAACAGCAATACATACTTATCAGGTGTTGGGAAGTACGTGCATTGAGTAATGTTGCAATAGGTGGCAGAGTCCCAAGGGTGGAATGATTTAACAGATGGACAGAATTTCAGAGGTCGTTGTATTGGGTTCGAGGTGGAAAAGCCTGTTTTCATGTTAAGTATTCGAATTCTGTTTTTTGAGAAGTGAGGAGATTGCTTGGATGCGTACAGGCTTGATACAATTAGGTTTCATTGTGATGTGGTTGCTTGACTTTACACTGAAGAAAGACTGGCATGAGTTAGTGAAATCTCTTTCAACAGTAATGCAATCACCACCTAGCCCGATCTGAACCCTATGAGTAGACAGATCTGCACCCCACCTACACTGCTGCAGGATTGCCTCCCTTATGGGCATCTATAACAAAGAATACATACAGGCCAAGAGCACATAACTGGTTGTGCTATTAGCGCACAGCAATGTTTGGTGTCTGTGATGTGCACCTTTCCTAGCCGCATCTGTAGAAGTAGCCAAAAATGGGGTGGGAAAAGGCACTTTGAGACCATTAAAATAGAAATATATATTTTGGTATGTGGAACAGTTGAAGTATTTCATTAGTTTCACTGTACAGCTTCCAATTGAAAGCAGAAAAGAATAGTTTTTCATTTTTGTAGCATTTTTTCCTGGCTGGCTGAGAACACACAATAAAGGGTCTCTTTGTTAATTGTCCTTGAATCACCCTTACTAACAATTTGAAGGACACAATGGGTTGAATATCCACAAAAAATTGATAGGATTCACTATGATGAAATCGGATATACGAAAGTTAAGTTTCTATTACTGAGACCTGTCGTTCTAGGAGGTTGCTCATCTTTATATGGAGACAATGGAAAATCAGCAAATAATGGAAGCATAGTTTTACATCATATTTATGCGACTGAGGTTGGCATGTGTGTTGTATGTTTGATGATTACAATGTGCCTGATTACTGTTCAATTTGATGCAAAGACTAGACATTGTACATGTAAAGTTTACCATAAATTGTTAATTAACATATTTATATATTCTGTATATTCTTTTTAAAATGGGTACTGAAATGTATTTTTGCATTGCCAAATTTACATAGCTATGTTCTGTCGATGTGCATTTGTCATGGATACTATCTTCACGTGGGCAGATTTTACAACCAGAATTGGACAATAACCAACAACAACACATCTGTAATATCAATATTTTGAGACGATTGCACCAATTTGTCCTTTTACGATTGCAGTAATAAAGAGTAACATGCCGGCCTTTATGGTCTGAATACGTGCAGATGGAAAAGTGTTGCATCACAAAGTGAAACGACTCCTTCTTCTCACTAATGGAACACCATGTGCGTTAATGAAACACTGGTGATGGAACATAAGCGCATTTATTTTACAGAACTTTGACTAGAGAATGCAAATACAGGGATTAATCAATCTATCAACCCAATCCACAATGTATGACGGAGCTTGACAGTTATAGAAAAAATGCAAAGCAAGCAATGTTTGCTAGCTATCACTGCTATTGGCAAAAGATATCAATGTTTTCGTGGATGTAATCTATTTTGAGCATTATGTTATGTTGTGCTGATTTATACCGTGCAACGCTACCACCCAGGGGAAGTACCAAGGCGCTCATGTTGCTCTGGAATAAAGGAGGCCTGGGGAGGTTAGTGAGGATAGGAGGAGCAGATAGGTTCAAAACCAGGAGGAACTAGTGTCTGTGAGTGTTCTTTTGCATGTGGGAGTTGGTGCGCAGGCCCCATGCATTGTAAACAAATGGGTAAGACTCAGTGCCTCAGGTGTGTTCTACTGTTTGTGTTAATGTGTTGTGTGGGTTGTGGTTGTGTGCACTAGTTAGGCTGTGTTCATAAGTGATCCTGAGTCTTGCGTAGTCAATTCTTGTGAGCATTAGGGATATGATTGTGAGAGTTCTGTGACTGAGGGAGAGGTAGGGGAGTAGTCCTCTGAGTAGTCTTAGAAGGAAGAAGCATTTTTTGGTGATTTCAATGACTTGCGGTTCCAGAGATAGTCCGTTTTCCATTAGTATTCCTAGGTTATTTACTACATCGGTAGTAAATACCACCAGTACCACCAGTTGTGGGTTCCATCCATCGAATCCTGTGGGTGAGAACATTATTTCAGTTCTTACCGGGTTCAGTTTATGGTTTTTCGTTCTCATCCAATTGTAGATGTTTGTGAGGCAGTTGTTTTGTTCCTGTGTTCTGTTTGTTTTCACCATCATTTGGGTCTTGTCTGCATAGTTGTAGGCGGTAAGTCAGTGGGTTTGAATGATTTTCATCAATGGGCACATGTAGATGTTGAAGAGCAGAGGAGCGACGCTGGATCCCTGAGGGACTCCGCAGGACTTATTTTTGGTGTTTGAGGTGAACGGTGGTAAGAAGGTTCTTTCGGTTTGGTTTGTTAGGAGTGAGGCGAGCCATTTAAGGGCAGATTCCTGTATGCCACATTCTGTCATTCTTTTTATTGGTTTTGCATGACTTATAGTGTCAAATGCTGCCGCTATGTATCATGAGAATGGGTGGAGCATATCGTTTTGACTAGTGATGTCAGCTTGAAGAACGGGTGATATGAATTACTGGTGCAAGGGCACTTGAAGTTAAGGGGGATGGATCAACGGCTAAGTTAAGTACAAGATGGTGTTACCCAACCTGTCAGTTTCACAAGTGTAAATGTTAGAAAAACAAAGGTAAGATGCATTGGAATTTTTTTTACAATCAATCGATCGATGTATGCTCAAAAAATACATGCCCGATCAATCGGGTCAATACCATTTCTAAGCAAACTTCCCCTTTAAGCGCCCTTGTAAACTGGGTAAGTTCCTGCAAAGTTGCAGAAGACTCATCCACAACCGTGGAAACCCTCATCTCAGTTTCATCTAATCTTTCACCATGTTTATCCATGCGGATCTGCATATGATCCACTTTGCAGGTTAAAGTGTCCATCTTGCCATCTAGAGATTGAATGCCAGATTGCACTTGCGTAAACATTTCTCGAATATCTTGTCAAGCTTCACTTGAATCAGCTGCTAGCAAAGGGGCTGCACACATGGTGGTGCTTCCACTGCCTTATTTTCTTTATTGTGAGCTGGGGTGTCAAAGTGGAGTTTAAACGGTTGTCTCTCCAATTTACCCATATTGAACATATTGAACAAAGGAATAGTTTAATGTATCAGTGTCCTAGCTACAGACTTGACCCCTTTGTACATTGTCAGACCACCAGTTAGTGTCAGTGCAATTTTAACAGCACACAGTTCATACCCAGTACTGGGGAAAATACTCTCACCTACCAGAGAGGTTAAAACCAAGGGGGCTTACAGATAAAAGGAGCCCACATTAGCAATATTACTGAAACTCAAGAGCTAAACGCCTCAAACACACCAATCATCCAGCACCTCCTGCCGCCTCTCACGTTACGCCTCAAGCCGGTTCTTGAGCCCTTCGTCCGATTACAAACCTAGCATTGACATCCCCCAATGGACACACTCCTCAAGAGCAATCTGCACAATCTGAGCCATCCAATTCCACTAGTGAAGGACTAGGAAAGCCATGAGCCACCAGGCCATTCCAGGAGGTCAACCCCGAAAGCATGTCAAGCCTGGCCAACTCAGATGTCAGACACCACCAGTCTCATTTATTGGCAGCTCTCCACACCGGAAGACAGGGCCTGGCGAGCGAACCCTGGTCTGGGACTCATGGTAGGCAATGATCTCCCCCCGCTCGCGTTCTCACCATTCCTCAGCAGTGATGCAAGTCTGCCGGCAAAGCAGCCTCATATCGCAGGTATAACCACCCAGCAGCATTACTGTAGGACGTTCGGTTCTCTACTCCACCACGCCACGTAATGGTTCCATGCACCACTGTGGCACCCTCGCACCGGATCGATGAAGAAGGGTCAATTCAGGAGGGGAGTTCCTCCAGGTGGATACCCGCGATGGTCACATGAGATATGGTTCACAATTCGTGGCTGTTAGGCGGCACACTAGCAGGATATTTTTCGGAGTTCTAAGGGCCGTCCAGGAGCTCACATACAAGCAGACTTCTTTGTTGGGCTCACAAGCCCCCTTCCAAGGTTTTTAAATATGTAATCGGGGATACATACCAAATACCACTTGAAAGTGTTGAAAGGAATGTTGATTATAGCAAAATGACAAGTTAAAGTTCAGCACCAACCAATGAAAATCAGGATAGTAGTACAAATGTATATCTGCAGTACATGTATCCTGCATTTAAGCTACATCTGTGTCACATGTTAGGGTTGCCTACTAAAAATCACGTCCTTTATGCTCTGCATCCTGACCTGTTTTAGTCATTCGTGTTTTGTTGCTTTCATCAGGGCAAAAAGGCTAGTAAGTCTCATTATATGCTAATTTACATTACACACTAACCTACTGTTTAATTTAAGTAGGTTATTCCGATTGTCCTGACAGTGATATTCCAAAAGGTATTCCAAAAGGATCCAGTAAGGAGCAAGGGTGTATTTTTATTGTGTATGATTTTTTTGTATTTTTTTTTAAACATGTATTTAATCATTTGGGCCAGGAAAATGTTGCAGGGATAAAGAGAAAATAAAATAAAGTGTGCAGTTTGAAAGTATACATTCAGAGGCAGTCTGTAACCCAGTTTTGATCTCCATGTTCCACTCTTCCATTTCTATGTACTTGTCCGGTATCAGTTGAAACAGAGTTTGCTTATTTCTTAGTCACATAGTCAACATTACCATTGTGAGCTTCATCATTGCGGTATGCCACCGTTCTAAACGCCCTCTCTTCTTCAATTTGCAATGTTGGAAAGTACATTTCTGCTTAAAGCGTCACACTTCTTGACCCATACCCTAGACATTCTGTCAATTCCCATTGACTGGGGTCTGATGATAAATATCAGAAGTAGGAGAGTCATCCTCAGATAAAAAATGAATACATATTGATTGATTATTGATAAACTGATCACAAATAGGATACTGTAGTTCAGTAGCATGTCATATATGTATTGTTTATTCTCTTAGGTACATTTCCAGCATATATCTGATTGTTGGAGTTTCGGTTTACAAAGTTTCCTGTTTGTCCATTCAAATCTGAAGCACAGGGTTTCACTGTGGGAAGCACATGTTTATGTTAAGGTGTTTAAGAAGCCTTCTGCTGATCCTTCCTCTCCGGCTAACTATTGCCCGATCTCCATCACTCCTTTCCTGAGGAAACACTTGGAAAAGCTGGCCATCTCCCAGCTTAATATGCACACTGACTCTGTTTGTTGTCTCCACGGCCACCTGTCTGGCTCAGAGCTGCCAGAAGCACAGAAACTTCTCTCCTGAACACCTGCAAAGACCTGCTCTTTAACCTAGATTCTAACTTTCCTTCATTCACCTCGATTTTTCTTGTGCCTTTGATATGGTCAACCATGCCATCTTGCTCAATCGCCTCCATGATAACCTGGGTATCACTGATCAGGCCCTGGCCTGGCTGACCTCCTTTCTCACTGACTGACCCTCTCAGGTCCAACTGGGGTATTTTCTCTCCTATATCTCTTTCTCTCTAGTTGTGGTGTTCCCCAGCGGTCTAACCTCTCTCCCTGGCTGTTCAAGCAATACCTGGCACCTCTTGCCCACCGCATTGCTTCCTTCTGCCCCAACTTTCAGTGTTATGCGGATGACAACCAGCTGTCTTTCAGGCTCTCCCCTCAGCAGCCTCTTCTCCTTCTCTCATTCCAGATTGTCTGACCACAATTCAGGAATGGTGTGCCACCAATGATCTCTGCCTTAATGCCAGTTAGACTGAGATCCTCCTCATGGGAACATAAGCTCCCTCCTTTCCTCTCTCTCTCTCTGGCCACCCACTCTGGGCCCTCTTCCTGCTTCTACTTGTGAGGCTAATAACCTTGGGGTCATCTTCGATTCCACCCTCTCCTTCTCCCCTCACATCTCTGACGTCTCTAAGAAGTCAAACTATCAGCTGCACCTCCTCAGAGGTATTCTTCCTTTCCTCACTTTCCCATAGAAGCTTACTGTATCCAGAGCTCGTGTCCTCTCTACGCTGGACTACTGCAACAGCCTCTTTCTAAATCGTCCTGCCTCTACTCTCTGACCTCTACAACTTATCCAGAACAATACTGCAAGACTTGTTCTTGGTCTCCAGTCCAGGGATCATTTCTCTCCACTTCTGAAATCTCTTCATTGGCTCCCAGTGGCGGCAAGGATCAAGTTCAAGACCCTCTGCATCGTCCACAAGGCTTTCTGGGTCCTGGGACTGCACTACCTCCGACTCTCACTTCCTAAATATCTCCCTTCTAGAGCTCCCCATTCACCCACCTCCAACTCTCTGAGTGTCAGTCCCCTTTCCAAACAGAGAGTTGGGGGCAGATCTCTATCTTCGGCTGGGGCCTCCCTCTGGAACAGCATCGGTGCCTCCCTCAAACTTGAGCAGAACCACTTCCAGTTTCAGAAGCAACTAAAGACCTTCCTCTTTGCTTCCGCTTTCTCTCTTCCTCTCCCCTGCTGATATCCGACTGCTCCACGCACTGTTCACCTGACTACCCTCTGAACTTGGGCCCAGGCTCCTGCACGTCCAGTTGCACTTCGCACTGCCTCCCGGCTCCCCTAGCACTTGTGGTCTGTATCTGCAAACCTATAATCCCTTATCCCAGCACTGAGCCACTCGATGGCTGCTCTTTTGAGTTACCTGCACTTCTCCCTCCACCCCTCAGCACTTCTCCCTTTCCACTTCCGTGCACTGGCTGGATCTGAATGACACAGGTCCTAGTAAGAAAGTTGTTTTGTCCTCCCCTCCTTGTCTTGCTGCGCCTCGAAACCCTTGTGTACAGGAGTGATATAAATGCCATATCATATCATACCTCTTAGGACACAGCACGCTAGGAGGTTTCCGTGGCAATTCTTCACTCCAGTCTTGCTCATTAGTCTAGAAGCATTTATCATCTTTTGCAACAAAACTTTGTCAATGGTTAGTAGACTTAATAAAGATCCAGAGATTAGTCATTCTATCATATCATTTCTTTCTTCTTAATCCTTTTTTTTGTTTACTCACGAAGACTCATGGGGTGCAATGAAGTCTTAGAGAATGCCAAATGCCATTGCCATCCAGCCCCAACAAAATGTATTTTCAGTGAGTTATCACATTCTGCCTGTAATTATTTGCTCACTGTAACAAGGCCAGTGCCATAGCCAATAGGGGATATGAAACCCCCAGGGCTGGGCAGCCTAACAGCGAGAAATCCAGAGCCAGTCCTACCCCTGAGGAAGACAGTGGCAGTTCAGAGGACCCCAACCCCTTTTTACCCCCTTTGTTCCAGCTTATAAATGTGCAGTCCTGCTTTGTCTCACACAATGCCCCTGGGATAGAATGCCTGTCAGACACTTTGTCTAGAATAAACAAAGATCAACAACCAGCAGCACTCCCACACATCACAATGCATGCAACACTCTTTAGACCAGAGTCAGTAAGAACAACTCACCCTCACAAGTTGGGTTCTCCCACCCGAGACAAGGAGAGAGAGAGACTCAGCAATAAAGCACCTATGAGGCAGAAGGGGAAGCTGTGCTGCACTCTGCCATAGCTCCAGCAGCTACCCGGAACAAGGTCACCAGAGAGTAAACAGGGAAACACAGATCCCTGAACACCGTAGGGTAGCCGGTTCCCAAGGCACCCTAACACGAACTTGGATATTCAGCTTCTTGGGCCACCATTCCCAATCCTCGTTGGACCTGTGTGGAGAAAGTGGGCGGGTTTAACCCGCTTTTTGTTCATTTTGTTGCTTAGAACACCTAATAGGAAGGGTGCACAGGGTCAGATTGGCCAGGGCTAGTAATTGAATTGATGGAAGAAGGGGAGCATAAAAACGCTAGCCAGAGACAGGAAGTAGTGGGCAGTTTAAGAGAGGTCAGAGGAGGAGGTGGCAGACGAAGATACCAGCAGGACGAAAGAAGGAGCAGTGGTGTGTGGAGAAACCTTCTTTAGAATGTGTGGGATTAGTTAGTGAGTATGGTACTGCGTTGTGAATGTGTGTGAAAGTGTGGCAGATGTGGTTAGGAGATGGGGAATAGAGAGTGAATGTGAAGTGAATGTGTGGGTGAAATTGGGTTGTCTGAGTAGGAAGAAGGTGGAGTGGTAGTTGTAGTGTGTAGGTGGGAGATGTAGTGTGTAGGAGGGAGTTGTGTAGAGGAGCGACTTGCTAATTGCTTCCAGAATCTAAGGTGGGTCTCTTAATTTCTGAGGGAAATAGGTAAGTAGTTCAAAGGTTACCCCAGCCACTTTAGAACACCGCCTCCAAACCTCTCTTTCCTGACAGAGCTGACCATGTGAGTCATGGACCTGGCAGATCTGAGGTTTCTGGTAGGGAAGTGTGTTTTGATCGTCCATGCGAAATAGATGGGGCATTGGACTTGGTACACATGGTGGAATGCTTTAAATGATAGTCCCGCTTCAACAGTGAGCCATTCGAGAGGCACCTGAGCAGGGGTAAAGTGATCTCTGAGCTTTGAGTTAAAAAAAAGTCTTTCTGGCTTGTACTGGGTTCGCTGATTTCGGTGGATTATGTTTTCAGAGAGGGCTAAGTAGCTATTACTGCAAGGGTTCAAATGGGATATGACCATGACTCTTGTCACTTCCACTTTATGCAACAATCAGGAAAGGAAAGACAAGATGTGTATTTAAGGTTGTGATTCTTGTTAGAGGTACTGAACTTGTTGGAAGAAAGCGGGAATCCCGTCAAAAATAAAGACAACATTTTTAGCAGAGGAACAGGGGTGTGTTGGAGCAGGTGCCATGCAGGAGGCCAGACAAAAGGAAGCTGGATGGAGTTAAAGCAGTAACCAAGGACAATCTCAGACCTGTAGGCATTCAGGTATAGACTCTTGTCTATCTTCCAGTTCTGGGTAAGCGAGGGACAAGATAAGATAATGTTGCAAGCTGCAGGCAAGCATATATATTTGAGTGTATATTTGAAAAGATAAGGCCACAGGGACATAAGGACAGCTACTGGCTTCATGAAGGCATTAAAAGCCAGTGTGATAGTACTGATAGTACTGAACCTGGCAGTACACTCAATTGCTGACACACACCTTGGAGAGAAAGGGCTCAGCATTTTCTTAGAACTCCCTACAGTCAAGGAAGGAAGAAATGCATTGTAATGCACAGCTTTAAATGCCAAGGGAAGCCTCCAATTGTTTGAGGAAAGTAGACTGATTCACAGTGTCAAATGCCACAGACAGATCTAACAGAATAAGCATGGCAGCAGCAATGTTGCTCTCACACTGCTGCAGCACTTTCCTCATGAACATGCAACATTGTTGATACCTATGTTAACCCAAGGCATATGTTTGGCTGCTAGCTTTCATGAACTCCTTTTCTCAGGCACGTGACGCAGATCTTCAATAAATAGGGACGAGCAGTCTAGTTACATATTGCAGTGTTTCAGAGGCAAATGCAAGTTTGGTGTGGGCAGGAAAGAAGTTACGTTTGAGCTAGGCTGTGCCACATTCAGTTAGCATCGGAAGAAGCCACCTGCAAGTGTGTGTTGTGATATACAGATGCTCTTCTTGTCAAAGAGGAAGTAATCGCGCCTGTCTGGTGGTAATCATTTTGAAGAGCTAGTTAAGAAGTCACCTTGGATCATGAGATACGCCCAGTTCTGTTTTTCCTGATGGTAGGGGTGCATTCTACAGGACAGGGTTCACGTTGGATAGTGGGACACGAAACCCCCTGACCCTATTCAACCCAGTTTGTCTCTTTGTGTTTTTAACTTCTCATTAGGCCTCATCAGACTCATCGAATTGTCATGTCCTGGGCCTGAGAAATGTTCCTAAACATGACTGTCTTTATTCCAGTGAGAAATGTTGCTTTCATTCTTTTTCCGGGTGCCTGCCTGCTTCCCTACAGATACGCCTCAATAACTGGTGTGTAAGACTTGGTTTCTGTCTGGTCATTTTGTCTGTTGGTTTAATGGGCACACATGTTTTCCACCGATTGGGTGTTTCCCATGTCCTGCTGTAAGGTTTTTAAATCTTTTTTTGGCAAATCATGTGTTGTGTTTTTTTTTACTTATGTTTTATTGTTTTCCATAACAAGGAGAAAATAACGAAAACAAGAAAAACAGTACAAACAACGAGCAACAGGAAGAAAAGAAAAAAACAGCACAGCCACAAAAAAATAATAGTCAAATCGTAATCTCCCTGGTTCCTCAGCATACAATGAACATAATCGACATTCCCACAGGTTGAATACTCCATCCTGTTCCCACCTACCTCTCGTCCCAGAACATCCAATTAGTGTGACACACAATGGGTAGCGCTACTAATACAACCGGCAAGCTATCGTGATAATACATTGCAAAAGGCTAATCATTCACAACCTCACCATGGAACCCCTTTCTCCTGGCCATATAGGTCCTCAGTCATTCGGTCACACAAATCATTTGTTTGAAATTGTTAGGCAGGCTTAAGGCTAGCAGCGGGCTTCCTTTCCTTAGTCCTTTCCTTTTCTCCTTTCCTTTTCTCGGAGAATGGCTTGCAGGCTCCTTGCAGGAGTTCCACTTGGGTTTGATCTTTGACTACGAGCATTGCTGATTTTCTGGTTGCCTTCTAGGAGTTTATTCAATCTTGCTCTGGGGATTTCTGCCCTTCACATGCCCGTGGTTGTAGCCATAAATGACACATTCCATAAGGAGGTTTGTTTTTAGTCCATTCAGCGGTATGAGAGTATTTTCAGCTCTAGTGTGTTGCCTGACTGCAGGTTCACGGCAGAGAGAATACAGTCTGAATTGGGTTTTGGTCTGGCTCAATCATCTAAGCAGATCACCGCCAACATAACAGGTATGAAAGAAGTCATGGCCGCTAAAGAAGCATGGTCATCTATGAGACACGCTCAGAAGAAATCCCTGCCCTAGCTTTTTAAACCAGTTGCTGCATTGGAGATGTAGTTTTACATCCAACCACCTGCAACATGCCCAGCCTTTTTCCAACAGAATGAACATTTCTTGGCGGTTTAGCATCCCCCAGAATTCAGCAGCAGGGCACTCTACCTTCGATGTGTGTTTCTGTCAGTCAATAGGGTCAGACACTGATGGATTGTGATGTCCCACTCCCAGCCAGTGATGCCCGGCATTGATGTGTCTAGGGTACTATGTACAAAGAATGGCAGACATATGTCTCCATGGCGATAAAGGATGCTAAATAAGCTAGGCGTGTGGCTGAGGTGGGTTAATGCATCCACTACCAGGAATCTTAGATTGACCTCTTGGTCAAAGGCTGAAATCCTGGCACGTGCCTTATCCCAATAAAATGAGTATCATTGAGTTAGGTAACAGTGAGTACCTGCTGAGTGTCTAGTGGGCAAGGAGGTCAGCCCTGTGGGTGAGCATGCACTCTACACATTCACCTCTCATGCCTGCCGCCTGTCACTTTGATTTGTTTTAAATATTCGTTTAATTGCTCCTGTCTGAATTACCAGTTTTTATAGCCACAAGGTCCTTGAGGTGATATCTCATGCTTTATAAAACTATTCAAAATACATGTCAAAAAAATGATTGCACCTGCAAGTGCCTCTGTGTGTCTGTGTTCGTGAATGCATAGTGTAATGGGGTATTTGTGGGCATGTGTGATGGTCTGCCTCTATGTATGTGAGGGCATGTCCCTATAAATGCATGCAAGTGTGAAAGTGTCTATGTGGAAATGCACGGGCATGTGACGGCAATATATAACGTATGACTGGTCTGCTTCAGCGTATGCTGTTTGGCAAGATGCTGGCACTATGTGGAATCTGAGAAGAGGACCAAGGCATTTGAAGGTTCAAAGGCGGGCAGAGAGGACATATGGTGATATCGCAGAAGTACAGAGTAATGGATGTTTTCATCTGGGCACTTCTTGTCTAGGCCACCATACTTAAGATGCACAGAAGGGGATCTTCAAGAAAGATTTCCCTTACCAAGCTGCACAAGGTCCCCCAACGCCCAAGTGGGCCTTCTATATCATGTAACGTCTACAGTGAACCACTGGAGAATTTGGTTCCTGAGTCAGACCTCACCATACATCCAAATGTTGATGAAAACCAACAGTATATTAAGGTCTGGCTGATGGCTCTGTGCAACCGAGGACTGGATAGCTTGTTACTACTTCATCCCTTCGCCTGTCTCACTGGCTGGGAGTTGCCTGTTCTTTCATGCCATTCCCTCTCTAGTGCCTTCAGTTTAAGTCATGGTCGTTATTCTGGATACTACCCTGAACCCTACATCTCTACTATTGCCAAGTCTTGCTTTCCATTCAGTTACCCCTACTTTTCAAAATTCAATGTTTCACCTAGTTCTGAGGCTTCTGGTCTATCGTTCAATCACTTTTAATGTTGAGCATGGAAGGAGGCAATGCCATTCTTATGGGCCCCCGTTTGTTCCTTTGAAATCAATTCTCCCCACAGCAGCCTGCCCGATTCATGGGGCCTGGAAGGTTCACCCACCTCATTTCCTGTCTCTACTTGCTTCCTATTGATTTTTGTATTGTGTTCAAGATTTGGTGAGCCATTCGATTTTTTTCTTTTTATCCCATTTGACTTTCCACACTGATATTTCGTGAGCTGGTCTTTGCACAGTATGCTGCTGCCTTTCAAGGGCATGGGGATATGATATGATAAGTTATTTATAACACCTTTAATACCCAGAGGTTTCTAAGCGCGCACCCGGGGATCGAACCTGTGGTGCTCCGCGTCGTCCTGCTTCCAAGGCGAGCACGTTGCCCCTGAGCTATCCTCCCGAGACTTTATAAAGTGAAAAAATAGAACATGTTTGCAGTTCTCTGCATCCTTGAGAGTTGCCTGTTTTAGGCTGAAAGTGCTATGTATAAAATATCCCAGCCCTCTAAGATAAACACGATTTTCAAGGCTCGCGTTTGTATACCCACAACGCATTGCTCATGTGCTCCTGAAGTAGAGGTGAGCTGCCAGTGATGGCTACTGCAGGGCGCTGCGACATTTGTGACTTAACAGAGATGGCTTATTCTATGCTCATAAAAAGAAAATGCACCGGATCAGACAGGCAGAATCTGGGATTGGCGTAGATACCTAATTTCAGACACACTTGCAGGTTGTAATGATGAGTGATATGAATGAGTTGGGAGATGGATACAAGAAGACGTAAAATAGGAGTGGTGGATAATCCTGACCCGTGGTATTAAGGCATTGGCATAGTCTGAAGCAGAAAATAGGAAGCCAGCAAAGTGTCGGGAGGAGGAGCAGTCAGGTAATTCATGGTTTTAGTGGATTAGATGCTTTTGAATTAACCAACTTTCCTATATTGTTCTTAAGTGGTCAAATCTTTGTGGCCAGTGGTATAATAAGGCAATTCTAAGTAGCTGCCTAGCGAGCCACTAGCAGAGGGACAGACGTGGACGCCATTTTGACCACCAGAACAACAAATCAAGCTCCACTATTAAGCCTGGGAGGAGGGAGTAGGAGGCCTAATGGACCTCAGCCTGTGCAGCATAAATCTTTGAGCCGACCTCACAACTCTTTCCCTTGTGTTTTGCCCTTTTGCTGTTTGCCCAACGTTGGTCTACATGGTATAGTGTTCTTTCATCGACAGGTGTCATTTCGATGGTTTTTTTTTACGAGTATTTTTTACTGAAAAAACTAATTGAAATATATAGTGGGGTTGGGAAAGTGTATATAAGGGGCGTAGGAGGGGTCGGGAATAGTTAAAAAAAAGAATAAGGGATGGGAGTTTGGGGGAATAACCCCAAAAATAAAAATAATCTATTTCGATGAGTTTTTTCAGTAAAAAATACTTGTTAAAAAACCCATCGAAATTAGACCCCTTGATGAAATGACATAGAACCGGTCTACATGTGGGTGCGTCAGTGTCATTTGTTTTACCTTTCAAGAAAATGTGCCCATTACATTGTTTTTCCCACATACCTGGTGTCTGGAGACCAAACTGGTTGCAAGGAAAGCCCAGGACTGTGAAGGGAGCATCCTTGAGCGTTCGCATCAGTCTGTTCAGTTTAGGAAACTGTTTGGAAAAAAGATAGCGTCAGAGTGTTCTTGAACAGATAGCAACACATCCTGACCAAAAAAGCACATGCAGTCTTAATAAAAAAATGTTAACTAAAGAACAAAAAAATGCAGTCCTGAACAGAACCAACTTGACCTCACATAAAAATCGGCAATGGTTTCACCTACGCTGTTTTCTTGTATAGTGCACTGTGGAACCGCTGTATGTCGTTGCATTGCCAGACAGAAAAGCTTTTTGTGCATTTTCTCGAAATGGAGAAGAGCCTAGAAAACCTGTAGGAGCTCCTAAACGGACATATACTATAAGGCTCCCGGTTTCTACTGATTTCTACACATAAATAAGACAGAAATCAATTTGTTTCTAGCTGTATACTATATAAAAAAGTGAAAACACACAGTTCATCCTGCTTAGATCCCCATGCTGTCAGTCATGCCTTGCAGGCTGTTAGGCAAAATTGTATTCAGTGCCCTGTGGGAGACTGCACCAGCCTTGTCCTCTTGGCAATAGTTAACCCAACCTTTGTTATAAGCATGTACTACACACGCTGGTAGCGTAACTGAGCAGCCAGGCATATCTCAAGAGGGGTCAATATGAGCTGTAGGGCTATAACAGCGAGATTCATAGTGACAGTTATCCAAATAAACGCTTACACTCAAGGTTTCTTAATTAAACAATTATGTATTAATTTAACAGTCTGTTGAATAAGCCTTCTTTCGAAGGGTGAAAATATATATAACACAGAAATATACTTCAAAATACACACTCTCAGTTTCTGTAAATCAGTAGATACCCATTGGGGATGGCACAGAGACACTTCTACACCCTGAGGTGACTTAAATAACTAGAACACTGTGGACATTGATATATCACTGGCACATTTAGAGCAATACAGAATTTGGTGTCAAAGAAAATGTTTTAGGGAATAAAACAAAGGTTAACAAATATTCTTAAGCAGATAAGTACTTTTGAACCCTCCAATGCAAAGTAGATTAACCCTTTCCTGGGGGAAAGGTAAAGCACAAAGTCAGAGGTAAGAAGAATCTTTCAGGGAGCCAAGACAGACACTGTTAATTAAGCAAAAGTCTAGGTGAGCTGAAGTGCTTCTTGCAGGTAAGCAAAAAGTCTTGCACAATGTTTTAGAAGTCTTTGTAGAAAATGAAATCACTGTAGGGTCACAAGCTGGGAGGCTTGTTAGGGGCAAAGCTGCAGGAAACTCTGCAAAAGCAACCAAGGCAAGTGTCAACTGAGAGCTGGCAAGGCTACACAACAAGAGGTAAGTCCCCTTAGTTTTACAGTACCTTTGGTTTGAAGAAATTGGTTGCAGCTGGCTTCTGTTCATGTGTAGGTTTGCAGATCCTCTTGTTCCTGAGCCTCATTCGTTGGGACAAGAGGGAGGACATCTGGCGACTCCTGCACTATGAATGTAAGGTCGGCGGCAGCAATGGGCAAACTTCAGATCAGCGGCACTTCGCAGTTTCATCTTCTCGTGACCCTCGCAAATAGCACCACTGCGGTTCTCGGATACCTTAATGGACTTTCCTCGCATCTGGGTTCCAGCACTCTGTTGACTGGCTCATGCTTGGTCAGTCCTGCTTCATGGGAGTCCAGAGGATCCTCCTGTAGCTCAGGCCTAACTTAAAGACTCTCACTCGATCCTGGTGTTGCTCTCCCTGGCAATCGGTTCCTGCAGCAGCAACGGAAGTACAGCCAGCTCCGAGAGGATTTCCAGATGAGCTTGTCTTGGGGTCGATTAGTCCCACCAACCAAAAGGGAGAAGTCAACCTTTGCTGGGCTTATTTAGTCAAGGCAAATTCAGAGCTTCAGCACTGCAGCAGGTCTTCACTGGGCACACCAATGGTCCAGGAGTTGCAGCAGGTGTCTCTTCCAAGTTCTTCTTTGGATTCCTTCATCCAGTGGTCAACTCTGCTTTCCAAACCAAAAGCCTCCCCTTTTATGCAGGTTTCTCCCATTCATTTGCAGCCTAGCTGTCAATCACCCAGCAGGGTGGCTGTAAATCTCATGAAGGACCTTTGCAACAAGAAATGGCAAATAAAGAAGACCTGGCCATTTTGACAAAATGGGCACCCATGGGTGCCTTACTGCAGCTGCGAATGCAGCCCACTGTAAAAACACACAATGGTAGAAAAAGGTAAACCACTGCCACCAGCCATTAAATGTAGAAAGGTTAACATAAAAATGTTACATGAGAAACTAGACAAACGGGATACTAATTAACCCCTCCAGCATCCTATTGTAAGATAGTGTGTGCTGGGTCTAGATAGTTACAAAAATGTAAGTAAAGTCAATTTCACTTCACTGCTCTTGGAAACAGAAGTTTTACCAAGAGAAGGTATTTAAACATTTGGAAAATCTAAGAGACTTCCCTGTTCCACTGCACTGAAGGTGCTCTGTGTCACAATTTAAAGATGATGCCTATGGTGTTTGTCAGACTCCAAAGTCAAAAGAAACACAGAGTCCAAGTCACAGAAAAATACATGAGGGAGTGGGAAAAAGGGTCTCGCTCTCTTGAGGTGAGAAATTAAAAATTCTAAAGTCCAGCAAAATGAGCTGGGGGTCTCTAAGTTAGAAGGAAATTAGCAAATTATTATAATTTTTTTTTTTAAACCTTTATTTTGGAAATTTTCAGCTAAATCATACTCCCTAACACAGGCCAATCATTTTGAAAACTGTCAGCTTGGGAAGTGTAAAACAATTACATGATGTTCCTTTTTAGTTTTGGACATTAGGTGGCACTAAAAGTACAGCTAGGAAGAAATGTCAAATGAGGAAGGACACAAAGCTTATAGGTGTTGTTTGGTTATTTCCCCAACGACTGACTGCTTATCCGTATGACCATTGCCACCCACATCCTGCCCCTCCTCCCAAAACACATCCCAATTAAAAACAAGCATTGATTGATGACCTAAAACGGCTGCCTTGCTAGTTACTAGTTTTTTAGTGTGAGGGGAGCTTGCGGATTGAGGTCTTTGGGACGAACCCAGGTCCCTTCCTCTAACTTGTTCTCTCTCCCGAGAGGAGCTGAATTGGAAAGCAGTAGATGCTTCCTCAATATTCTGTGAGACGCTGGCATAATTCTGAATCGGTTGGTGCCTTTTCTGAACACTTGACACCCGGATGAGCACGATATCCAAAACGGCCAGCAAACGAGATTTGGCAAGATCACTCATGGGACCAATGGGGTGTCTCTTCACAAGACCGAGGTCAGGCAAGCTGAGGCGAGGTGTGGCTCCTGTTAAGGGCTCCGGAGAGGCCGGGTGCTGGTGGTGGAGGGCCTTGATATGCAGGCCCACTGCCTGTTTCACAGCACTGGCGCCATGCTAAATAATGCACTGCAGGCAGGGGTGATGGTGGAAACTGACTGCCGAGTGGGAAACCATCGGCCCTTTGATTATCATCATGACACGTCTCCCATGTGTCCTGCTCCACGCGACTTTCCCCCAGCCCAGGACGGGCGTTAGTCACAACATCCCATGCCAGGTATATGCAACAAAACAACAATAAACTTAATGACACTGCATCAGTGTTGGTCTTGGAAGGAAGACTACGCTCAGCAACTGAGGTTCAAATCCCGGATCTGCGCTTAGAAAACGAACTCGGGTATTAAGCGTGTTATATAAAAATCAATTAAAAGAAATAAAGAAAATAAATGACATACTTCCACAATTGCTATCGCTAAGTCAGCTAATAGAGACATTGGGCATATACATTCATACTTGTGCTTATTCTGTTTGTTGTCCTTTTGGGAGGCAGGAAAAGTCGCACCCGGGTATGAATGGGGCCACATCTGCCATGTGATGTCCAATTGAGGTAATGGGGCAGATACATCATCAGGCAAACTTTATTAGTCCAGAAGTGGGGCATTTGGAAATACTCCTCTCAAACAGTGACACTGGTTGGCTCACGTGTCCAGTGTTCACGAACCACATGCAGGCAAAGCTGTGCCTGGGTGCCCCAGGGACCACATCTGCTGTGCGGAGCGCTAATGGTCTGTGGTTGAGGATCAGGCAGCTCTCTAGCCTAACCCTTGTTGGCATTGGCCTCAGGGCTTTGGTGGGTGCAGTACCAGTGTTGCGCATGGCACGGCACCACTGCTGTACGGGTGTGGAGGTAGGGCACCCCCCCCGGGTGGGGATAACTTACGTCGGTGAGGCGGAAGTCCCTTCCCTGCTGTTACGACAGAGGACACCATTCCTAACTCTCCCTCAGGCGGGAGCCCCTCTTCGCTCCTTGCGGCAGAGGCCGCCCCTTCTCTCCTTCGTGTGGCGGGTGCCGCTCTTCTACTGATCTCCCCCATGTGGGAGTGGGCTTTGGGGTCTGGGGGGGAATGGGTTTGATTGAAGGCAGCATTCAGAGCCACAAGGCCCCCACAGGTAGGGGCGACCACTGTGGGATAGAGTCCATGCCGAAGGCAGACCCCAAAGTTCTCATTGAGGGTGGCACTTGAAGCTGCTGTGACAGGACAGCAGACTTGCCGCCAAGCCCTGTCTTGGCTCCCCCGGGCAGGAGCCATTGCTGGCAGCGGTCTGGGCCGCACACTTGGAAGGCTCCCCAGGCGGGAGTACATGCTTTTTTTCCCAATACATCAAGTTCCATTGTGGAGCCTATTGACGCCTGGGGTGACTTCTGGCAGTGGGCTAATGGCGATCCTCGCGGGAACCATGCCAGGGAGGCCAGCAGATCTGTGTGGTGCCGGGTAGGCGGTGGACCTTAATTATGTGTTGGGGGCTGTGCGGAGGCCACGCCCCTCATTGTGGTCACCAGTTTGGCCTTCAGCACTCGGCACGCCACAGCTTCCTCAACAACGTTGGTGCACTACGCCACACTACTCACGTGACAGGGACCGGCTGTCCCTCGTTGTGGCCACCATCTTGGCCGTTGTGCCCTGCATGCCACTGCTTCATCCACGCTGTTGGCCCACTTCGCCATGCCGCTCCAGCTCCTCCAGGAGCGATCTGGACCATGCTGGCCACATGGTACTGGGGCGCCGATCCCATCCTCGTCACCAGTGTTAAGGGCTCCATAGAGGCTGAGCCCTCGTGGTGGAGGGTCTTGAAATGCAGGTCCATTGTTGCGCAGTGCAGGCTCAGCGCTAAATAATGCACTGCAGGCAGGAGTCATGGTGGAAACTGGCTACCACTCTGCCCTTTTATTGTCATCATGACACGTCTCTCACATGTCCTGGTCGACCTGACTTTCCAGCCCAGGAGGGGCGGTAGTCACAACACCTCTGGCGCTGCGACCCTGGTTGCTTGCGTCTGGCATGCCTGCCGTTACTTGTAGCAGTGAGGCAACGTCTGACTTGGCATGCTTATTTTTGTTGCTAGATGCTGTGAAAAAAGTTGGGGCAGGTATATTTGCATCGATAAGGAGCCTGGTGTGAGGCCGTTTTTTGCTGTAGGAGTGGCTTAGATGTGTGTACTCTAGGCAGTCGGGGCTAGTTAGGGGTTTGCCCTACTAAACTGTAGGATGTAAATCAGTGCCCTCATTTCATCGTCTGATAAGGCGGCTAATAATATTTATTACAACTGCGAAGTGAGGCAGAGTGAGCGGCCTCTGTGGCTTGGTGTAGTCTGGGAAGTGTAAGCTTATGGTGGGTGAGCTCTTTTCTGTTTCCGCTACTTGCATTTATTACGAGCACAGGAGCGTGGCTAGTGCGAGTAAGTGCAGTCTCACAATCACATGACCTACGGCTCCACGTTAATACGACCCTGATATTTCGCAGCTGATTTGGTAAAGTTACTGGCATTTTTGGATGCTTACTTGGTCCCACATGAGTCTGATTGCGGCTTTAAATGAACAGCATTCCCTTGTGGGTACTTTTGCACTATGTAGTCTTTCTAAACCACGAATTTATGCCCTTGGGCCTCTTGTGTGCCTCACCAGGACGACACCGTGGAAAATAGTACTGAGGTGCCCCCTCATGAGCAGCGTAGAAGAAAGCAGTGCAAACACAATTAAAACGGAAACAAACAATATCCCGAGAGCCTGCTATCATTATGTTGAACAAGCCTAAGGGTAAAGGCAAGGTGTCCTCGGGGGCTCAGACTGAAACAAGCAAAGATGTCTCAATGTGCATTTGCACTGAGAAGCAGCTTATCTCGGCACATGAGGAGAACACTCTATCTCGAATTCTTGAGGATACTACGCAAGAACACATTTCCCAGGGTCCGCTAGATAAATGGGTTCAGGAAGTAGAGAGAGTGGGTGGTATTGCCACTGATAAAATGCGATTGCCACCCCCCCCCCAATAAGAAGATCAATGATGGTATTCAACCCCTGGCATGCCCATTGTGCCTGGGACGAGGCTCAGGATGTCAAATCCAGCAGCAACCGATAGGGCACAGATCATT
Source organism: Ambystoma mexicanum (assembly GCF_040938575.1). NCBI lineage: Eukaryota > Metazoa > Chordata > Amphibia > Caudata > Ambystomatidae > Ambystoma > Ambystoma mexicanum. The sequence continues at coordinate 685,672,802 of NC_090929.1, read as the reverse complement.
CGGGGTCCAGTGAAAAATGATACCAGCATGTCATCTGAGTTTAGTACCCACATAATATCTACCCAACATTTCAGGAGCCTATTAAGCCGGATCGGTCACTGGACAAGATAATTAAAAAAATTGCGATTTTTCCTACAGCCGAGAGTCCTCGCCTGAATCGCAACCGCATTCTGCAGTTACTGCATTTAGTTCCTTCTTTAAGGTGTGGCGCTGCCGGACATTGATTGTAGCAGCAATTGGGCATTGGTTAAATGTGTGTCTCCCATCATCGTGGTACTCATCCTCTCTCACTTCTCCCCCTTAGTAAGACTGGGTTTTGACTCAAATGTCAGTAGAAAGATGCTACGGTGTAATCAATCGAATGAACACTTACAAACCAGGCAGTGTAAAACAACTAAGGAACGTAATGGTGATGGCCATCTAACAGAAGTATTAAGCCTGTTAAATATGCAATCTAGTAATATATTATTGATGCCGTATGAGAAACAGCAGGAGTGGTGGATTTCTGTTTCCAGTGCTGATTATCAGCCTTGATGTGAGGTACTGATTGAATCTTGCCGGCTCCTCTCGTGGAATACTGGATGCCATTGCTCCTTTCTCTTTAATGATGATAATTGTTCTATCCTTGAAGCAAGTGATGTTTTTGTATTGCAGAAAACGTGGCTGTGGGGGTGGGGGATTTCTCCATTGATGGTTACAGCTTTGTGTTGTGAGCGGCTTCCCCAGCAGATAAGTATCGGTCGGTGGGGGGATTGCGTATAGGTGCCGAAGCGCATTTTTAGTGTATGAATATAAGAAGGGTAAACATCCCCCTTGCATATTATGCCCTGTTTCAGAAGGATCTATGTGGTCCTCTGCTAAACTCCTGGCAATTAACCTGTACGACCCCCCTGGTGGTATTAAGACCCCCCCTAGATTCAATCTTACATGGAAGAAATAGTTTTGGGATGGGTGTCTGACCATTCACAATGTAATATATTAGTTGCTGGTGACTTTAAAGTTGGAACTTATCATCAGAAATTGTTGGATAAGGGTTGTCAGTGTGCATAGTTTTTTGCAGGGACATGGGGCCTCATTCCGAGTACGGCGCTAACCAATGGCGCTATTAACGCCTTGGTTGACGCCGTACCCGGACCGGCAGCGCCTTGGTGGTTGGCGGAATTACCGCCCCATTCCAAGGTTGGCGGGGCGGTAATTCCCCAATCCCCATTTACCCTTCCCCATTCCCATTCTTGCCCCATAGGGCATAATGGGAGTGGGGAAGGCGTCAATTACGCCACCGTAAATTACGGTGGCGTAATTAACATCAAGGTCCCTTAGCGCCATGGTATTTAACGCCTGCTAAAAGCAGGTGTTAAAAGCACCATGGCGCTAAGGGAACTCGGAGTATGGCGGTAAGGGATTACCGCCACCGCTCTCGTTAGCGGTGGCCGCTATCCCTTACCGCCATACTCGGAATGAGGCCCATGGTCTCGATTTTCCGAATCCTTAGCCTCACATTGCAGGGAATTTAGCTAGTAGGTGGACCAATGGGAAGGCCTTGTCTAGGCTGGATTATTTCTTTGTGGACTCAGGCACCAGAAAGTTGGTCAAAACATTTGAAACTCGTTTCAATACTCTGAGTGATCATGCCACCTTGCAATGAACTCTAGAATTGAGTAAAGGGAAAAAAGTGACTAAGATCACGCAGCAAAATGCATCTGTTCATTTGCAGTGGAATAGAATAGTTTGCACGCCAAATGTGGAAAGATTGAATAGAAAGTTGGACAGTTGTGGTAGGTCCATTGGTGACCTTTTGACTGAGAATCAGTGGGATATTCGTACTTTGATGAATAATATACAGATAATGCCCAGAAGTAATAACAGCGTAAAGCATGACTGCAAGGCCCCCCGTAGCACATTTGATTTTATCTTTAAAAAGGAAAAGAAATAATTGCATGTAGGTCTTTGACAGACTGGTAGCCCTATGATTCTTTCTTTGCGTACCCGATGTAAAAACTGGCACATTCCTATAGGAAAGATCAGAACAACGCTTACTGGAAACTTATCTTTAGTATTTTCAAAATGCATGACAGCAAAAAGTTCTCGTACATGTATTGCACTTTCTTAGCGGCGGATAGACCCAAAGATGTAAATCTCAGAGAATTGCTGGGGAAGGCGCCTTAGTAATCTCTGTTTCAATACGACAACCAGTAATGTGGTTAATGACAAACTCAAATATGTGCCAGTAAGCACTGAGGACGGCTTTGAAGCCGAGGATGTTCTAGGTGCCATTGGGAAGTTAAAAGCATTCAGGGCACCTGGGCCGAACGGTGTTGCGAATTAAAAATTATCTGACCCTTTGGGCTCAACTGCTATGTAAACTTTACGCAATGATTTTAAATAGCAGCGTTATACTTGACAGCTGGCGCGAGGTCATATTGATTCCAGCGTTTAAAAAAAGGACTGAGATTGGACCGCCCCCAATTAACGATTGCTTGCAATGATCACTCGAGATGTAACATCTTTTCCTCATTGCTATTAAGTCAGTTAAACAATTGGGTCAGAACGAAGAAATTGGTAGAAATGCAACAAACTGGCTTCCGGAGTGGCTATAGCAGCATACCCAACATCTAGACGTGACAGTATTTGATGGCAGATACACATCGTTCTCCTGACACAAGGTTACTTCGGTGTTACATTGACTACACTGGTGCTTTTGATAGCGTAATGCGATACAGATCATGGGAGAAGCTGGCACGTTGGCGGCTTGCTTCTACCATTCTGCGCTCTGATTAATCAGATGCACATGCAGACCTCAGTGGTTGTTCGTTTGGATCAGGATGGTTTGGTAACAAGATCTATCTAAACTAACCACGTTTTAAAGCAGGGGTGCGTTTTGGCACATCTGCTTTTTCATCTATATGTTGCGGATATGGAAGAAACATTGAACGCTTGTCACAATTTCCCCCCAAAAATCACCTTTGAGCATATTTAATGGATCTCTTACGCCGATGATACAATCTTGCCGGACGGCAACCACATAGGGTTACAGCGTTTTCTGGATGCTGTTTATACTTATGCGTCAAAGAACAATTTGGAAGTAAATTTATATCAGACCAAGGACATAGTAATTGGTAAAAGAGCTTGTAGCAACAGGAATCATGTTTGGAACCTTGGTGGTGAAAATCTGGAGGTGGCTAACACTTATTTTTATTTGAGCATACCCGCTAGCACCTTGTATGGTAATATGCTTCCACAGAGAACTTTTAAGAAATGACTTGTAGTCTAAAACATTCTGGCCAGGAAAGGGTGGCACTCCATCGAAGGTCTCCTTGAAATGTATAAAACCAATGTAATTCCTGGAATTAAAAAAAAATATGTATGTTTTAAATAACTTTATATGGTAAGAAAGAAAAACAGATTAACAACAAAAAAACAGATCCCGGCAGAATCACAACTTTTGATTGATGCTGCTCCACAGCAAGGCCACAGTCGGAAGTCAAAGCTAAACATAACCGCCCCACATCTCCCCTTCCCCTTCTCCGGCAATCCCGCCACGCCCTTGCAATTCCCCCCACCCTTAACTCAGCTCAACCAATTTCCCCCTGATCTTGGGGAATTTCTTAAGGTTATTTCTGTGGCGATATACCCTCTCCTCTAAGGACCTGCAGCGGTCCATACCCTCCCTCCATTTAACCACCATTGGCATGTCCCCCACCCCCAACTTGGTGGCCATGTCCCTCCTTGCCAGGGCCAGTCCTGTACTTATCAGCTTTCTAGTGCCCTTGGCGGTCACCACATCCCTAAAATATGCAGTAAGCACACTTTGAGGCACGTAGGGATTTTGCTGCCCTCCAGGCTTGACAGTATGCACAGAATCTTGTCCTAATACACCCGTACCCTGGGGCATGGTCATATCATGTGGAAGAAAGACCTGTCCTCGTCCTTGCACTTCAAACAAGTGGCACTGTCAACCCTCCCCATTCTGTGAAAATGGACTCTTGAATAATAGACACGGTAGAAGATCTTCAATTGCACTAGGCGTAGTCTGGTAGGCATGTTGAGTTCCCTAATAACCATCTGGGCCTCCACCCATTCTTCTTTTTCCATTATCCCTACGTCCTGCTCCCATTTTGCTTGGACCAAGTCTGGCCGTTGTGCAGAAAAATTGTTAACTTCTTGGTACAGTGTTCAGATTGCCTTCTTTTCCAGGCGACCTGAGAGTAGGTTAACTTCTAATGGAGTGTGGCCCGGGATCTTCATGTCAGCTCCCAATTGACCATGTAAGGTGTGGCTCAGGTGCCTATAGATGCATCGGTCCCTGCCCCCCAGGCCGTATGCGGCACAAAGTTCAGAGAAGGACACCATCGCCCCCCTTTGATGACATCTCCCACTGTGACAATGCCCTTGTCCCCCCACCTGGCAAGCTTTCCCAGCTTATGCACCACGGGTATGTGTGGGTTCTACCGCAATGGCATGCCGCCCGTTATCACCCTTTTGTAGCCCATGGCCTTTGTGACTGCCGCCCTGACCTCTATGACTGTTTTAGCTTCCGGGGGGTAATCCCGTTTCCCTGAGCACCCATATAGCACCTGCAGTGGATACTCTGGACCCATAACCTCCCTTTCCAGCCTCTTGTGCGCCAGCCCAGCCCCCCAAATACCCACTCATTGACCATCACCAGCTGGGACACCCAGTAGTATTTATGCATGTCAGATATCCCGAGGCTGCCCTCCCACTGAGTTAGTGAGGTATTTAAGCACTATTCTGGGATTAATGCGCCCCCAGATGATACCCTGGAGCGTTGAGTTTATTTTGGTGAAAGTGGAGTTGGGTAACCTAACCGGGGCATTCTTTAATACACAGAGCAACTGGGGTAGATTCATCATCTTGAAGAGGTCAGCCCTCCCCACCAAAGTCAGCGGCAGGGTAGCCCATTGTTTCGCGTCCTCCTGTAACCAGGTCAATAATGGATCTAGATTGTCCCAAAGAAAACGACCCTCGCCAACATGAATCCTGATCCCAAGATATAAGAAGGGCGCCACAACTAGGAGGCAATTTTCTGGTACCCCCTCTTCTTTTATTGGAACAATCACAGATTTGTTCAGGTAATCTTCAATCCGCTATGGTCTCTGAACTCCCGAATTGTGGCCACGGGACTCGGACCCGTGCCCCTTGAATCCTCCAGAAATAGCAGTAAATCATTTGCGTACAACGAAATGCGGTCCTCCCATCACCCCCTGCCACGCGAACGCTGTCTGATGCTGGTCACTCCTAATGCTCTCGCCTAGCGGTTCTCTCGCGAATAAGAACAGCAACGGGGACAACAAGCAACCTTGCTTCGTGCCTCGCAGCAATGGAAAGCTCTCCTTTGTATACCCATTCACGCTCACCCTGACCCTGGGTTCAAAGTACTCGCCTGCTCGCCTTGGAAGCAAGATAACACGAAGCAACACAAGTTCGATCCCTGGGTCTGCGCTTAGTAACCTCTGGGTATTAAGCGCATTATAATTAAGAAATTATATATTATATATCATTTTGGTCCACTGGGAACCAGTGAAGAGCAGTGGGAGCAGGAGGGCTGTGCCCGCATTTCCAGAGTCTCGTGAGGAGGCAGTGACGCCATTTTGCTAGCTCTGACGTCAAGGCACAGGTGCTCAGGCCATGAAAGAGGGGGCTGCTGGAGTCTAGCCTCTTGGAGGTGAAGGCAGAGAATGAACGGTAACAGAACACGTTATTGGTAGCACTGCCACCAAGCAAGGGTTCAAGCCTCGGGCCGGGGGGGGGGTTATTCGCCGCGGTGGGCAGAATTTGAGCTGGTCAGCACGGGTCAAAGGAAAGCGAGGCTTGACGGTTGGGATTTCTAAATGGCAGCATGGTTCGTTTAGCCATCAACATGTGAACCAAAAATGGCAAACGTTGAGGGCACCTCTGCCACTGTGCAGTTTGGGGCATTTTGTCTTGCACCTGACTCTGCAAATCTCTCCTGGTTTGTCTCGCCTCAGTGGCACCTCTTTCCACCAGCACCTCTCTTACCCACTGCTGCTTTTTCCCAACTCTCATTCCTCACCTGCAGCCCCTTCCTCCTTGAAACATGTATTACCACAGCTCATTTACTCTGCACACCCCATCCTACAGTGTAGAGAAGGGTGCCATTGTCATTATCTCACCCGTGACCTTTGCTTGTGTTCAAAATTCGAGCTGTTGGGTGCTTTTCATGGTCTGATGCCATTTTAGACAATGAACAGATGTTGTACTCCGGGCATCGCTATGATGGAGCATGGCAACATCCCTACCTCTGACACCGCTCTTTCCAAGCACCTCATCCCAGAGCCCTTTACATCTCCGTTACTACCCGGCACCAACACCCTCAAATCACCGCCACTTTCATTTGGGCAACTTGGGCCGCGGTTCTTACTCACCTAGCAAGGGGCAAGAGAGACTGCAAATTCAAGATTGCATTGTCATTGGAAAATCAATTCTATCACCCCGCCCCCACCCAAGCCCCCACCCAAGCACTCTTTCTCTTACTGCTAGCATGCCTGCAACCGCCACATCCCCTACAAGCCCCAGCGAAGGGGCACCGAGCATCGTGGGACACTTCGAGAAATCCCTGCTCCGGCTCCTAGCTTTTCGGTTCCTTATTTCATCCCAGAAGACTATCCTGCTGTCCCCCACGAGCCCTAAACTTCTCTTATACAGTGCATGCAGCAACAGGCCAAACTGGAACCTCCCTGCGCCCTCACTGGCCACAATTTACCAGAGTGGTGCTGCTACCCTCCCGGGGGATCTTTGGGGAGAAACAAGCAGGGATTCCGACCCCTGCCCCGACTTCCTGGCTAATGCCTGAAAAACACCTCATGCAAGCCCCAATGGGCGATTACCCCAACAGCCAAACTTCCAGCAGGCGTCTGAGCATGTTACAGTGAGGGGTGGGAATCTCTCAGCCTGCTAACCAATCGCTAAGGAAGGTGCAATGGACCCCTGCAGTCCTCCTATGTAAGCAGCCCTTTCTCTGAACAAAACGTTCTTGCCTCCCATAAGCCTCAGCGTGTAGCTTATGGTAATGAGTGGGGCTTCCAGACGCCACTTCCTCTCCTCTTCCGATCTGCAGATGCTTGCTTTCTTGCACATGGGGTACAGTGTATCTATTTCAGCGAGAGAGAGAGAAAGAGGAGAGAGAGAAAGAGAAGGGTAGAGAGAATTAACGAGAGAGGGAGAGGGAGAAAGAGAGAGAAAGAAAGTGGCAGAGAAAGGGGGAGAGAGAGTGAGAGGGGGAGAGGGACAGAGAGATAGCAAGAGAGAGAGAGAGAGAGGAGGAGAGCTAGTGAGAGAGAGGGACAGAGAGATAGCTAGAGAGAAAGAGCGACAAGGAGAGGGAATGAGAGAGAAAGAGAGAGGCGGAGGGATAGAGAAAGAGAGTGAAAGAGAGAGAGAGAAAGCAGAGAGAGAGAGAGAAAGAGCAAGAGGAGAGAGAAAGAGAGAGATGAAGAGAACGAGAAGGGGAGAGAGAGATAAAGAGAAAGAGAAGGGCAGAGCGAGCTAACAAGAGAGAGAAAAAGAGAGTTAGAGAGAGAAAGAGGAGAGAGAGAGAAAGAGAAAGAGAAGGGGGAGAGAGTGATAATGAGAGAGGGAGAGCGGGGGAGAAGGGGAGGGAAAGAAAAAGAGAAAGGAGGAGATAGTGAGAGAAAGAGATAGAGAGGAGGAGAGTGACAGAGAGATAGCGAGAGAGATAGTGAAAGAGAGAGAGACAGAGAAAGACAGAGAGAGAGACAGAGAGAGAAAGAGAGAGAGACAGAGGGATAGAGAAAGAGAGAGAGAGAGGGAGAGCGAGAAAGAGAGAGAGATAACGAGAAAGAGAAACAGAGAGGGGGAGAGAGCACGGGAAGGGAGAAAGAGTGCAATAAAAAGAGAGAGAAAGAGAGATACAGAGAGTGAGATAACAAGAGAGAGAGAAAGAAAGGGGAGAGATAGGGAGTGCGAGAAAGAGAGAGTATTAGAGAGAGAGAAAGAGAGGGAGAAAGAGAAAGATACAGGGGAGAGAAAGAGAGATAACGAGAGAGACCGATATAACGGGAGAGAGATAACGAGAGAGAGAACGGAAGAGAGTGAGAGAGAGATAACGAGAGAGAAAGAGAGAGATAACACAAGAGCTATATAATGGGTTAGAGAGAGAGATGAGAGAGATAACGGGGACATAGGGGGGAGAAAGAGAGGGAGAGAGAGAGCGAGAGAGAGAGAGCTTGAGAGAGAGATCTTGAGAGTGGCATTCTGAGATAGGGAAGTGGGCCTGGTCTGCAAGAGACCAGTGCTGGGAGTGGAGGGTTTCAGGTTATTTTGCCTTTGTGTGCCCTACCTCCCTCATCCTCCAACTACCCGTCTCCCTTCTACCTCTCTTGCCACCTTACAACCTGCACCCATCAACATCTCAGGTTTCCCATCTGCCTCCCCCACTGCCCCACTAGCGACCCCCTAATAGCGTCACTGTGTCAAAGTCCGAAACTTAGAAAGTGTGCCTTTTAGCGTCACTGTGTTAAAGTTGACCTTAGAAAGTGTGCCTAATAGTGTCGTTGTGCTATAGTTCGAATTTAGAAAGTGCTCCCAACAACAAGTCTGCCTAATAGCGTCAATGTGTTAAAGTCTGAACCTAGAAAGGGTGCCTAATAGCGGTATTGTTTTAAAGTTTGAACTTAGAAAATGTGCCCAATAGCGACACTGAATTATAGTTTGAATATGTACGCCCCTCTGTCCTGCTCTCGTCTCGTGCCTGGTTGCAGGCGCTTTACTGATAACCACCATATCACACTACTACGCTCACTCTCTCCTATACACCATCATTCAACTAGAACACAGCTGTACTATGACAAAATTCTCTCCTATACACCATCATTCAACTAGAACACAGCTATACTATGACAAAATTCCGCCTAGCTGTTCTCATACTAACATGACCCCACAAACACCTCATCATCCTGATAAAACACTGCTAGCTGAGCACATACCGGCTAGTTTTGCGTTCTCCTCAGGCCTAATGCAGCCAGAACTCAGTCTGGGTGTCCCCCCTCCAGACTGAACACATACAACTGATTCCTCAGCACCACACCTACCGCTAAGAAGCAGCTATCATGCAACAACCACATCAGCTGCACACATATCCGGTGCACCCACGCACCATACGACACTCTCTCTACTGACTAGAACTGCGGTTCCCGAGGGTGTTCAACCTACCAGCGCTTTCAGGACATACCAGTGATACATGAGGCGCTATATAAATGCCAAGTAACATAACATAACATAACAACAATTTGACCTTCGCCAAAAAACCTTCACTGAAGCCCACTTGGCCAAGAACCTCCCATAGGTAGCCCCAACTTACCGAATGGAAAACTTTTTCTGTATCTAGGGCCATTATGGCATGCAGGCCTTCAATCTCTTGTGCTTTTTCCAGTGCATTATGCACCCTCCTAATATTCATCCTCGTGGCTCTGCCGGATGCACAGTAAAAATAGGAAATTAAACAGCTTGCCCACAAGCTGTGCAAGACCAGCATGCTATCAAGCCTCATCTGAGTTTCAAAAAGTCTGCTTGCTGCCATAAGGGTGAGAGGAGTTCACAGCCCAGAGCACTGTGCCTTGAGGGTTGTCCCACGGGATCCTGGAAAGTGGTTCATGCAAAACGTGAGTTTCAAGTAAAATGATGAATGCAGAGTTCTCACAGGCATGGCTTTATGGAAGTTCCGGTCTTCACTAGTCCCCAGCTGTAGAGGGGGGTCTGCATACCTCGCCCCAGACTGTTGCTCCTTCCACCACCTCCTCTGCCCTGCTGCTTGATCCTGGGGTTCACGCCCCAGCAGCTCCTCCTGCTGCCCGGGCTGCAACAGTGTTTACCTTAGGTCGGCCGGCTGCCCGCACTGCACGGGTCACAGAAGCCCACCTCCTGCGATGCAACCTCCAGCCTGTGAGCAGGTCTCTGGTGCTCCCGCTGCCCTGTCCTCACTGTGGGCACGGGATTTCCATTGATCCTCCACCCGGCAATCGGGCGATCAGCCCGCTCCATTCCCGCCCTCCAATTTGCGCTGATCCTCAGCATCACGGCATCCTCCTACCGTCGGCCATATTGGTCCTGCAGTTGCCGAGATCACCTGCGCCTCACTTCTACACATTTTTGCGGGCTCTGGAGCATAACCCGCCACCTCCACCTGCTGTCACTCTAACTGCTTCTCGATCCCGCCTCGTGGTGAACGCTTTTGCCCTGAGACAGCCCTGAATTCCTCCAACGCGGGCCCGGTCGGAGCGGAGTGACCAGAACACAAGTCCTGCTCAGATAATCACGCTACAGCGCCCCCCCAATCCTGGAATATTATATGGCCTTGAGGTCTTATCGGAACAGTTTGTGCACTGGCTAGACATTATTGAGGGGAAACTGCTTCTCTATCTGTTGTGTCTACCGAGAGCCCTGAAATGCGAAATTGGTCTCATGTCATTGATGGCACTTTGGAAAGCTCAGCGCTAAAATTATTTGTGCAAAGGGTAGCAGGGATTCCCTGTTTGCTTTATTGCTGACAATTTCCCTAACAACTTTCAAGATAGCACCTCTTTGTCACATTTTGAATCCATTGGCATCGTCCTACCCCCTGAGGAAAACAGCCACGTATTCCATCTAAGGCTAAAAACCAAAATGGTAGATTGGGAACTCAATCAAAATGTACTGAAGCTTTCTCATAAGAAAAGGTATGCTCAGTTTTTTTAGGGAAGGTTTTGCACCTGGCCAGCTGCGCAGTTTAAAAAGAAAAACATTTTATTACATTTTAACAGCAGTGTAATTTACAGACTCAAATATACGTTGCATAACAATATACAGCGATTGTGTCTGTGTATTCCCTCCCCCCAACACTCCCTCTCTCCCACAGCCTATTCTGCATACATTGTTCTGACTCATTGGATTCGACTGTACCAAATATATATATTGTCACTAGTCCGCCTCTTGTGAGGGGGCATTTATTAACCTTTGGGTGTCACTGTGCGCTGAGGCCATCAATTCCTGCACCATACGTTTCCAGGAATCCAAGTCTATGTTTTGTACTCCTTGCCCCGAGGGGACACCTCTTGCCACACTGAGGTTTCCACCTGCGTCCATTTTTGGCGGTCCCTCCACTACTTGTGCACATCCGGACCCTTGTGCCACACAGTTATCTGCTAAAACAGTGTGAAACTGATTTTAACTGATATATTCTGTATTTATGCTTGAATATCCTACACACGTTTGGAGTATGTGGGGGCTTGGCAAGGCATTCCCTATGTAAGGGAAACAACATAACCTGACTGATTGTCCTTGCCTCACTGAGAATTGCTGTGAAGCATATAGCAGATTTGTAAGGACCTTGTTTAGCATCGCGTCGGACCAATTCTGGTCTTCTGTGTATTCAGCAAAATCTCTAGTCATCACTGCTGCTTGTTATCACATTTGGAAAAAAGCTTTAGCTTGCTTCTGAGGAAATTGGCAGTGACTTTTACTGTTTTTTCTTTTTTAACTGCAGCATGAATGTGTAATTTATTATATTTATTGCTAGCAAAAAGTACCCGTTCTTCGAATGGGTTCGGTGGACAGACATGACAACACTCTCATCAGTTGCTGAAAATCAATGATCCTGTAAGTCGCTGTTCTGATTCGATGTGCTTTGCACTCTGAAGTAAACGGCACAGAGAATGGGCGCGTGTGGCTGGCTGCTATACCCAGGAGCAGACGTTGGGATGAGGCAAGAGTTGGTGTGCTGCTGCAGGCTCGGACCTTCTGTCCTCTCTCCCCACCCGTCGCCTCCCCCTGGCATGGTGCAGTTCATTGTGATGCATTGCATTGCAAATATCTCGGAAACCATGCATCCTAAGGCCTTGAAACGTGATTTTCGAGTTTTGTTTCTTGTGTTGCGAGCGGTCCGTTACGACCACATTGATGTTTCGCCAGGCAACCCTCTCTTGTGCGAAGGTACTGAAATCCATGGAAAAGGGTGGGGTGTACACATTTCATGTAGCAGTAATGTCTGGAGGGTTCTAACAAATACAGAATTTGGTGCAGCGTATAGAATTGTATAAGGAACAGTGCTTTTCCAAGCCACAAACCCACAAACACATTTTGACTTTTTCTGAAATCCGGGGAACGGGGTCGGGTGTCCAAATGTCATGTAGCCCGTAATGTCCGGAGTGTCTTAACAGGTAACTATGCAGAATTTGGTGCAGATTGGTGTATCGTTGTGGAATTGTATAAGGAACAACAATGTGTCAAGCCACAAACCCATCCACAAACCCACACATTTTCACTTTTATAAATATAGATGTGGAATGAAGTGTATTTTAGGGAATTTACTTGAATTATTTGTATATGTCACTTGATGATACACTTGCTTGTCACTTATTTTAATTTATTGTGACATTGTTATAAGATGGTTATGTTTTTTTCTTACCTTTTCTTTTTTTGTTTATATGTTTATTTTCTGCTCACTGTGTGGATGAATATTAATAGTGTAAAAGGTTTTTGTATAAACCAAATGCACTTAATTAAAAAAAAAAAGGCCAACCGCTTTAAGTATTAGCCATTTGCCTGGCACTGCTATTATACAGGCCAGGTACTTGCTCTATTTTGCAGCTGCTACCATCGATGGCCAGTTAATACCACTATAGGAGTGCCTGTCAATTGCCTTTCCCAAGCGTACACAAAAGCCAAAACTATTGAAATGTGTCAATGCTTGTTTGCATTTCTGGCCAGACGTGTTCCAGGTGTGCAGCAGTTGTGCAAGTAGGCATGTTCTTCAAAGTTAGACAGCATTTGGATTTGATGCGCAAAACACCAGCTCAATTTGTTTAACCGATTTCTGTCGGTTTGCGTGTTATTTCTAATTATAGACATTTCTTCCATCCAATGAATCGTGGAAAACTACCAATTATAACCTATTTTTTTTTTAAAAACAGTAGATGTAGATAAATAAGAAATACAAAATAAATATGGATGAATACAGAAGATATCCCAGTTACCCGCAAATGGAGACTTGGGCAAAGCAAAGAAATGCAAAGTCTCTTTATAAACAGTTCTCGGGAACCAGTTTATGAAATGTCAGTTTTGCGATAAAAAGTTTGCCCAAAAACAGCACTTGGGGGTCATTTTTCTGAATATAGGCATATGTAGAAGAAAAGGGAAGGTAAAACTCCTTTGACGCTTTCTTTTATGTACACCCCATTCCAGTGTGGGTAGCTAGGATTTAATTATTTGTTTTTTTATAAAGCGCCTAACACCATACCTGAGTTTGGTTTGTAAGCGCAGATTCGAACCTCTGTTGCTCTGTGTGATCCAGTTTCTACTTGGAATTGCAGCACTGCACAGAGAATCCTAAAGCCGGTCCACGAAGATCCTTTTTCTGGTCCTCGGGGCGGTTGGGGGGGGGGGCAGGTAAGTGGGAGGGTGGGGACATAGTGGGAGGGATGGGGCTTGATTTCTGTGGATTGTGCCCTCTTTTCATGCACCAGGAATAAGCAGGTACAGTCTGTATTCATCAACAGAGGAATGTCTGCTGTCATTTTTGCCATGCCAGCTGCCTTTTCGAATCCCCACCTTAAACGCAGTTGTGGATCGAGGCAGGATCTGAGAATCCACACAGGTTCCTCCGCATGCAGTGCATCATCACTATCTGGGGAATCATCATCATCAGTATCCACCCAGCCTCTACCGGCTCATTTGAATAAGCCCATCAGAGTGGGTCATGCATGCACATTATGCAGAAAAAGACGAAGACCTGCAACAAGCACATGACAATGAGGAGCAGCATATGCATGCCCGGCAGAAGATGTGTGGGGGCCCATTTCAACATGATGGTTGGGCGCCCCCCATGCTTTGCGCATAAATCTGAGGTGCCTGTGGGGTGCATACATTATAATGGAGACAAAGAAACACAGCCTGAAGTTAACTGCTGTCGATAACAGGAAATGGCCAGCCAGCAGGGACCTGAAACACTAAATTCCGACCGAAAAGCTATAAATCCTTATTTGTCTGGCCATATTGATATCACACTCAAGTGTGAATAATCACAGCCTAAAGTATGAGCATTTCGTGTGTGGCCATACAAGGTCGCTTTATTGACATCTTTCTAGCTATATATATAAAAATGGATATATAGCTTCAAATTGCAAGTTAGATGAAGGCAAACTACATATATTTGCTTACGGGAACATTTTTAGAAGGACGTTTCAATGCTCCCTTTAGGGGTAAGCATTTTTAAGGTGGATAAGGGTGATCCGTTGCTAGTGATTCTCGAAATTAGAAAGCTCAACTTACCCATGAAACAAAAAAGAGTCAAATGAAGTGGCCATGTTAATCAATGTTGACACAGAGATATTCATGTAGATGTTTATTTAACTAACACTCCATACAAACAGAACAAAACCCCTCTGTGTCACCTCCCTACAATGACACGTCTTAACCCTACCTCCTAAAACACTTGCAAGCATTCTTTAGGGTGCTCGAACATAACACACTCCTTCTTCTATAGTTCAGTCTTTCGGTAAGTACAGTATTGACTTGCAGTTACTGTCGAAAACCATAGCTCTTCCTCTTTTTCTGCAATGGGCATTTACAATTACTCAGTTACAAGTGCAACTGTTCCTTTTTTCATGCCCTGTGATCATCATTACTTATCACATTCCCTAAGAATTCCACAACCCTGGAAGGTTTGGGAAACTTGACAGTCCCCTTTTTAACATATCATGGTAAGCAGACTTTTATCATTTCTATTACTCGCAATATATTATCTTTGATTGCATGTCCACGAATGTGTAATTGTTTCATCATTTTAAAATCTGCTTCAGCCATACGCTTCCTTTGAAACTGTTCATAACAATTAACAAAGCATGCTTGTTCTATCCATCCTGGATAATTTGGTGTTCAGATTCCTTCTTCTGAAAATTTCAAATGGCATGAGTTTGAATGTGGCATGTGGCGCTAATCTGAACACTGACATCATGCACAGTGCCTTGTAGCAATTCTTCCCCGCACTCTTTGCCATTAGACCGCTCCAGCCCACCATTCAATTTAGGATGATATAATGAGGTTGCGCTGTGTTCGATCCCACCTTCCATCAGAAATCCCTTGATCTGTTTAAACATTATTTGCCCAATATTACTCATCACCATTTTCATGGGAGCCTTTACCCCACGGATATATTTCCCCAAAAAATCTATCACATTCAACTTTATCTCATGAGTGACCAACGTGTGTGGGCAATTAGAAACAAAATGATCTATTAACACCACCTTGTGCTGACTTCTCCCACCTTGTACATTAAATATTAATGACTGGCCTCACAAAATTAAATGATACCCATGGTAAATTGGCTAATTCAAGAACTCCACTGCACTGCTCCTTTGTTTGGACCTCCCTATAAGTGTCACTGAACTTACCACTTAGCATGATAGTGTTTCTAAATGTATACCCAACGGTAGCCACCAGACATCACGTCATAACTTCCCTTTCAACTTGGTCATACAGAAGTGCCCTTTAATGCGCCACTTAAAGAATTCCCTCACACACGTGGAGTAGGGCACCAACAAGCACCCTCAGAAAAGCTTCTATTCCTAGTTCCCCTATCACTGTTTTTGCAAGTAATCACTGCAAGACAGTATTATTGTATCCCTTGAAAACCAAAATATAAATATTTGTACCATGTGAAACTTGGAACATATGTGGGCACGTGCCCACATATCAGAGTGGCTCAAAATCCTGGCTCCACTGCTACACCAACGTGTGTGATCTGAGGCAAATAATGTAATATCATTGTGACTTAACTGCAAACATTGAAGTCCTTAGAAGTGACTAAGTTCCCACTGCTCAGAAAAAGAACTCCCTTACAAAGGGGCAGATATAATGATTTTAGGGGCAAAATGCTGGTGCTTCTCTGTTAGTGGCCCTTACAACCGTCACCTAGAATTGTGTTATTGTTGCACAGGCTCTCCCTCCATACAATAACCCTTGATTTGGCAGGCAGATACATATAGGCTCACCAACCAGTCAGTACACCAGAGATTCTACTATAGCAGACAGACTGTGGCACCGCCAACGTTAATTTCCTCCCCTATTGCTGTCAATGACTGAAGTTGATTGGGCCATCCAGAGTACTGCCTCACAGGTGAATGAGTGGAACTGCTTGATATGCCCTGTTATGTTTTGCTATTTAGTCTTGCATCATACACTTCCTGCTGGTTTCACAGGTTCTCAGAGCTTTATGTTCTTCAAGAGCTGGTATCGGGGCTATAATAGAATTAGGGGAGCAGGGTTAGTTTGCTCTGTTGCAATGTCGTATCTGAAAAGATAGGGCTTCCTGTGGTGTGTAAGTGTTAGACATTGCATGAGCTGTCTCGAGCAGTGGTGAATGTACACTCCACTTTGCTGATCTGAATTGTTTGTGCGGTTGTCTGTGGTGTTTAAGGAGCGAGGAAAGTTGGGTTAAGTGAGTTAGTGTGGCGTATAAGGAGGTTTAGTGTCGATACGTGCCTTCAGTGGTGGTGTATGTTTCATTTTGTAACTGGAGTTGTTTTGCTTCTGGAGTTGTGTGACAAGAAGCATTTTCTGTTAGGGTGGGAGGCAGCATGATTTTTAAATAGTAATCCTTATTATACCTCGCTCAATAAACCACGCAAAAACGTGGGAAAACATGTTTCACTTCGAAAACATCCCAGTTGGTCGCATTTATTTGTTTATATCCAAGAAAAAAAAAATCTCCAGGTGTTGTGGCTCATTATGCCATATTATAGGATGTTAGACTAAGTGCGCCTACATCAGGTGACACTGTGCCATGACACAATTCAGTGCCTACAGTTTCTAATCATTGGCTGGGGCCTCCCTTCAAACTGTCCACTGATACCTCAAAGACACTCCAACCGTAGCGTCACCGATTCTTACATGGGATTGTTGTCAAATGCAGATGGACATGGACCATGAAGTAACAATTGACAAAGCCACCATTTGAAGAGGCAGTCCATCCCCGCCTCCAAGTTTCAGTGTAGTTGCATCCATGGAGGAAGGCATGGGATACAATGTAGGGGCAGCCATTTCCTCTCAGAAATCCAGGGTCTCTTTCAGTTTCACAGATGATAGTTTGATGTGCAAATGTTTTGTACATTATGGATACCTTTTTCAAACAATAACTACAAGCTGATGAGTTTATCTCAAAGGCTGCTCTGGGGGTGTATAATACTTGAAGTTACTAAGAGGTATTGCACAGTTTAAGAAGATCTGAGGTTTTCCAATGTCAGGAGTGAAAAAGGCTCATGAGAAATACAAAGGTATGCTTGTATAGGTGTTGTCATGAATGTGTTTCTGTGTATGCATGTGATTCTGGGCCAAATGCACAGTGTGTCTGGTGCTGAGAGCGACATGATGCAGAACGGGAGTCAGTATGGACGTGTACTGAGGCACAATGCAGGCCTTGATTTGGACACTGGAAGCATGAATGATGGGCAGTGTGAGTATATATTGTTGAGACAAGCCTTTTTTATGCTCCTGTAGCATGACAATGCTGGCATGTATTTTTGAGACCAGCCTCGTTGCTTTCTTTGGAAACATAAAAGCATTGGAGTCAGACCTCTTGAGCTAGTTTGGGAAGAACCTGGTTGCAAGTGGGGCAATGGTGGCATTTATGGTTGAGGCATCTGTTTTTTGGGGGACTGCCATCATCAACACCTGTTACAAAATTTCCCTGTGGGCTATGGTTACCTGGCATCAATGGGAGTGTTTTATGTGCGCCCTGCAGAGGGGAGTGTACATTCTACATGCTTACCCGATTTTTCAGAAAACGTTGCTTCAATATGCATGATTTCAAACCATTTTTAAAAGAAAATGGCTAAGGGGAAGCACCGGCCAGAACCGTACTGGATTAGTTCAGGTGTGCTGACTCGGCTCATTTCATGGAAAGCATTTACACCAGGGGCGTTGCTAGGGGGGGGCTAAAGGGGCTATAGCCCCTGATCTTTTGGTTGTAGCCCCGGATAGAATCTCAGGAACTACAGCCAAAAGACTAGCTAGCCCCCAGTCCCAACAGTTCCGACATCAGCTTAGCCCCAGGTCTTTTCCAGACCTAGCAACTACCCTGATTTACACCTATGAACTTTACAAATTCACCAGCTGCAACTGCTCTAGACTGTAGTGTTGTTGTTGGAGTGAGGCATGGAAGCCAATGAAGATGGCTAGTTAGGTCTTGCTGCCTCCCCCCCTAAAGAAACCAGGGCTTTTTCTATAGTTCACCGCCCCCCCACCCTCACTTCTCCCATGCTGCTGGATACTGGATATTCCGCTAGTGAGAAAGAGAGAGAGAGAAAGAGAGAGTGAAAGAGAGAGAGTGAGTGAGTATGTGTGTGATTTAAAGATTGACAGACTGAGAGACTGACAGGGAGCTATAGAGGGAAGCTTACGCTCCTGTTGCAGGTGTATGGTCTGCGCGTCTGTTGAGTTCACTACTTCCCTCTGCGCCCATTGCCCTTGTGCCCTAAAACAGAAAAGGTAATCTCTATCCAAAAGCCAAAACTATCGGCTTTGTCACTGCCCTAGTTTCTAATGTCTGTACTGTAGATGCACTGATACTGGTCAGTACTTGAGAATGCCAGGGACGCTCCCCTCACCACATTTTACATGGTGCCTCCTCATTTTCTGTTACTGCACTGACTGTTAGAAGTAGTTATCATAAATGAGTACTTAATTAGTACTTAATTTGTATGCAGAAAAAATACACCCATGTCGTTTTTAAATTAAATATTCTGCACACAGTCACTTTTTTAATTGTTTGTATTTTGTTCATAGTATGCATGATACCTTACATAAGAGTACACTAGCAAATACATTTACAAATTAGATTTAAAAGCGCCTCTAACAAGTGTTCAACATATTCAATCACTAAAACCAAATATCTTATAAAGAAATCCTTTAAAAGATCATCACCCTGCTTGACAACCTTTTGCAATTAATCAAAAAAGTTCATTTGCAGAGCATTGTTACACCATCAACCCCATTTGATTGACAGTAATGGTATCTACGTTATCATTCATAACAAAGGCACAAGTCATGTGACTTATCCCGCCCCCCAATATGGCTACCCCACATTGAGTGGAAGAACCGACGTCTCTTACTTGCTCCAGGGTGGACCCTCAGAAAGTTGCGAGGTTGGTGACCAGCAGTACAACGCCCTTGTACCTGTCCAGTGAGACATCCTGACCCACCAGGTCTTTCACTGTGAACTCATGCACCGACCGCGCCATTGCCCAAGCGCCAAAGGGCTAGCGATGAAGACGAGAACCTGCCAAAGACACACAACATGTCTGCTACTGCCACACTGAATGGCGTACTAGGTCTTTAAGCCCATCCTCGGAAGCACCGTCCACACCAGCTTTTCACGATCACCCACCACAGGCTATATTTAACACTCCATTTAGATGTACTGCAATCGAACGTGCACGGTGTCGATATCCGGAAAACACGGACTGGATCTGGCTATTTAGGTATGGTCATGGAGACCACAGGTGTAACACGCCCGAAACAAGCTTAGTTGTAAAATTACAATTCCTACTTTCAAGCAGTTGGTGTATGATCGACACATTTCTGCCCTGTCCACACGTGCCCCTGAACGTATGCACCAGCGAATCCCCCCTTATATATACATTGGCAGAAATGGAAAAATAATCTGTCAATAACTAGAGCCATCAGCCACCCACTGACTAACTCCATTCCTGGGACTTGTTTTACATTGCCCCCTCCCTCCTTTCGATCAAACGTGTGCATGCTCTACAGTTCAAGTTATAAATAGCCCCCTCGCCCCTATCACTGTTCACCTTGTAAGAGAATTATGGCTCGCCTCTCCTAATGCACCCCTATATTCTGAGGCGGCCATCGTCTACATCTTACCTTTCTCGTTTGATTAATGAAAACAGATCCTAGCCAGCTACCTCAGCCCCAGCTCATAATTCACAGGGAAGCACTGGGGCCTATTCTCCACGCCGGCTCCTTTTTCTAGTGGGCCTCACAATCAGCACTCAGCAGTTTCTCTGCCTGAGTGCCTCCGTTATCCCAGGGCTGCAGTGCCATGCAAATCTATTCCACAACGGCGGCTACAGCAGGAGGGGGTCGGATGGGGGTCGGCGGGGATATGCATTTACAAATGTACATGTCTGCACTTATCTTTGTTTCAATTCCAGTGCCAGTTTTGTCCAAATTCTCGCAGCTCCCCTTGATTTCAATTGGCCTCTGAGACTTCCCGTATCAATTCGTTTTTTTGGTTCAAATCGAGAGGGCTGGTGCTTTAGCCAGGAACTTTAATTGTTTTCCTTAAGACAACGTCAGCAATTACTTTATATAATTCTGGAATGCTGTTTTTATTTTCTGTTACCAGGATTCAGGAATAATGTGAACTCATATGTTAAGAGAAAAATCAGGAGCAAAGCTAGCATGAAAAATCATGAGGCTTGCGCTCTTTCGCAAACAGGTAATGGCCACCAGTGAAGCAGGCGTAATCGTGGCAATCATAAGAGCTGAAAAGCCTGGTTATGTCAGTGCAACCAATTTGTTTCTATTAAAGAGAGGAGTATAAGCAGCCCACAAGCATGCATCAGGCTCCTATGCGCAGGTGCGCAGCTATGCCTTCCATTACCTGCAGCTCAATTTTCAAAGTTGCTGCATTTACATAGTATGGGCCCGATTCATGGAAAAGTGTGCATTATTCTTGCAAAGGCCGCATTGCCGAGAACGACACTGTGCGAGCCTGCACGCAGAATAAAAAATTGGCGCCCTGCGTGTTCATGGAATTTCCTGCAAAAATTAACCGCATACGTAAGTCGGATGGAACGCTCCCGACATGCTACCTTCGTAAAGGAAAAGCAGCCAGAACAGCTATCTTTGCGTGCTCCTCCAGGCGCGAATACACACACCCTTCAAACAGTGTGTGGGGTCCCCTGCAAGCGGCCCTGCATCTCGGGAACCCTACGTGGGGTTCCCTGTAACTGTTCCCTGCACCCCGACAACACGCGTACGATGGGTCGTAACTCTGGTAAAACCTGGAAAATCTGTGTACGAACCCCCGCAAACCGTTCCTGCACTACACTGCAAAGACGCACCCATAAGTCTGATCGGATCCCTGGCTGTGTACACGCACCCCTAAATCTGACATGCAAACTCACCTCTGCACTGTGATTCCGATGCGCAAGTGTTCTTGCGCCTGCCTTTGGGTGGCGGAGAGATGGCGGGGTTAGCGTGGGCATTTCTCAGGCGAGAGTTTGCACAGTCACATCCATGAATACGCTTTGTCGTGCTCATTTGTGGTCGTACTATGGACTGCCTGCTGTCCGTCCCTCGTAATGCACACTTTTTCCGTTGTTCTTGGTCTTTTTTTGAGTTCTGCCCCCTACTCCGTCCTCTGCGCAGGCTCCGCCCACGTTCTCTGTGGGGTCTTGCGCAAGGCATTCGACCACTCACAGAAACGTGCCGAGCCTGCGCAAACTCCAAGCAAGTCCTGGAAAAGTCCTGCGCAATCAATTCCATGAATCGACGAGCGGGAATTTGCATGCAGAATGGCACGCAGATCCCCGATTATCAACGCAAATAATTTCATGAATCGGCCCTGTATCTCCCTGTCTGCTTAGACCTACTAAGAGTGAGACCTACTAAGAGTGAGAATTGATGATCCAACTGTCCCACTTGGATCATCAATTCATGAAAATGCCAAAGGTAGCAGAAGTGACATGACACAGTTGATGTCACCCCACGAAGTGAATGAGCTGAGACCGGCACCCGAGCGACATGCTATGAGGAAGTTCTAACCTCCTACTATAAAACCCCCTTCCGGCGTGCGTAAGTGGGTGCAAGTGGTCTGGGGCATCTGTGCAGCATTATGGTGCCTTTGAACAGGGACGGAATTTAATCTGCTGGTGTCATTGTGCCACACACTTCCTGTGTGCTCTGTCCCTTTAAGGCGCTGAGACCAGAACCGGAGCGACATGCTACGAGGACGTTCTAACCTCCTACTATAACATCCCCTTGACCCAGAAGTGGGGGCAAGTGGTCTGTGGTCCGTGGGGCCGAGGGGCAGAGGGACAGCGGACCCTGCCGCACAGGACTAGGCATTGGATTAGTGCTTGCATCGGGAGGAGGTAAAGTGATCTTGACATTCCCCGCCTTTCAATTGCCTGGTAACCTGCTATGAGATTTACTCGCCAACAGTAGTGCGGCGGTTCCCGCTTTAGCACAAAGGAAAGAGAATACTGTGATTGCTGAGTGGGGAGGGACCTTTCGAGCTGTGGTTGGAGGGACGGTCCTTATTATTTGGGCCCTCCCTCAACTTGTCAAATTCTATCTGACCTGCTTGCTTAAGAACAACCAGTTGAAAGCTACCAGACTCTTATTATAACATTGAAAATTAAAAAAAGATTCTGCTTAGCAATCTCAGGAAGTGGTATGAGGGCGAGAGGGAAGCGCGCCAGGAGTCCGCGAATGAATAAATCATAACTAAGATCGGTTCCCTGCAGGAAAAAGGTCTTGGCACTGCCAGCGCATAATGCCCTCCACGCTCAACAAAAGATAGAGTTGTTTTTAAGCCAGCAGCTAATCCGACTGTGGATCTCATGGAGCTGTCCGATATGGCCACTAATGTGCAGAATTGGAAGATTCTGATAAGAACATTGCAACCTTCCTTGATAATAATGGTTCACTCTTGAAACTCTGCTAGGTGGTTAAAAGAAAATCAATGGAACCGGACAATTTTGAGCAGGATAACACATTGTCGTCCAACCTCTCTCGCTCTCCTGACCTGGAAAAATGTATGACCTCTTATGAGTCGTCACCTGGGGAGAGCAACACTGAGGAGAGCCCGGAAGAGGGCAACAAGGTATTTGCTGAATCTAACTATCTCAGGCCTCCTGTTGAGAAGAGCTTGTTGGGGTCGCTGGAGGCTAAGATCGAGGCACTATTTATATTGTGCTCAAATATGGCTGCAGAGCAGCAGTCCTTAAAGGCGGGGGTGTTTTCCTTATATAACATCTTAAGAAACACAAGGGGTGTCCATGTGTAAAAGTAGATCTATTTTGCATTATAATATTGGCCTAAGCACATACATATTGAACCGCGCCATCGCAGGTTCCGAAAACATCATCTTTGCTGCTTTGCTCTCGTTTCTGAGTTTTCATTCTGAACGCGGTGAAACCTCACAAAGTCACAGCTTCGGAAGCTTCCCTAAACATACCCCTACACAGGAATGCTAAAATCACTGAGCACTCTGAACTCTGCAACAGAGAACCTTGAAGCACTGGCACGAACGTAGATAATCTGTAAATTAGGTGCCATCCTGTCTTCTTTGACTGTCTTATTTCCCGCAGCTAATTGTGGACGTGCGATCAAGACAATTAAAGCGAAGGACGATTTACAGCATATTCTGCTTCTAAGATGATCAAACTACTGAGTAGACATGCAGACTGACCTTTTAGCTTAGCACAAACATAGATAAAGTAGTGCGAGGAATGTTACCTTTTACTGAAGAACAAAATATTCTCCTAACCCACTCTCCGCTTTGCTTTCCAAACAGTAAATAGTCTGCAGGGTGACATGGAGTTTCGACCACATGTCGCCATGGTGAATTGCCCACATTCATGGGTCTGTAGGGCACAAGTCATTATCACATGATGAGCTAGCTCGAATCTGTCATGGTATTCTAAAGGTGCATAAAACACCCCTACGCCCACACGTTTTTGCTCACATTTCCTATGCTTGTATGCCGTGCATTGTAAAAGTCGAGTCCGCTCGAGTGTGTATAAACTGTTGTTTATATATTTGTTCCTCGTGACTGGCGTGTCTTCATTGCTTTACAATAGCCTCATATTTTTGGACTAACACATGATCAGGCCCTATTGATGGCTGGTAGCCAGACCTCTTCCCAAGCTGGTCACTTCGCAAGCATTTCCAGTGGGGTCTTTATCCCATTCTCCTGATCCAAAAATGAACGGTAAGAAGCTGACGCCTCGAATAATGGTGGACAAGCTGGTCCTGTCCAGTACAGGGTTGGGTGTTTATATGACAAAAGTGACCAGTTCGCACTCTACGTTCCTAAGTGGGCAGGAATGGGATTCCGGAAAGGCGCCCCCTTGCAACCCTGGTCCCTTTGGCGGTTTCCAATCAGAAGGCTCAAATTGGGGGAGCTCCAACTACTGTCCCCCATAGCTGTCCCAAAGATCTGTCTAATGGCAAACAGTTCTCTTAGCTTGACCAGGTAGAACAACTAATGCTCAAAACCTGGGGTCAGGGGAGGGATAAATTTGACCCGGTGCTCAGATTTGTTGCACATTACGTTTGTGGAAACAAACACTACAGTGTATAGCCCCTTCCTTAACCGAACAAGGCTCCTTGAACTATTACATCTGATATCGGATCTTGGAATAATTTCCTCAAAGGACTTGGTGAAGCTGGAGCTCTGCAAAATTTAACAGCAGAGACAATTGGGTGGTGGCAACGTTTGTATCACCATTAGTGGTTGAGCGTATATGTGATAATGTCAGGGCCCTAATGCAGCTGGGTTTTGAAATCCTGGTCTTTCTACCTACCACTTCAGATGTACCAAGTATTTTGGAGACGCAACCGCGGGTAGTAACGAGGGGCCTCCTGGGAAATAAGAAAATCCAGGAGTGCCCGAGACAGAGTGGGCGATGGTCCAGGGTCCCTCAGTTTATACAGTGATAGTTTGCAGTTGAAGAAATAGGTGCGATCCAACTGCTTTCCTAGAACTCGAGGGGCCACAGCTCTTTTCTTGGTAGCACCCAAACAATGAACACCTTGAGGAGTGGTCCGTGCTTCTGTTTACAGGAGACCTGCTATGTGCCGCTTTCGACCTGGATGGCTATCGTCCATCTTTGTCTGGCTGGGGCGCCCATAAGAGGCCACCCAAAAAGGCAGCCTATGCAATGGTGCAAGAGTAACGACCAACCTATCTGAGTACTGTTCTGGCATGCTTCACCCTAGTTTTTTAGCCACCCATATAAAGAATCTGGGAGACGGAATTGCAGCAATTTTGCTGGAGACCATCTATGATCCGGCTGGGGGTGCGTCGACAGTGAAAATAATTGACATTGCTGTGGAGACATTAAGAGACTGGCTGTTGCATTATCCTGGAGGAAGAATTATCTTGACTGGTGATTTTAATGTTGATTGTGTGGGCAAATGTTCGGTGGGGGTTTGATAAAAAAAGGATGGTTGCGCACTAGGGCCAAAGAGTGGTTAGGTGAGCTGGCCGAGTTTGAACTCAGCCCATTACGCTTGAAAGAGGGGGCAGACAAAATGACTTGCTCCAACTGCCCAGCCAAATTGATTTTATTTTTACGAGTGATCCTCTTGCTGGATAAAGCCCAGAGTTTGAGACTAGGTTCTCCCCGGTAAGTGATCATGTGATGCTTACTTTGAGCTGCCACACGGCCCAGTGCAGGACCAGAGAGAGATTGACTTGCAACCCTGTTGTGAACTCACATGGAAACAGACTGCATTTGTCGGCTGGAACTATTGCAAGGTTTAACCTCTCTTTGAGAAATAGTGGCCTTAATGACCCCAAGAAATTGCCATACTGTAATATAGACTTAGGAGCATTGCATGCCCTTTATGGCCCCACCGAGTGCAGGTATTTCCTTAATCGGAATAGCCCTATAAACAAGGCACGCCACTATGACAGTGCTATTGCTAAGAAGAAACGTGAGCTAAATGCAGCTGTTCGCAGGATAAGGAGAAACAACCTTCTCTTGGGGGTGTGACAAGTGGAAACAGCTAGCGAGGCTTAGGGCTAGGTATAAAAATTTGCTGCGGGACCATAGGTTTTCTGTGAACGATACCAGGTGGAGATACTTGAATAGGCTATAACTATAAATCATTGGCTTCGAGGCCAAGAGCCAAACACGTTGTCACTAGAGATGTTGGGGTAACAGAGGACTAATGGGCGGCTTTTATAGTTTGATGGTGAGGATTACGATAGTGGGACAGGTGAACCCAAAACTATGGCCAACTGGCTGGTAAGCTTGCATATAAAGAAGGCGGACCTGGTGGTCTGTATAATTAAAGCTAAGACCTCGAGTGCGGTCGGCCCAGATGGCCTATCCAACTTGGTGTTGAAGGCCGACCCGCAAATGTGGGCTTACATTTTACATCAACTCTTCCAGCAGATCTGTGTAACGGGAGGTTTCCCTAGAACATGGAATGTATCTATCTTAATTCCTGTTTTTAAGAAAGGACCCCGCGATCTGCCGTCCAACCATAGACTGTTAGCAATGCTCGACTCTAGCTCGAAGCTATTTGCTAACCTATTATTAGAGTTGTTGTAAGCTTGGGTGGGGGATAAGGGCCTGCTAAATTATTAACAAACGGGATTCAGGAAGGGGTATGCAACTACACACTCGATCTGGACCCTCCTGACCATAACCTCTAACACACGGGCCGGCAGCCAATCAGGGGGAGGATTGGAGGCGGGAGGGAGGGAGGGGGGGAGGGGACCAAGGAGAAACACGGAAGGGGAGGGAGGGGGGCTGGGGAGAACACACGGGGAAAAACAATGGCAGCAGCCCAAGAATGGGCAGAAAAACAAACACACGGCCCACAGAGGGCTCAATACCTTATCTGGGGGCCTGCAGTCACCGGCTCTGCCTGATGGAAGTGGCGAGCGCGGTGGACTGCAGGCAGCCAAGCCTAGACAACACACGGGCCGGCAGCCAATCAGGGGGGAGCTGGGAGGATTGGAGGCGGGAGGGAGGGAGGGGACCAAGGAGAAACACGGAAGGGGAGGGAGGGGGGCTGGGGAGAACACACAGGGAAAAACAATGGCAGCAGCCCAAGAATGGGCAGAAAACAAACACACGGCCCACGGAGGGCTCAATACCTTATCTGGGGGGCCTGCAGTCACCGGCTCTGCCTGATGGAAGTGGCGAGCGCGGTGGACTGCAGGCAGCCAAGCCTAGACAACACACGGGCCGGCAGCCAATCAGGGGGGAGCTGGGAGGATTGGAGGCGGGAGGGAGGGAGGGGACCAAGGAGAAACACGGAAGGGGAGGGAGGGGGGCTGGGGAGAACACACGGGGAAAAACAATGGCAGCAGCCCAAGAATGGGCAGAAAACAAACACACGGGCCACGGAGGGCTCAATACCTTATCTGGGGGCCTGCAGTCACCGGCTCTGCCTGATTGGCTGCCGGCCCGTGTGTTGTCGAGGCTAGGCTGCCTGCAGTCCACCGCGCTCGCCACTTCCATCAGGCAGAGCCGGTGACTGCAGGCCCCCAGATAAGGTATTGAGCCCTCCGTGGGCCGTGTGTTTGTTTTTCTGCCCATTCTTGGGCTGCTGCCATTGTTTTTCCCCGTGTGTTCTCCCCAGCCCCCCTCCCTCCCCTTCCGTGTTTCTCCTTGGTCCCCTCCCTCCCTCCCGCCTCCAATCCTCCCAGCTCCCCCCTGATTGGCTGCTGGCCCGTGTCTCCTCCTCCTCTTATTGGTGCTACCAGGGCAGCCCCTGCCCGGCAGCCCCAGCGGCTAAGGGCCCCCTTAGGCAAAGGGCGTCTCCCTCCTTTGCGGCTCCCGGTGTGTCTGCAGGTGTCCGCAGGGGACGCCAGGGCCATTCCACCGCTTCATCTTGTGAGCTCCACCTGCTCCCTCGGCCCACCCCACCCCTACCTGTTCACTTCCTCGCAGTGTGGCTACACTTCTTTGTGTTCCGAATTTGTGGTAAACTAGGGTTTTTCTCCCTCTGCAGGATTTTCAAACTTAGGTGGCCTCTCCACTGTGTACCTGATACCCCTTACTGTGTTCACCGTGTTCCGAATTTGTGGTAAACTAGGGTTTTTCTCCCTCTGCAGGATTTTCAAACTTAGGTGGCCTCTCCACTGTGTACCTAATACCCCTTACTGTGTTCTGAATTTGTGGTAAACGAACGCCTGCCGCTCTCTTCCTATCCACTTGCGCTTGTCCTGTCTTCCCCCACCCACTCCCTCCTATTCTATGGTGCTCTCTATCTCACCAATCTTTTGTAACTGCTTCTCCATTGACTATCCTGCTCTCCTCACTAAATCTGGTAGGAAAAAGTTTAAAAAGGACATCCTGGTCTCCAACCCAGGCCTCCCTATCGCTGACACCTACACTAGTGCCTCCTCCAAGGAAACTCTCACTGACATCCTCTTTTTCGTGCCTTCTCCTGACCTATGGACCCTTCATATGGTCTCTGTGCTCTCTCCTTTCTCCTCTTCCCCCATTAATGGTGGCACCCGTTGGGATGTCCTCTTGGCTTCCTTCCACTCCTCTAAGGCCATCATTAATGTCTATGCTAATGGGACCGTCTTGGTCCAAGGCCCTCAGGCCAACCTTCACCTCTTCGATAGACGCTTCCCACGCCTCATCAACTTCCTCTCCTCTCCTGCTGTGCCCCCTCCTCTGTCCTCGACTAACTTGCCTCTTCCCTCCCTCCCCACCCCCTCTCATTCTCCTTCTTCACCTCCGCAGGGCGTACCTCTGATCTGTACCCCTCCCCGGAAGTCCTTCAAAGATGGCAAACTTCTCCACATTGCCACTCTTAACTCTCGCTCTGCCGTCAAACATTCCTCTGATATCTGCCGCCTTCTTGAGGAACTTGACCTTGACGTACTCGGTCTCACTGAGACATAGTTCACGGCCAGCTCTGTCACCAGCTTTGACACACTCCTACCTGACGGTTACAAGATCCTCTCTGTGCCCAGGCCCAACCGTGCGGGGGGAGGTGTGGCCCTTATCTTCCCTGAGTGGATTCCTGCCACTGTTACTCCCATGCAGACCTACTCCTCTTTTGAATGTCTTGTCTGCCGACTCTCTCTCTCTCCTAGCCATTCCCTTACCGTGGCTACTATCTATCGGCCACCTGGTCAAATTTCCTCCTTCCTCTCCGAGTGGGCGGACCTCTCCTCCTCACTCCTGTCCTCAACCACTCAACTCCTCTTTCTTGGAGACTTCAACATCCACCTGGATGCCTCCTGTCCCCCTCTGGACTCTTTCGCAACCTCTGCGACTCTCTCTCACTCTCTATTCTCCCGTCTGGGCCGACTCATTCTGCAGGGCACACTCTTGATGCCCTGATCTCCTCTGACCTTCCCCTCTCTGTCCCTCTCTCCACTCCTCTCTCCTGGAGCGATCACTTTCTCCTCTCCTCCCACCTCACCCTCCCTACCCCACAGGCAAAGCCACCCCCATCACTGCCACCTTCCTTCTCGGTCATCCGACCCATGAAGCGTGTGTGAGTTGAGGCTTTCGCTGCCACCTTCTTGCCCCCTCCTCCCCCTTCGGCTGACTCCCACCCTGACACAGCCCTCTCCACTCTCCACTCCGCTATATCTGATACTCTTGATATCCTTGCCCCTGTCATGAGAATCCGCCTGAAGCCCAAAGCCAAATGTAACTCCTGGTATGACTCGGATCTCGTCACCCTTAAGCGCAAGTGCAGGGTGGCAGAGAGGAAATGGCGTGCTTCATGTTCATCCTCTGACAAACTGGCCTGTCGCCTGCTCCAAAGGCAATACCGGCTCTCCGTTCTCACCAAGAAGAGAGCCCTTATCCAAGCCCGCATCTCTGCGGCATCTAACAATTCGGCCGAACTCTTTAAAATCTGCAAGGAGCTGGCCAACCCTGCTGCAGTCTCTACCTCTCCTGTCCCCTCCCAGGCCCTCTGCACGGCACTGGCCTCTCACTTCATTTCAAAAACTCAGGACATCCTGTCCTCACTCTCCTCCTATAACCTCCCCCCCTCTATTCCCTGCCCTTCCTCTGGCTCTTCTGCAGCCACCCCTCCTCTCTCCTTCTCTTCCTTTCCCCTTTTTTCTGCTGACGAGGTTTCAAGACAAGTCCGATCTATGAAAGTCTCATCAAAACAGGTCCACCCCTGTTCCTCCAAAACTATCAAGGACCACATTGACTCCTTGGCTCCTGCCCTTGCTGACTTCTGCAATCACTCCTTCGCCTCTGGAGTCTTCCCATCTCCTCTCAAGCACTCCCTTGTGCACCCCATTCTTAAGAAACCCTCTTCCGACCCTTCCTGCCCAGCTAACTATCGCCCAATCTCTATCACTCCCTTCCTGGGCAAGCTCCTGGAGAAACTGGCCATCTCCCAGCTTAATCTCCATGCTGAATGTGTTGGTAGTCTTCATGACCATCAGTCTGGCTTCAGAGCTGCCAGAAGCACGGAAACTGCTCTCCTGAACATCCGTGAGGACCTGCTCTCGAACCTTGACTCTAACATTCCATGTGTTCTCATTTTGCTTGATCTCTCTTCTGCCTTTGATACTGTCAACCATACCATCCTGCTCAACCGTCTCCGTGATAACCTCGGTATCACTGGTCAGGCTCTGGCGTGGCTGACCTCTTCCCTCTCAAATCGACCCTCCCAGGTCCAACTGGGGTCTTTCCTCTCTGACATCTTCTTCTCTACCTGTGGTGTCCCCCAGGGATCTAACCTCTCTCCCTGGCTGTTCAACCAGTATCTGGCACTTCTCACCCACCACATCGCCGCCCTCTGCCCCTACTTTCAGTGCTATGCGGATGATACCCAACTCATTTTCAGGCTACCCTCGGCCTCCTCTTCTCCTTCCCTCATCTCTGACTGTCTTTCTGCTATCCAGGAATGGTGTGCCGCCAACGACCTCTGCCTTACTGCCAGTAAGACTGAGATTCTACTCATCGGCACTCCCACTCCCTCCTTCCCTGCTGCTCTCTGGCCGGCCTCTCTGGGCCCTCTTCCTACTCCTACCTGCAAGGCAAAAAACCTTGGGGTCATCTTCGACTCCACACTCTCCTTCTCTCCTCACATATCCGACGTATCTAAGAAGTCACACTACCAGCTACACCTCCTCAGAGGTATCCTTCCTTTCCTCTCCTTCCCCCAGAAGCTCACTGTCTCTAGAGCCCTGGTTCTCTCTAAGCTGGACTACTGTAACAGCCTCTATCTTAATCTGCCCGCCTCTACTCTCCGCCCTTTGCAACTCATCCAGAACAGGACTGCAAGACTTGTCCTTGGCCTCAAGCCCAGGGACCGTATCTCTCCAGGACTGAAATCACTACACTGGCTCCCAGTGACTGCGAGGATCAAGTTCAAAACCCTCTGCATTGTCCACAAGGCCGTCTGGGGCCTTGGGCCAAAATACCTTCAACTCTCTCTTCCTAAATATCTTCCTTCTCGAGCTCTTCGCTCATCCGCCTCCAACTCCCTCAGGGTCAGCCGCTTCTCCAAACAACGAGTTGGGGGCAGATCTCTTTCCACTGCAGGGGCCTCCCTCTGGAACAGCCTTCCTACCTCCCTGAAACTTGAGGAGAACCACCTCCGGTTCCGGAAGCACCTCAAAACCTTCCTCTTTGCCTCTGCTTTCTCTCCCCCTCTCCCCTGCTAATACTACTGAAACTGCACTGAATCTGCAACTGGGCCATTCACCGTTCTCGGCCCAGCCACTCTCCCCTGCACTGCCTCCACGGCAACCCCTGCACTACGGGACTGTGTCTGTATCCATACAGCCCCCCTTCCCAGCACTTGTCTGCACTTACCTCGCACTTGCCACCAGCTGGCCCTTGTTATTTATCCTGTATGCTGTATGCTTATAACCCTGTACTGCACTTTCCCCTCTCCCTTTCCCCCATGCACTTTTCCCTTCCCCTCTACCCTTGCACTTGCGCGATCTGAATGACACCTGGCCTAGTAAGATCGTTGTCTGTCTCCCCTTGTTCCCCCCCCCTGCCTCGTCGCGCCTTGAAACACTTGTGTATAGGCGCGTTACAAATGCCTTATCATATCATATCATATCAGTGTTACCCGGGGCCGTCATTATATGTTTGTTTTGTTGATTATTCAGCTGCTTTCCACAGCGTGGTAAGAGCTAAACTTTGGACTATGTTAGAATCCTGGCACATTGACCCATCACCGCTTTATTTTATTAGGGCGCTCTATAGCGGCACTGAGGTCAGAATCAGACTGAACCAGGAGGGAAGATTACCTTTGCCTTTCTCTACCAAGTGAGGATTAAAACAGGGGTGCTTGTTAGCCCCCTTGCTTTTTAACCTTTATATTTCCCAATTGCCGCAGAGTCCGAGTCAGTTATGGCAAAGAATCTCTTCCTTGCTTATCGTAAAAGGATGATGTTGCCATCTTGGATCAAACCCAGATAGGTCCCTAACGCTCCCTCCTTGCTCTCTGTAGCTTTTTTGAGTGCTTTGGCCCTGAGCCCGAATATTTCTAAGACCAAAGTTATGGTATGTGGCTGGGGACAGATACTATTGGCCCTTTCACCTGGTGGGTGGGCGGGGCTAAGCTGGAGCGAATCTCAGAATATAAATATTTGGGTATGTCCATCAGGGCAAAAAAGATAGCATACAAGACCTCAATTGTTCCTGCGCTGTTGTATGCTCTAGAGGTCATTCCCCCGAGGGCAGTGTTATTTCTAGGTAAACTCGAGGGGAAGATACAGCGATCATTGCTTAACAGCCCGCCCTCTGTCCCGGTGGAGGCAATTAGGTTTCAACTTGCCCTTCCTTCACTAACTTCTTTATGGGCGCTGGCAGCTTGTAGATTCTGGGCAAGGATTCTGTATGGCCTGGCGGGAAAGGGCTCACTGCTGGGCCATTCGGCCCAACATTCTTTGAGATACTCCAGGAGTATTTGATACAGGAATCTGGAGGCTGGAGTGAGGTGTTATGCTTGGGAGATTGAGGTGTGCCCATTTCCCGAGTCCTGGCTTGATTTTAATCTGGCAAGACCTGGTCCTTTGATGCAGATCAGGCTTTAGCTACTCTCCAGAAATGTGTCAAATATTCTCAGCAAGCTTTTGTACTCAGAGCCCCTAAGTCATACCTATGAAAAGTTTGTGTCCCAGAACTTATTAGATTTATCCTTGCGCTGTGGATGCGGACCCTCCCGGTTCTGGAAATTACTGGCTGGGGCCTGGGTGGTCATCCGCCACAGAGACAGAACATACAGACTTTGGAATAAACATGTAGAATATCCCTGAAGTGTATTGACACAATGGGCCTCATCACGAGTTGGGCGCTAACCCCGGCGGTATTACTGCCAGCGCTATTAGCCCTACTGCCAAACCCCAAGTGCTATTAGTGCCGGATCATGGGTTTGGCGGAACGGTAAGTCCCCATTCCCCATTGGGCCCATTCTGGAATTTCCCATTCCCCATTGGGCCCAATGGAGAATGTTCAGTGCTATTACCGCCGGCGGTAATAGCACTGAAAATCGGCAAAGTCACAGTGGATTTGCCCCCAGCTCAGAGCTGGGGGTAAATCCACCAAGCCTGTGATTTGGGGGACCCTTAAATGCAGCGGTAATAGCATTACCGCCACATTTAAGGGACACCACCAAACTTGTGATGATCTAGAATGTGATGTCCTTGATATTTCGTTTGAGAGAGCATATAGTAAATTTAGCCTGACTACCTCTGACCAACTGTGGAGCAATATTTTTGGGGCAGAGTCTTTAGTTACAACGGCGGCGGCATATTATGTCTGGAAATTAGCTGCTAGCAGATTACCTGTGCCGGTACCCAGTCATTTTACCAAAAACAAAACAGAGTGGAACATTTCACCGAAGTAAATATTAATTCAATATATATGGGGTGGTGGGGTCGGGATGGGATTGGGTGTCGTTATAAGGGTAAAAAGAAGGAGGGCTGGGGGGCAAAACATTTTTTTAAAAGAGATCAGTGTTTTTCGGTATTACATTTTGGTTGCTAAAATCCCATATAACCACTTACACCATCAGAGAAGTGTTAATGAAAGGTAAACTACAATCTCCTGTTCCCCAATTTTAAGATTTGGTTTCACCTCTTATGAGAGATTTTATGGGCCTACTTAAAAAGGTCACTTTAATGTTTGGTTTTTAATCACAGTTTTTCTATATTGACCTTCTTATTGTGCATTAGTGTAAAAGGCAACAATGTAACCAAATGCACTTTAATAAAGAAAAGGAAAAAAAAACATTTACCAGGCTAGTCAAGGTTTACATCTTAAGCACCAATCTATGTAGTGCCTCACCCGCCAACGGCAACTCCTCATGTGTCCACCCACGTAGTTTGAGGAGGACTTTTATTGCCACCTGGAGAGTGGAAAGGGTAGACTGAATTGCCTCCGCACTCAGGTGTTCGGGGGAAGATGGTACAGACTGCTGATGTGCCGCAACCACATTTGGAGTAGCGCATAGGCGCAGTGAATGTGTCTGGCCCTGTTTTAGCCTATCTTCTACCAAAGTTCTACCAACAAGACGAGGAGGAGGTACAGCCTCAGCCACTGCGCCAACTGCGTTTTGAAGGGAGCAACACAAGTCCAAAAGCGAGTTGTTCTCAATCAGAGCAGATCCAGTGTTCTCCCCTTCCTCATAATATGGAGCTTCAGAGGAAGTTATGTCCCCAGTGCGAACATATGTTAATGATGGTGGTTTATAGTGACATTTTCGAATGTCACAATTTCGAGTGCATTTTTCTCGAATGAAAAATGGGGGGAAAAATGTTGATATTTATTTATCTTTTAATGGGGGGGTTCCTCCCAAACCCCCCATTTTTTTTAATGACCCTTTTTTTACTAACTAAACCAAAAAAACATATAAAATAAAAAATATATATTCGACATTTTTTTTTTACATTTATTTTGGGACAAAAATGCATTCGAAATTGTTCATTCTAAATTTTAACTGGATACCGTTAATGATATGATATTATATGATTGGTTATTTATAACACGCTTAATACCCAGAGGTCTCTAAGCGTGGATCTGTGGATCGAACCTGTGTTGCTTCGTGTTGTCTTATTTCCAAGGCGAGCACATTGCCCCCGAGCTATCCTCCCGGAACACGTTGTTATTTTCCCTTTTGCATTGGCCCCGGTGTTGGATTAAGGGGTTAAAGAAGGGTGGTAGTATTGTCCCGAACTCACATTACTCTGAATTGTCATCTGCTCATCTCTGTTAACCCTACCGCTCCTGCTTCTTTATTTCTAAGGTTATAGTTGGCACTCCTGTTTTTTTTGTTCTTGTTCTAGCCTTAATTGGCATTGTCAGCTGCTTGCACAAAATATTTCAGACGCACAGAGCACAGCAGCAAGTTATATCTACTTTTATCAGGATCAGCAGTTTGAGGGACACCATTTCAAGTGTTAATTTAATTTCCAGCAGCTGTGTTTGAAACGTGTACCACGTTCCTGCTCTCACTCTTTATTACCGGCAGCTGTTTACTAAACCCAGGCAAGAATACAAAGGAAAAGCGGTTTAGCAGCAGCTCTTACACCAACAGTGGAATGCTAAAGCAGTACAAGCTCGCAAAAGCCTAGTTTCAGCCAACCCCACAGCCCACAAGCCGCTCACATGCTCGAGGCAAGCAGTCAATAGTCCCGTCAACCTCTCAATGCTATTTCTGGAAGGAGTAGGTGCTACCAACATGCATGGTCTCTTGCAGCCAGGTCGTGCCCTCTCACGCCACAAGTCCCAGGCACCCCCACCCCGAGTCAGGTCCCCAAGATGTCACAGTGGAATAAACAGCTCAGGCTTTCACCTCTGGGGGGTTCGGGCAGGTCCCCAGGCGGTCACCCGGTATAGGGGATATCGGCACACTGGCACTGCAGAGCAGCCACCACACCGCACCAGGCCCTGCAAAAGATCATGAGTTCCTAAATATGGCAAACCAAAGGATCGGGGGTCCAGGGTCCAGGCGTGGTAAAACTCACACAGTGAATCTCACGTCTCGTAGCTCACAGCACTTGGGGACTTCACCCCTCCTCTCCTCTGCAAGGATAGAAGAAAGAACCTCAAAGCGTCTCAACTTCCCAACGTATCGACGTGGCAAGCCTCACCTCCGGCAACAGCAAGAGGCCACCTCTGGCACGCAAACAAAAAGGTGATGCATGGAAGGTTTTGAATGAATCATAACCGCGGGCACAGCTCTGGGCAACCCCCAGAGCATCGTTTTGCAACCTGCTAAGCCATTACAGAAGGGGAAAGACCATATGTAAATCAGACTTAGTCCCACCGCAAAAGGGGCAGTCCAGCCCGAACTGCTATGTGACATTCCTTCTGCACGAGACCACAAGCATCCCCAGACATGTTTCGGCCTTGTTGGGTGCCATCAGTGAGCAGTAGCTTGGGTCTCTAGGCCTTCCACCCATCACTTTTTTGGTTTCAGTTTGTCTGCCTTTGTAACAGAGGGTATGCCCAGACGTGGGTGCCCTGATTGTGGAGGCATAGGGAAGTAAGTTGCACCTCACTGATGAGGCCCAACAAGGCCGAAACATGTCTACGTTGCTTGTGTTTCCATGCAGAGGGGACCTGGCTTAGCAGTTCGGGCAGGGATGCTCCCATTGGTGGCAGTACCTGACTGATTTGCATATGGCTGGACCCCTTTTGCAATGGCGTAGACGGGCTAAAAAACAGTGGTGTGGAAAGTTGCAGAGAGCAATGCCAGTGGTTCAGATTAATACAAAACCTTCCACCCATCACTTTTTTGGTTTCACCTCCGACTAGCAGGCTGCAATAGCCTAATCTTCTGTTTACAAGTAGTACTGCCGACATACCATTTGATCCTATTATGGCTCTTATGAGAACAGTCGTTGATCATGCACAGTGCACCTTATGGCTCGCATCCTGGCGCTCTTATGTGGTTGCTCTCTTTTTATTTCTGTGCTTTGGATGTTTTTAGTCCATTTTGTATTTATTCAAAACTGACATTAAAAAGTATTGATATTAGCATGTGAACTTTCAAGCGTGCTATATTCAATAATCTTCGATGAGGCGAATTATGACGCATTTTTTCTTTTGACTATAACAAATGCATTACCTAAGACTATACATTGCTAGAAACAAATGTATATATTGTTGTTCCAAGTTGGAACCTAAATTGTGGAACCTTCAGAGTCCATTTTTGCTCTGGAGTCCGTTTTCTATGTTGTGTGCATTTTACACGATCATGTGATGTGTCAGAGCTTCCCTCGCCGTTTTTAACTGAAACGCTGGTAATCTGCCTTTCATTATTCTGCCTGATGAAGCCCCGGTGGGGGTGGAACGCGTGGCATCATTTTCATGCCATTGTCTGAAATACTCTGTCATGTTTGGTTTTAAAGATTTCATTAAATAACATCTTTTATTGGCATGCTTAAAGCGCAAAAGGTTGGAGGACCCAATGAGAACCATGAAGAACGTGCCCTGTAGCCAAACATTTGAAGAAAGGCATTATGTCATCATACACCTGTTCAGCTTTTTCACCATTAACCGAGTGTATAAACATGTTAGCGACAGTGACAAAAAGCATACATTGTGGGGCGTGGCTTGGCGCCGAGGCAAGATGGCCGCCTAGAGGATCGGCTCCGCCTCACATTAATATAAAATAGCATTAGGGAACATAATATTTTATTAATACTTGCCTTATCTTCATGCCGAGCGTCTTGAACGTCCCGCTCGCACTCGGTGGAACTTCTCCGCGGCTCCGGCGTCAGGAGGGACTTCACACGCTGCAGTTCCAGTCAAGGGCTTCCGCATCGGAGGGACGTCGGAACGCGAACCGCCCCTCGTGAGGAGAGGGGCGGCGTCCTTCATCAGCTGACACCGCTGGCTGGGCCTAAACCTCGAGCACTTTTTCACGGGAACGCCACCTACTGGAGAGAAAAAAACAACATCTTTAAAGTAAGAAACTGCTTTTAAGCGCACACGCTAACATTTCATATAAAAGCGTTCTGGTGGAGAAGGCTTAGGGAAAAAAAAAAAAAAAAAAAAAAAAAAACTTTTAAAACAAACAAGAAAGACTGAAAAGTTTGAAGTACAATAGAGGCAACACAGGTCTCCAACCTTATTAAGGAAGATAAAAGTTATTAAAGGGGCGAACAGGCTCACAATACTAAGCACGTCAGTCAATCTCCCTTCTACAAAAACCCATTTCTCCGTTAAACCTTATATTACTACCATGCCTTCTAGTTGCAACTTACCGATATTGGTCTGTCAAGCAGGATTATAATCACACAGCCGGTTTATACCTACAGCTCCACTAGTCCAAACCCTATCTATGGACAACAGCTATAAACAACAAATCTATTGCAACCTTCAGTAGTATATTCCTTATTATTCAGGGCTTTTCCACGTTTTGGTCTCTCCAGGTCAGAGGTAAGCTTTGGGAATAATATGGATGTAATAATTATATACTACTCGTCAGCATAAATATCTTCCACAAAAAAAAAAAAAAAAAAAAAAATTACACGCCATAACTACTCGCACATATTATCATCTTCTCAGTTATGGCAACCAGCAAGGCAAATCTAAAAAATGGCACCTCTACCAAAGACGCCACCGCCTCCTCAACTACTCTAAAAAGACCCAAAAATGACTCCCCACCTCCAATTGGATTCTCAGACTCCGCGATTGAAATCATTCTAGCTGAAATAAGGGCACTCAAACCCTTTATGGAAACCACTAACACAAAGTTACAACAACTTGATGAAAGGTGGATGGGAGTTATCAACAGAGTAGATGAGGCAGAGAAAAGAATTGGCGCGCTTGAAGATTTATCACCCAAGGTTGCACAAATGGAGAAATCCATCAAAGAACTTCAAAAGCATAACGAAGATTTGGAAAATCGGAGTAGGCGTAACAACCTACGCATCTCGGGCCTGCCCGAAGGAGCTGAGGGCACAGACCCCATTGCCTTCCTACAAAAATTCCTACCGGCCATACTACATTTGCCTTTGGAAACCACTTTTAATATACAACGTGCCCATAGAATTGGCCAACCCTCAGCCTCTCCCTCAGCTCGTCAGCCACCAAGAACGCTCATTTTTTACCTGTTAGAATACTCTCAACTGCAACTTATCATCTCCACAGCTAAAGAACGTAAATCTCTAATCTGGCATGGTAGTAAGTTATTTATCTCACAGGATGTGGCTAGAAGTACAGCCCAAAG
This sequence comes from Ambystoma mexicanum, assembly GCF_040938575.1. Classification (NCBI taxonomy): domain Eukaryota; kingdom Metazoa; phylum Chordata; class Amphibia; order Caudata; family Ambystomatidae; genus Ambystoma; species Ambystoma mexicanum. The sequence continues at coordinate 685,633,865 of NC_090929.1, read as the reverse complement.
AAGAAAGGTCTTTCTGGCGTTCCGGCCTGCCCTTAAACAACTTAATGTCCGATACGGCCTGTTCCACCCTTGCTCCTTTAAAGTTACATACGAAGGACGCTCTGCAGTCTATGATGATCCCGCTGACCTAAGGCTCTTCATACAATCCATCAAAAATGAAAACATGGACATCTCTTCTCCAGCGGCGGCCTCTAATTCATCTACTACTTGAAACTGGTTCCCCATCACTTGACTTTTACACTCATAAGTATCTAATTACCTAATGCTTTGAACTTACATTGATATTAACTATGTGGGGTGGGCGCTCTTTTGGGTCCATCTTCCACAGGAAGTCGCTTTTTCCTAGTTAGCGACTCGGTAGGCGTTTCCTATCCCCCATATATATATCCCCTTAACTCCTTATCCCATGTCCTGTTTGATCCCCAAATTCATTCATTCGTCATGGTATACTATCGGTCAAGATGTGATCAAACCCCTATCTCCCTTCCCTGACCCTCAATGTTCCTTCCTTCAGCACAAATATTGGTGTATACATTATTTCAATCGAATGACAATGGTATATGTGTATTTTTGTACGATAGCTATAAGATGTATGAATATCAAATTTCCGCCAGCCAGATGATATTTAAATGCATAACATGGAATATTAAGGGTTGCAAGAATCCAATGAAAAGATGTAAAGTACTATCTCACTTAAATAAATTTAAACCAACAATAGCTTGTCTACAAGAGACACACTTATCCCTCAAAGAATCAATGAAACTCAAATCTCTTTGGGTGAAAGAAGTTGTTGCTAGCCCAGCTTTATCCAAGAAAAATGGTGTCGCGATACTTATTAGCAAAAAACAACCCTACAAAATCCTTGCCCAAGATGCAGATACAAATGGTAGATGGGTTTGGGTGAAACTGCTAATTGACACGACACAATTATCAATTCTCAACATTTACGGACCTACACTACCAGATCCCTCCTTTTGGAATAATATCAAACAAATGATTTTGAAAAATGATTTCGTCAACCTGATAATGTGTGGCGATGTCAATCAGGTTCTTGACCCCTTTTTAGATCGAAAATCCAGTTGCATATTCAAACCCAACAAAACTCACAAATCCTTTATAAATTGTCTAGGAGAGACAGGACTAATTGATTCATGGAGGATATCTCATCCTTCACATTTGGATTATACCTACCATTCTCCCCCACACAACACATTGTCACGTATTGATTATATTTTTGCTACAAAAACTCTTTCGGGATCCATTATAGACTCAAAGATTGCCAATATCATTATCTCTGACCACGCTCCTGTCATTACTTCCTTCTCCCTTACAGATATGAAAAAGGGTTCTCCTAGATGGAAACTTAACAATTTTCTTTTAAATGATCCTAAATCTATTCAATCCATCAACGCTTTCATTCAACAATACTTTAACGAAAACCAAGATCAAGATACCTCCACTGTCAATAATTGGGATGCTTTCAAAGCGGCCCTTCGTGGCCACATAATGGCCCTATCAGGCAAGAATAAAAAAATTAGGAAAAAACATCTCGACGATCTTTACTCTAAACTCACTATTGCAGAACAACATTATTATACTGACACTAACTCAGCCAATCTACGACAAGTCATTAAGATACGCTTTGAAATCAATAAAGAAATTACCGAGTTGGCGGCAGGAACCATTCTTAAGTATAAAACTAAGATCTATCATACTTCTAATAAAGCAGGTCAAATGTTAGCCTCTTATCTAAAAACCAAAAAAGAAAAAGTTCAAGTCTCTCACATTCAAGATAAGCTGGGCAAGATGCATCATAGGCCTGATGAAATATTGGAATGCTTTAGAAGATTTTATACGGAACTATATACTCCAGAATGCGCTATTCCCAGAGAAAACATTGATTCCTTTTTGAACAACATCAGTAGAACCACCTACCCTGACATTGATCTATCTCATCTAGAAAAAGACATCACGTCTATCGAGATTACCAAAGCCATCCATGGCCTCGGAAAAGGAAAAGCACCAGGCCCTGATGGACTATCCACAGAATTCTATAACACATTCTCTCAATCCTTAACACCTAAGCTCAAAAACCTTTTTTCATATTTTATCTCACAAAAATGTTCGTCGGGATCATTTTCTGAAGCTTTGCTTATCATTTTTCCAAAACCTAACAAGGACCCTACTCTTCCTAGCAACTATCGACCCATTTCCCTTATCAATATTGAAAGCAAAATTTTTGCCAAAATACTTGCCAATAGAATTGAATCCTCACTCCCAAGTCTAGTTAAACCAGACCAAACAGGATATGTAAAGGGACGTAATATATCCTCTAATGCAAGACTCCTATTAAACGCCATCAACCTTGCTGCCAATGACAAAAAAGACACACAAGGCTATGCGGCCATTGCATTAGATGCGGAAAAAGCTTTCGATCGTGTCGACTGGAATTTTATGTTTCAAACTCTACGGTGGCATGGTTGTGGTGAAAAATTTATTTCACTGGTCAAACTGCTTTACTCTGCCCCCAATTCGGCTATTTACTTAAATGGTCAGACTTCCTCCTCCTTTCACTTACTAAGAGGAACGCGTCAAGGTTGCCCCTTCTCACCATTACTATATATCCTCTCTCTTGAACCACTTCTAGAATCAATAAGATCTACCACAAACATCCCAGGAATTCAAGTCGGTGCTTCAATAAATAAAATAGCTGCATATGCAGATGATATTCTTATGTTAATTAAAAACCCCAAACTTCACATTCCCAACCTCTTGAGTATTTTATCACAATTTGGTCAAGTATCAGGATATAAATTAAATACACAGAAATCAGAAATTATGCCCTTAAATCCATACTGCCTTAAACATGATATCGTCACTTTTGGCCTCAAATGGTGCAATAGCTCAGTCAAATACTTAGGTCTTCGTTTTGCCCCAACTATCCCAAATACGATCAAACTCAACACTGAAACACTACTGGGCACCCTCAAGGATCTAACATCCAAATGGTCTCCACTATACCTCTCCTGGTGGGGGCGCTTAGATACTATCAAGATGATGCTTACTCCCATAATACTATACTATCTGCAACTTCTCTCCGTCCCATTATCCCTTTCATTTTTCAAATCCATTTACTCTATACTACTTAATTTTCTATGGGGAAAAGGAAAAAGTAAGAGAATTGCCCTGACAAAACTGAAAGCCCCCTATGATATGGGGGGAGTTAGATTCCCTGACTTTAAATCATATCATCATGCATTTCTTATAAAACAATCTCGTCAATGGTTCATTGATCCTATATCCGCTGATATCCCAACCTGGTGTACATTAGAAAAACAAGTAGTTTTACCACACGAAATCACGGACTACATATACATTTTCAAACATTCAACTAAAAAGATTTCAGACCCTATTAAAGCTTGAATATCTGCTCTACAAACCTTTCTTTTTCCTCACACTATAACTCCTAGTAAGCATCTTTCCCCACTATTATGGCATAATAAGAACATAGTAATTAATAACAAGATCCTTAACCACAAAACATGGATTCAAAAGGGTATCAGATTCGTCCAACAGATTATAGATGACACGTATGTCCTTTCCTTTCAGCAATTCTCCACCACTTTTAACATTACTAAGAAAGACTTTCAATTTTATAACAACTTAGTTAATTCCTGCCTTGATGCACTTGCCCAATTTTCCAATGAAATTCTTACTCCTGATGCCCTTAGACTAATGCACCTTACCACAGGTGGTGAAGTTCGAGCCTCAAAAATTTACAATATGCTCACCTCAAATTTTAAGATTTGCCCTATACGCCTGAAATGGGAACTTGATTTGGGCTTCATGTTTGAAGATGAAATATGGCATCGTCTGTTTGCTAAAATTAAACAAATATCGGTATCAGCAAATATATCACAACACTATTATTTCTTCATGCACAGAGCATTTATTACTCCAGCCAAATTGGCTAAGTCTAATCCGAATTATAATGCTAAATGTTGGTCATGTGGCATATCTCCCGCCACGTATATGCATATGTTTTTTGAATGTTCATTTACTGTTAAATTTTGGCAGGAAATCTGGAAGCTTCTTAAATGTATCTTCTGTGTTGATGTGCCCTTTTCCTTTGTTAACATATTTTTAGGAAGTATGGCCATTACAACTTATTTCCCATCTGACTCTGCAAGACTTTATGACTTATTCATCTGTATAGCGTTAAAATGTATTACGGCTAACTGGAAAGACTCTAGTTCACTTTCCACCAAAATCTGGTGGAACACCATTTGTAACACTCATAAACTAGAGATGTGCATGGCCAATAATCACAACACAATTCCTAAATATAATGCTAAATGGTATTTTTTCACCAGGTATCTTAACTGTTTTAATGCAACTGCTCATGGTACATAAATTTACATTCTTATATTAGCATCATTATTCATATTGCCATACTTATTCAAAAATGCTAGAACTTGATAATGTTTGAAATGAATAGATTATTTTGATGAAATAATCCAATATACCCATTACCCCCCCTATCCTCTTCCCTCCTTATCCTTATATGTCTCTAGTCTGTCTCCCTGTACGTCTCCCCCCAAATCTCTATTCTCACTATATATAAATCACTCGTTGCAGACCTGTGATATAATTAATTCTAAACTACATGTTATATTAATGCGGTTTATATCTATTATAGTTCATATTACATTCGCAAGTGAATTTAACAAATGATTTAGCCTTATAGAAATACTATTACAAAGGATCAAAATCAATTACTATGTCATTTCTCTGCTGTTCTTGTTTTATTCAAAGTCTGTAACCTGTTGATATCTGTATCAAAATCAATATTTTAACAATAAAAAATCATTAAAATAAAAAAAAAAAAGCATACATTGTGCCAGCTTGAAGCAGAACTACTGCAGAATTCGTCAGAACGCAATCACATGGCAATAACACAGATGATGAGCTGCATATGTTCCTTGGAGGATTATGCATTGAGATTTATACCAAATGCATATTATATGCCTCTCTCCTTTCCTCTGCAAATTGCACCTGATCTTACACTGGTTTCCCATTCCTCATGCATCCGTGCTCTTCTTAGGAGGAATGCTCATCTTCCAATTAGACCACCATTGAGATCGTCCCTGGTACTGATAGCTTTAGACTCTTTCTTATGAATCACTGGACCCAACCAAAATAGGCTTTTTGATTCTTGTCTGTTGGCTGTCTAGGGGTGCCCATCGTACATGTATTCAGGCCCTTACCAAAGGTCAGGGAGAACTTAGGAGCGATATCTTAGTCCACTTGGCTTTGGTGCCTCCCTATCACTTGGGTGAATGAAGTATTCCAGGCAGTCTCATGGTGGATTATGATCACATGTCTGGTATTTCTTGGGCCAGGTGGATAGCTCAGGGGCAACGCGTGTGTCTTGGAAGCAGGACAACGCATAGCAACACAGGTTCGAATCCCACGTTAAAAAGTGGTCCCCCCTATAAAAGAACAGTTATTTCTTAATCAGGTCTGTTACCCCTGAGGGAGCCTGAAGGGTTCAGGGCATGGGTCTATCCATACATGGATATAGTGTCCACCCCACCACATTATTTGTTTGAACTTACTCGCCTTACCTTATGGGGACCCTCACTATGAGGGGGGCTCCTTACAATGATGGGCCCAAGGCTAGGCTGGGCAGAGAAAGTTGAGATCATCCATTGTTAGTCTTGTTTATCTCAGATGCGTTACCTTATGGGTTGAAGTTACCTATATGGCCTGTTTGCTGCGTCAATCACCAGTCAGCTTCACCCTTGCCGGTCCACACTTTGCCCCTTCATGCCGAATGTTCTGTCACTAGCCCCACACTCTGGAACACTTTACCCCCACAGATCAGAGACAAACCATCCTATGCTACTATCAAGAAGTTGATCAAAATCTGGCTCTCCAATACATATGAATAATGATGGATTGCTCTATGCATTATTAAAGAAATGACCAGTGTGACCAGTAACTGGATGGTTTGGATGATGAAGTTAGGGTTACATTGAACTACCCAGGTGAAAAGGTTTACCTCTGTAAATTCAGGGACGTCATTTCACCAAAATGCCAGGGGTAGCGCAGTAACATCACATAGCCCTTGACCTCTGGTGACATCACAGGAAGTGATGCCATTTGACCCCACTCCAAGTGACATCACAGGATGTGATGGCACACGACCTTCAGATGCATCTATCACCCGTGTTTCCGTGCTCTCCTTTCAGCCATATATAAGAACCAAGGTACAGAGGGAGGCGTGATTTGTCCACGATCACACATTTGGAGAATGTCATTTTCCAGATTCGACTTGCGACCTATATGTAATACATACATAATGCAGTACTTGTAACAGGGTAAACGAAATCTCTAACACAGGCTACAGCTAGTATATGAAACATCTATAGATCAATGGACCCAGAAGTACTCGTTATCTGTGGCATTTATGTATTAAAAAAGCCAAAAAAGCACGGACTTGGGAGGTGTGCGCTGCCTGTTTACACAGGAGCAAAATGCTGCACGAGCAAGACCTGACAATTAAATCATTGACCTGGATTTAGTATCAACAAAATGTCCTGGTCATAAATGTATTTATGAGTCAGCTACCACTACGATAGAAGAAACCTATTGTGCATGTGTAAGTTGAGGCCATCTGTCTCCGGGTGCATTGAGTTTGCGGCCCCTCTCGACCATTCACATCACACTTGAATGCGTTCATGGTGAGTAGAGCCCAATCAGTGGTATAGCACAGAATTTGGCCCACCCCTCGCCGCACCCCGGGCCGGCCCGGACCACCACATATGTGCAATGTCCATGAAGATGATGCCGCTGCAGGGCATGCACTGCTCCAAGTGAAAGAAGTAACTAGTTTTTTTTTATAAAAGCTTAAAGGTTTCACCTAGTGTAGAAAGAAGGGGGTGGTGCCTGGTCCCAAAACATACCAGCCACCAGTGGTGGTTGGTGAGTTGTTTTATTGGAGGGTGTAAATATTTGCCACAAGTATGCGATTGTGACCAAGCATAGCGAGGGGGCCAGAACTACAGAACTAACAAAAAAGGGCTTAGGAGGTTTGGGGGGATATTTCCCCCTCCCATGAGAACATTTTTTGAATAATGGGTTAAAATGGTGCATTACACAGCACGCTTTCTGTGAAAATTTGGTTAAAAAGCCAGATAGTTTGCAATCGGTTTTGTAGGGTGTAGGTTAACACATGAAAAAAGTACAATACATGCAAGTCACCAAAAGTGCACAAGCACATTTCCCAATGCATGTTCATGCCGGTCCCTTCAATATGTTCCAGTATAAAAAACATGTTCATGCTGGCTGTGCCCAGACATTTCCAAGCTGGCTCCACCAACATATGCTAGTATTCCCATATAAGAACATACTCATGTTCGATTTGAGATGTTTTTCTATAGTATAATTACTGGCAGTAGGCACAAAGTTGGCTCTGCCAAAATATGCCCGTACTCCTATGTAAAAAAATACTCCAGTTGGTTTGGCCATTAAAAGTGACATGTCACAATAATAAAACATGTCCAAACTGGTTCCAATGTAAGCCAGTCTATACTACTGATCATGATTGCTTTATCAATGATACTGAGTAATAAATGTCTTGCCACAATAAGCACTGGCTAGACTGGCTGCACCAAAATGGCAGTCTAGCCAGATAATGACACACATGAACTCGGTTTTGCCCGAAAATGCCAGTAAAACATGCAAAGTCAATAAATGATGTGTCAAAAATGCTCTAGTGAGACACACAAACACACTCAAATTCCTACTCACTCACCCACCATTCACTCACCCATAAAGTGCTCACATCCACTTGCACTGCATTCTCCACACAGGAACGCACCCACCCACCCAGAGCATTCAAACATACACTATCACATTCCTACTCATTCACCCTCCACTCACTGACCTATACACCTTCTCTCGCGTTCACTCACACTGTATTCTCCACACAGACAAATACCCATCCAGAACATTGAATCACACTATTACATTCATACTCATTCACCCGCCAGTCACTCACTCATACATCTTCTCTTACATCAACTCTCACTGCATTCTCTACGAAGGCACACACTCATCCATCAATCCAGAACATTCAAACACACACTATCACATTCATACACATTCATCCACCAGTTACTCAATCATACACCTTCTCTTACATCCACTCTCACTGCATTCTCCACACAGGCACACACCCACTCAGAAAATCCAAACACACACACTATCACATTTCTTCTCATTCACCCATAGTAGATACATACAACTGACACACACTTCACACATGCAAAAAACACATCACATTTTTTTTAAGCCTTCTCATCTGTTTTTCCAGCTTCGGTCCGTCACTCCAGGCCACCCTCAGCTCCTCCGTGCTGCTCACAAACAGGAACCAGGAAGCTGTGAGAACTTCCTGGTTTCTGTATATAAGCCACGAGGAAGCCCGAGGAGAAGCGGTTGGAGCTGAACGTGGCATGTGACACATGCCACATGTCACAGTCAGCTCCAAACCGTACTGAGTGCTTCCTTCTTGCACTGATGGGTGAGGACTGGGCTGGGAAACCCCCAGACCCATTGTTGCAGGGACCCCCCTGCACCAGAGGGGTTGCGGGGGCCCCTATTACTCGAGACTACTTCCAGGAGCTTCTGTTTAAAAATAAATTACAAAATGAATGCATGGGTAGCAAGGGAGACTGCAAGGGTAGCAGAGGATACCGCAGGGGCTGCTGTTGCGGCCCCTGGCAACCCCCAAATGACGCCCCTGCGCAACTTGTGTTCTCAACCAAGGAAATTCGAATTATTTTACATGCAAGTGATAGGAACGCTCACGCACAATTTGGCTACGTTTGATCAATGTTTACTGGTCCAAAATGATTGTTAAAGACATGTTTTTTGCATTAACATTTGCGTAAAAGCTGGAAAATCATGCTTCCGTCCTCATATCTAGAAACAATCTGTTTAGAATGTTGAGATTTCTGGGACACATCTAAAAGCAGGCGTTAAAATGGGAATCAGGCGTTAAGGGTTAACGGCGCCGACGGCGCCGTTAAACCCTTAACCCCTGGGTTGTAATGAGGGCCATTGTGTGTTACATGAGCACCGTTTCCACGAGAAAAGGAGTCAGTGCTGCGGATGTTGAAGTGGCAGATATGAGCTATTGCATAAATGTACGTAAGGCAGCCATGCATCACTTGACTTTCCGCCAAGCTTTGTTAATCGTGTGATGTACCGTTGGGCCTCTGACCTACGATTTAGGGACAATACATGAAAAAACAAAGCGGAACAATGGAAATTGCTGAAGCAAACACTCAAAACCAGTCTTTATTTGATGCAGAAGATCATTGCCCTTGGTTTCGCCAAGATCATTTCCACTGACATGCAGGACAAGTACATCATGCCCACCATTTTGTTTGACATTACAGTTTTGAAAACAGGCCATGGTATTAGCCCATTTAGTGCCACGATGTCCATTTCAGTGGACGTTGCAACTAAGTTATTCCTCCAATCCAACTGCATGCTCAACACAAAGCATTGACACAGTTGATCCAGAACCTACTAACTATCTGCAAGTTGCGGGACATATTAACAACCTGAAAAATTATTTTTAAAAGGTAATGAAGCAATATAGCTTAAACACCCCACCTGGGGGGTGGACATGGGGTTTAACGTGCCGGCAGTCCCATGTCCGCCCCAGAGCTGGGGCGTGAAAGCTATTCACACCTTGGGATTTACCGGGGTGCAGATAGTTTTCTTTTTTTCATCCGACGGGAGATCACCCGTCAGAGAAAAAAAATGGCAAAAAATGGCCACCGACATTGAAATGGAAATGGACTAGTTCCCTTTTCGGATGGCATGGAAAACATGTTCCAAAATGACCACCGCCATCCGAAAAGGGACTTAGTCCCTTTTCTATTTCAATGGCGGCAGCCAGACCGGAGGAGATCATGGAATGAAGTGCAAGGCTCCGGTCCCGTAGGTAAATTGGGGGAAGGGTAAAGGGAATCAGGTGATTCAGGCTTCCTGTTGCCTCATCGCATTAGAAAAATAAAAGGAAAAAAGAAAGCGCCACCTGGGGAAGGGCCTACGGTGGCTGGGATAGCAGGCAGGGATTGTGTATTCTCGCCAGCTGTTCCAGCCACCTGATTGGCTGAGCTCCCTTCTCCGGGTGCAAACAGGTCTTAAATGGAGACACCCAATCCTTACACACAGAAGGACCAAGAAGTCATAGCAGAATGCATTATAAACTATACAACTCAAATTAATACAGAGCCTGCCTGCCGTACATGTGAAGTATAGCCAACAATATGATGGATGGAAGGTTGGAATTAACCTTAACCACTGGCAGTGCTCTGGGCAACCTTCCAAACCACTGTTTTGTATCCCAGCTACTTCATTGCAGAAGGGCACCAGCCACACGTAAATCACTCTGGTACTGCCACAAAGGAGTGGTCCAGCGCAAACTGCAAGGCCATGCCCCTCTGCGCAGAAGCAAAAGCAATCCTAGACAAGCTTCAGCCTAGTTGGGTCTCCTCAGTGAGTGCAGATGGGCCCTCTCTGGTGCAGCGAGCAAAGGGCCCATATCTAGGCATACCCTCTCTCACGCAGGGAAACCAACTGTAGCCAAAATGGGATGATTGGAAGGTTTTGAAATAATCCTAATCCCTGCTCTGGGTGATCTTGCACAGTCCCATTTTGTATCTCATCTGCGCCTTTGCTCAAGGGGACCAGCCATGTGCAAATCAGGCTGGTACTGCCAACAATGGGAGCAGTCCACCTTGAACTGCCAGGCCACATCTCCTCTGTGGGGTGGCACAGGCAACCTAGTGCATTGTAGGCTTGGGTATCTGTTGCAGAGTGCACATGTGCATGTTGGGGTGTTCCAACTGTTTTGAAATGCTCCTTAGTATATGTGCTTGACTTATCAGCCTGCTTGCTTGTTTCAGAATGTGGGATCAGTATGTATGGTGTAGACATCCTGGCGACCCGGGCGATAATGTTTCTGCAAACACCTATTGTAAAATTGAGATGGTGGGACATACCAGCTGCTGTATCTTACAAAAGGGGTGATATACTTTGTCGTAGACTGATCTTGGCTTTTGTTATTGACGCTCACAACTTTTGTTTCCCAAAAAATTTTGTGTTTGTGCTTCAACAAATGTGTGCAATGATACGATAGGTTATTTATACGCACTTAATACCCAGGGGTTTCTAAGCGCAGACCCGGGATCGAACCTGCGTTGCTCTGTGTCACCTTGCTGCCAAAGCGAGCACTTTGCCCCTAAGCTATCCTCCCACGACAATGCCCATTATTGATATGTTTGTCTATTATAATTCCCATTTCTAAAGGCTTTTGGGGATACATGAAATATTTAGATTAAAAGACTTAGGGCCCGATTTATGGAGCTTATAGCGTGGTGCAAAGTGACTTTGCACTGCCAGCAAACACCCTGATTCACAGAGCGGTGCAAAGTGTATTTTTGCAGTGCAAAGTGGCTTTGCGCCACTTTTGCATCAGTGCAAAGTGACTTTTCACTGCAAAAAAACACTTTGTACCGCTCGGTGAATCGGGGTGTTTGTTGGCAGTGCAAAGTCACTTTGCACCTGTGCAAAGTGACTTTGCACCGAGCTAAAAGCTCCATGAATCGGGCCCTCAGTGTTTGCATGACGCTGTGCTGTTGGGCTTGCATTTGGTATAGATTGTCTGTTGTCATATGTAAGTTCATTTTTAAATGGCCGGATGGGCTTTGGTTTGAATCGTGTTTTCTTTGGGATCTTGTTTTAATTGCAATGAGCCACGTTCCCCAAGAAGGAAACTTAGTTTGGGGTACAGCCGGTCTATTGTGACTGAGTACATTTTTTAGAAAACCTGGGCTAGGGGGCCCTGCCATAAATTGAAGTGACTGGCTGGGTGAGGTTTGCATCCCCCTACCCTTGAAGCTGCCCGCTCATGCCATAAACGTGCTGCTGTAAAACACTTCATAGATACAGTAGCTCAGTGAGTTGTGGGTTTTTTGTGCCCAACTGTGCATATTGAAAGTCACATTCGGAAATGGCGTCCACACAAAGAATCTTTTAAATTGCTTGATTACAGGCATTGGTTAATTTTAGCCAATAGACAAGGGAAGAGCAAATGGACTGTTGGTGAAATGATGGTTCTGGTCCAGCTCCTGGCTTCCCTTACTATATAGCGTGGTGTTATAAACTACTACCGACACCAAGATAAGTAGAACCAAGCCTTTATTGCGAGACCCCGCAGCCTGCTGCCACGGCACCCCTCAGCTCAACGGCCACCGTGGAATGTTGATTCCGAACACGCATCAACATTCCACCAGTGTGCCTATGCACGAGCCCGTGCATATCACAACATATCCTCTTCCCTTGGATAATAAATGTTAATACCAATTTGAACAATAAAACAATGAACAAAATATTACATGACTTGTCATCAATGCAACTTCCATCTAGATACAGACAAAATAAGATGGGTGCAATTAAATGTACTTTTACTTTTAACAAATGTAATCTCTAAATCTTATGGGAGGACCACAGCTCCTACCCACACGACCCCTCTGTTGTCCTTCATCATGTTGCTGATCAATAACATTCTGACATTCCACATTCACCTCTGGACCAACAGGAATTGGAATTGGAACAATCTCTTCCTGTTCAAGCCTTATTCTTTGTGAATCCACAGGATCATAATCCAGTACCGTTTCCTGCGATTCCAAATTAGATTCCACACCTGCCCTATCCATACTTTTGCAGCTATTCACCACCACCCTTCTCTTACTCCAAACAGAGCCATCCTCCAAATGCACATGCCCTTTTCCAACCTTGACAACTCTCCTTGAGGGCATGAAAGAGCTGTAACCTTTGTGAACCATCCTAGGATTCTTTATGTAGACTTCATCCCCAGGCTTAACATTCAACTCCTTCCTAGCCTTTTGTGAAGACATTGTGCTCTGCTGGCGCTCCAAAACACTGCGATGAACAGCTCGCAAATCCATATTACATGGGCCACCGCCCCCATAGCCAAAGTTCTCAATGTTGTGCCTGCCTTCCTACCCCTCATGAGTTCAAATGGAGATCTTCCCGCAAGCATGGCAGGGGTTCTCCGATATGCAGCCAGATATTGTGTCAACACTTCCTGCCAATCCAAACCATTTGCCAAAGCCAATTGTATGGCTGACTTAATGGTACCAATTTGCCCTCTCAACTAATCCATTCGCAGAAGGATTATATAAAGCTGTCCTACAATGAGAAATGGCATGCTGCTCCAAAAATTCTCTCATTGCTCTAGAGGTAAAGTGCACCCCATTATCAGTAACTAAAGTTGCAGGTAATCCCTCACGATCAAATACTTTCCTCAAAAAATCAATAACGGAATTGGTTGTAACACTAGAACATGCCGCCACCTCAATCCACCTGGAAGTATAGTCCACCAATACCAACATATATCTGGACTTAGGCTCTAAACAGTCAAATGGACCCATGATGTCCAAAGCCAATTTCGACCATACCTGCTCTGGAACCTCTACAGGATGTATAGGTTGTGGATGCAGTACCTTGCTCTTATCGCTGACAGAACATGCCATACAATCTTTCACCACTTGCTCAACGTCCTTGTCCATAGACGGCCACCAGTACTCCTCTCTCAGTCTCCTTTTGGTTAAAGATTGGCCCAAATGACCAACATGTGCCAATTCCACTATTCTTCCCCTCAAACTTACAGGAGGTATCAACCTACAACCCCTAGACACACCCCAGGGGCCCTCGGCTAATTCATCAACAACCTGAATATAAGCTTTCCCTTCCGACCTGTCCTTAACAGTGTGCCACCCTTTAAGCAGACCTTCCCTAATCCACCTCAACTCAAGATCCGCCTCAGACTCCCGATCCCACAACGACTTCTCCACAGCTGAAGTCACCAAAGCAACCTGACACTCCTGCAAATCATCCTCTTTTATTATTCCTGCCTCACTGTCACCCTGTCCCACTGGCAAGCAGGACAAACAGTCTGCAACAACATTAAACTTTCCCGGAAAATACTGCAAGGAAAAATTGTAATCCTGCAACTGTACTGACCACCTTGCAATCCTCTGGGACACTGCCATGACTCCCTTGGTAGAAAATACCTGCACCAACGGTTTATGGTCCGTTCTGACAATATAAGGTATGCCCCACAAAAATGTCCTGAAGTGTTTTGAAGCCCATAAGACTGCCAAAGTCTCTCTCTCAATTACAGAGTACCTTGTTTCCACCTCTCTCAAGGTCCTCGAAGCAAAAGCCACTGGTACCCATTCACCATTTATCCATTGCTCTAGCACTGCCCCCAGACCCACCTCACTTGCATCCACAGTCAAAGCAGTTTTATTTTTAAGGTCAAATGATTTCAATGAAGGAGCATTCTCCACTTCCTTCTTGACCAACTCAAATTCTGCCGCACACTCCGCAGACCATGCAAACCTTACGCATTTCCTCATGAGAGCTCTCATGGCCACCGTTTTTTCAGCATAATTTGGAACAAATTTAACATAGTACTCCGCAAGACCGAGAAAAGCCCTTAGCTGATCCTTATTGACCAGAGCTGGTGTATCCCTCAACACTTGTACTAACTCCTTTTTTGGGCTCACACCTCGTGAACTCAATTTGTGTCCCAAATATGTGACCTCCTCCACACCCACCTGACACTTGGTCAACTTTACCGTCAATCCTCTCTCTCTAAGAATCTGCATGACCTTCCTTACCCTAACATCATGTTGCTCCTTGCTGCTGCCCCAGACCAAAATGTCATCTTGAAAATAGCTGACACCCCTCACACCGCCAAACAACTGCTGCATCAGCCTCTGAAACACAGCCGAAGCCGAAGCCAGGCCAAAAGGCATGCGACAAAATCTGAAAGCCCCAAACGGAGTCACAAATGACGTAAGGGGTCTAGAATCCACATGCAGGTCAATTTGATGGTATGCCATTGATAAATCAAAAGTTGAGAAGTATTTAGCTTCTCCCAACGTCAACAACAACTCATTAATATTTGGCAAAGGATGCCGATCCACCCATATACTGGAATTTAGTTCCCGGAGGTCTACACACATTCTGATGCTGCCATCACTCTTCTTAACTAAAACCACGGGAAACAACCACTCTGAGCACTCAATAGGCTCTATTATTCCTGCTGACTGCAACTTAGTCAATTCCGCTTTGATTGCCTCCCTGGCTGCAACTGGCACTCCCCTCACTTTATGAACTCTTGGAATTGCACCCTTCTTCAACACAATTCGATGTGTAAAACCCCTAAGCTTGCCAAGAGTGTCTGAAAATACTTCAGGAAACTCACTCATGAGCACTGTGGGAGTAACCGTTATGTCATTCTCTTCCACTCCCGCCATGACACTTAGAACCGGTTCCTTTTCACCTGGATGAATTTGTATTTTAAGTGCAGCCTGCTCATCCCAACCCAATACACTTGTGCCCTTTGAAGCCACATACAATTTACCCAAAGTTTGCCTCCCCTTGAAAGAGAAATTCGACCAATTATAACCAAGCAGGTCAATGGAATTCTGCCCATAAGCATATGGTCTGATGTCCGGAGGCAACAAAGTAGACATCTCTTTACCCAGAACTTCGTGATAGACTTCCGGAGACACCAGGGTATAAGGTGACCCCGAATCCACCAGCATGTCCACAGGATGCTGGTCCACCAATACCGACACCCATGGATCCTTCCGCCCACATCCCTCAACATGTAAAATGACACTCTGATTAGAGCCACCGCCCGATGCCCCTTCTAGCCCCATGGTAGCGTCCTCTGTAGCTACACTAGCAACCACCTGCCCCTTACACATGCGTGCAAAATGGCCCAAACGTTTACATTTCCTGCATTCAACATTGTTAGCAGGACAGGATTTCGAATCAGCAGTGTGACTCGACCAGCCACAATTTTTGCACCCCTCCTTACCCTTAGATGCTCTATTGCCTTGTGCCACAACTTTATCCCCACCTTTTTTGCTCCTTGGCACCAAAGCATGTACCATCTCCCTATTCCCGTCCCTTTCAGTAACAACTTGTACACTCGCCTTTGAAGCTTCAATTGCTCTGGCAATCTCCAAAACCTTATCAAGAGAAGGATTTCTCTCAATCCACAATCTCTCTCTAATTTTTTGATTAGACGTCTTCATCATGATCTGATCCCTTATATGTTCCTCTCCATTCCCCGGGAACCCACACGTAGCCATGAGTGCCCGTAAGGCTGTAACATATCAATCTATGCTTTCCGTGAAACCTTGTGCCCTAGAGAAAAACTTATATCGCTCTAAAACCACATTAACTCTTTTACCAAAACGTATTTGCAATTTTTTTAAAGCAGTCTCATAGGCACTTACAACCATTTCCCCTTCACCTCCCCCTTGAACCATCACATTCTCTCCAGGCAAATGACGAAAAACCCTCAACCCCTCACTACCAATACAATTCAGTAAAGCAGCCTCCTTTTCATCATCGTTGAACTTTGCCCCACCTGCAGCCCTCAAATATACCTTAAAAGCATCTACCCACTGCTCCCAAGGAGCAACAGGCTCTCCAGGATTCGGCAGAAAAGCAGGTGGAGGCCTAGCAGCTGTATGCAACATGGTTGAATGTACTCGCCTGTTCCTTATGTCCCCAAGAATAACTTGCCCGCCTTTGTCAATCCTAAAAGCTCTTTGTTCCCTAGCGGCAGAAAATTACCACACTGTCACCTTGTGCACCTGCCCCCACAAATACATACAGTACCCCAAAGAATTTGGCACTGGTGGGTCACAACACGCCAACCAATGTAAAAGCAGTCAGATGTCTCCCACTGTTGCCTTGAGCACGTGCACCCACACGTAAATGCAGTACAGCCAGGTTCTGGCACTGGGTGAGTCTCAACTACTGCCTTGAGCACGTGCACCCACACGTAAATGCAGTACAGCCAGGTTCTGGCACTGGGTGAGTCTCAACTGCTGATGCCAAAAAACTTCCTTGCAGCCAACCCAGCCCAAGCAAATCCACCAACCTCCAGTTGTCAGCACTCCACACGGTTTGTATGCCCCAACCTTACCGCCAACGGCCTTTAGGATTCACTTGTGGCCCTCTCAACTTTCACGTGTCACTGGGTTGTGTTATGCTCCTGCCTTCTCACCAAATTGGCAGCAGTCGGCTGATTGCCGAGCACCCCTTCAGCCCCTCCTCCTTCCCGGAGGCGACCGCAGTCCGCAGAGAACAGCGTTGGATGAAGACGCTGCCAGGGGCGGGGCCAGCGGCCGGCACTCTGCTATTTGCGCAGATGCTGTCGTGTGCAGGCCTCCGTACAGCCCAGCGGCTACTCTTCCTCTGCAGCCCCTCCTCCTTCCCGGAGGCGACCGCAGTCCGCAGAGAACAGCATTGGATAAAGACGCTGTCAGGGGCGGGCCAGCGGCCGGCACTCTGATATTTGCGCAGATGCTGTAGTGTGCAGGCCTCCGTACAGCCCAGCGGCTGCTCTTCCTGCCGGCCCCGACTGGACCCGAGCAGCCGAAGACTCCTTCGAGAATGGAGCCCTCCTGCCCCTGTCGCTGCCTCCGGGTGACACGGAATCAAAGCTGCCGACCCGCGAATTCCCTGGGTCTTCAGCGAGCCGGCAACAAACTGGCCTGCGCGGTACCCCGACTGGGCACCCGGACAGTTCCTCTCTGCTCACGGCGAGCCGGCCACGAACTGGCCCGCCGCAGTACCCCGACTGGGCACCCGGACTGCTCCTCTGCTTCCCTCTTACCCAGACAACCACACCCGTCAAGAGGATCCTTCTGTGGCCCGCGCTGTCCTAAATGGCGGACAAGGCCTATGGTAACGACTCCACCGGAGATGAGCTCGGAGCCCGGATAGCTGTTCCGCGCATACGTGGGCGGCCACCGTGGAATGTTGATTCCGAACACGCATCAACATTCCACCAGTGTGCCTATGCACAAGCCCGTGCATATCACAACACGTGGCATCTTGAAAGTCGTAAGACCTTTTCGGGATCTCAGATCTGGCACTGATGTGGGCAGACCCCTGAGGGGTTTTGTGCCCCAACAATGATTGGCACGCTTGATTCTCTTTAGCCTCGCGTATGCACAGGCGAGAAAGCGGCTTATAAAACCCTAGTAAGGGAAACAGGCATTGTGCAATATAAGCCAGCTCTAATTTACCTGTTATGTACAAGCTCACCACAAGAGGGCTGGTCGCTATTTTCGTACCTAAAAACAGGACTGTGATAGGAAGCGATTGCTTGATATACTGCCCTGCCAAGGAGGTTTTATACATTGACCGTTGAATTGAATCTGTAATTCTCCGTTTGTTGTCTTTGTTATGAATTAATGGCGATATGTGTTTTTTTTATTGGAAGATAATTGTGAGTTTTTACAAATTGATTAATGAATTGAATTTGTAATGGTGAGTTTTTTTTATATATAAACCGATTAAAGCGGCAACGTGCTCGCCTTGGAAACAAGACAACACGAAACAACACAGGTTCGATTCACGGGTCCGTGCTTAGAAATCTCTGGGTATTTTAAAGCGCGTTGTAAATACGCAACTAAGACATATTACTGTAACAGAGCCTCGATGCCCATGGGTTGTGTGAGCGCTTTAAAAATACAAATAAATAAATAAAAAATAATGAATTGACTCTGTAATTCTCCTTGCTTTTTGTTTTTATCAGGGTATTATGAAGGTTTGTGTTTCTGTTGTGATACAATTGCTATGTATTTCTTGCGTTTAGCGATGGTTTTGTGGATTGTTTTTTGGGAAAATCCGAATAAAATTGTTGATGATGATGACAGTGATTTCCACAGATGCGGCTGATCGTATTCACACCAGCAACAATAAATCATGTATTACTTGTCTGGTTACTTTAAATCGTTAGTTAGCTCAGCGAGTGAGGCTCTCGCACCAGACATCTCTGTTTAGCTTGCAGTACACAGCCTGCAAATAAATGAATGACAGAATGGTGAACTTAAGTACTTTATACTTACAGTGGGCCAGGTTGTATACGCTTACAGGTGTGCCAAACAAGGAGAGAAGGGGTGAGAGAGAGTGAGAGAAGGAGATAGAAAAGGGGAGAGAGAGGAAGAGAAGGAGAGAGGGGGGAGAGATAGGGGTAATAAAGAGAGAAGGACAGCGAGAGAGAAGGTGAGGAGAGAGAAGGCGAGAGGGGAGAAAGAAGGAGAAGAGGAGAAGGAGAGAGAGGAGGGAGAGGAGAGAAGGAGAGAGGGAGAGAACAGAAAAAGAGAGGAAAAGAGAAGAGGAAGAGTAGGAAAAAAGAAAGAAGGAGAAGGAGAAAAATAGGGAACGTGAGAGTGAGAGCAAGAGAGAGAGAGCGAGCGAGAGAGGTGTTCAAGATCAGATGTCTGTGATGTGGGGAAGCTGAGAGTTGGTCTCCTGGTGCCAACTTCGGTATCTTCTTCTACAAAAATGCTGGTGTCTGAAAAAAGGTGAGCAGCTCAGGAGAGCCTGGGGCGGAGTTGAGGGGATGGGGCGGAGTTGAGGGCGGAGTTGGGGGGGGGCGGTTAGGCGGAGTTGAGGGGACAGGACGGGGAGCGCCTCCCAGTTACTAAAAAAACACATTCCCTGTTGAAAGGACCTTTCAGGAGGGAATACGTCTGGAAAAGACGACAACAATGTATACCTTTGCTGTAATCCAAGGCAAACGCGGAGTTGCTACAGGGAAGAAAGAATTCAACGCATATTTAAAACATACTTCAACATAAATAGCTAACAGGAAGTAAACACTGGATAGGACTTTCAAAGTAATTCCAACAGTAACGGTTTTCAATGGAGCCTTTAAAACACTGAAATCAGCTCATGAATTCTTTAAGGGGTGCTGCGCGACCCCCTCCCGATTCCTTATCAGCACCCCGGGGAAAGACTCCGGCGGGCAGCCAACAGGAGCCCATCGGAAGAGTGCGGTAAAAAGAAAGGGCCAGTATTATTCTGCGACTGCAAGTGGCACTCTCGCTTGAAAAATGGCTCTTGGCTCGATGCCCCCCTGGTGAGGGACGGGGTGGGGGATCTTTGTAGCTTTACGGGTCCGGGACTCGCCAACTGGAAGCCCTGGCGATATTATTATTACACTGTGCGCTCATAGCCACAAATCACCTCCCGCTGCGGGTCTTGGCAGCTGTGTCCCGCGGCCTTCTCACACAAGCGGGAGTGAAGGCACTGTGCGACAGCGCGGGGTTTCTCTGCTGCCCCCAGGGGCGTTGCTAGGGGGTGGCTTAGGGGGCTATAGCCCCTGGTCTTTTGGTTGTAGCCCCGGATAGAATTTCAGGGACTACAAGCAAAAGGCTGGTTAGCCCCGAGTCCCTACAGTCCCAACATTAGAGTAGCCCCAGATCTTTTTCAGACCTAGCAACACCCCTGGCTGCCCCCATAAACCCTGTACAACCTCGCGGACTGACCCGCCGGCCGCCTAGCCTGTACTGTCCAATTAACGCTAGGCATTCTTGCCCTTATCTGTGCAGGTGATGCACTGGGCCCTCGGGGAGTTTTGGCATCGCATGTCGAACATCTGTATCATTTATTTTTGACTGTGGTTGTGGGTGCGCTGTGAGAGGGGCTCGGGGCCTGTTTCAGACACAGGGTTAGACGATCAGAAAGAGGGGCTCCCCGCCCCAGAACGCCTGGCAGTGGTAAATGTCTGACGAATGGATTCTTTGCTTGACTGCTTTTTGCCCCAATGAGCACAGCACCTGAGCAAGTTAGAGTGATGTTTTGGACTGTTCTCAGCCAAACAACCAAACAACTAAAGCAGTGCTTAATTTGTTTGTGTGTGTGTGTGGTGGGGGGAGGGTGCATAATAGGGTCCCACCTGGCACTTATTTCTGATCTCTGGCACTTATGTTTAAGCCCAGCTTAATTGTGTGTTGTTTTTTTGGCAACATAATAATAATAATAATAATAATAATAATAATAATAATATTAATAATAATAATAATAATTAATATTATTATTATTATTATTATTATTATTATTATTATTATTATTATTGTTATTATTATTATTATTCTTAAACTTGATATTTAAAATTGTATTTATTATTATTTTTTCCCAAAACGTTTTTATTGGCATTTTTCATAGTTACAGTAAACATTAAACACCCCCTCCCCCCCACCCCTCCTCCAATTCTCCCCTCCTCTACCCAGACCGGTGCAGTTTTTTCTACCTCTTTTCGTGAGAGCAACTTGCCCCCCTTCCCCAATTGCTTTCCCTCTCCCGCCTTCTTAGCCACCCCTCCCTGCTTGCAGAGGGTGGTCCTCAAGACAGTCCCAGGAGCTGTGCCCTCCTCGGGCACTGGGCCCGTTTGTAGTCCTTCATGAGAAATCACAATACCAAGTCCCAGCCTGCCAAACATTTTGCGTGAGCCCCCTGATCTCCTACGTCACCTTTTCCATTACAACAAAGATCCACATTTTGGCTACCCACTCGTGTTCAGGAGCAGGTTCTCTCGCTTCCCATTAACTGAAAGTCAGTCAAAGACACATAACCGTGAACAACAGTGTGCACTGGCCAGGGTCTCTGCATTCAGGACTGGCTCATTGTTATTCACAAACCCGAGGACCCAGGTTGGCAGGACAGGACTGTCATCAATGTTCATGAAAAACAATGAGATGCAAGGTGACAATCCTGGGCACTGATGCTGGTCATGTCCACACACTGCTCCACTCAGCCTGCATGACACTGCTGCAAATTCTCTAGTGTAATAACCAGATCTGTGTGATTTGTTCGAGTTCATTTGATTGTGGTGGAATTGATCAAATTCATTTTTTCTGGTTTGGTAGTTTTTGCCGCAAATATATGTGGGGGAGACCAATCACAGCCCCCCAAGCCCTGTATTACCCTAAACCCACCCCCCCACATATATTTTTGTGGCAAACACGGTCACCCAAAAATTTGATCAAGTCCACCACATTCAAATCAGCTACGGTCAAATTGGGTAATACCTAATAACCAGCAGAGTGGGTGAACAACAACCAGACAGTCACCAGCCCCAACCCAGGGGTAAAGTCAGAGAAAAGACCCACATCGAACAGGGTAGCCAGTCACGAGTGCCAACCTATGCAGGACGATCTTCCTGCAGTGTTTGACAGGCAACTCATCAGTTCAGTAATGATTTTGCCTGCATTCGTCCATCAATTTATCATAGAAGGAAAGCATGTTTGCTTCTTCTTCCTGTGGTTAGATGGTTAGCATACTCTACTTGCCACCGATCGGATTAGAACAGAAGATTAATGATGATGTGTTTTAAGAAAATATATAATAAATATGTTATGTTGAATTCGCCCTCAATGAATCAGTGGGAGTTGGAGATTTAACCCCAAATATGTTGACACCGTACAGAGCAACGTGGGTGGTGTCAACAGTAGACAGGGTACTGCAGCTCCCCCATGCAAAAAAATATTTGGGCGCTGGCACTTACTTTCTTACAAATGAAGCACTTAAGGAATGTGAAATGAGTGCGTACCTGGGGAGCTTTGCCGAACATCAGGGTTCATATTACAGCAACGATGCATTAGTGCAAATGCAATTATTAGGGCAAACATTGCCTTAGTGCCAAAATTATATATTTCTAATGCATGTGTAGCACGAAGGACTACGACTAGAGCAAAAATTGCTCTGGTGCAAAAATGCATTGAAAGAATATTTTTCGGAAATCGGGCAATTTTTGCCCTAGTGCTAAATGCACTTTTAATGGTGCAAAGATTCTGTAATACGTCGTCCATTTTTACTTTTTCCCACAGATATGATATTCCCTCTTTGTCCGAACTGGCTTTTTCCCACTTTTAACATATTTCCATCAAAAAGACTGATTGTATGGTGTTATGTATTCATAAGGCGCACAGTGTGTTGTGCCTAGGAACAAAATGTAGGCCAAGTAAAATATGAAGCTGACGCAGAGCTCTGAAATATGAGAGCCTCTTTATTTTTCTTTCTCTATCGTGCTGCCTACCCCGCCTCTTCCTGTCACATGCACACATCACGTGTCTATGGATTAACATGTACAGACTGGGACAGGACACTACACATAGTATCTCTAGCACCAGTTTGCCAAGCACACGTATGCATGCACGTTGAGGATTTCTATAGTGTGCAGTGCTGGCCTTAGCGGCGGAAGCGCACCGGGCGGTTTAAAAAAAATTCAACGCCCCCTCTCCCTGCGCACCCCTGGTCAATGCGAGATGGGAGAGGCACCAATTTTATTTTTTACCTCCCTGGTCCGGCGCCTGAGCAGGAAGTTCATCACTGGAATAGGGCGCTCATGCTAATGCATGAGCGCCCTATTCTAATGAAAACCATCTCGCTCCTGCGTCAGAGCGGAGAGGTAATCATCTCACTATGGTGCTAATGCACATTTAATAACAATAGGGCGCCTGCCACATCTTTTTCCACTACGCCAGCTCGGGGGAGCCCTTGAAAGACTCAGTTAATGGTGCCCGGGGACAAATGGTGCCCTGGGCGATCGCTCGCCCCGCCCTGCCTTAAGGTAGGCCCTGATATTGTGATCTTAGCTAGGAAGCCCCAGAGCACTGTACATAGTATGATCATTATTATGGGCAGAGCGTTTGTTGCCGTGAGCACCGTGGCTGACGGTGGGTGGCATAGCCTGTTGTGAAGACCCTTTATGATGATTGTACTTTCTAAATAAACCATAGCTAGAAAATGCTACAAAGGTTTGCACTTTTATTTTTGCGATTTACTCATTTTACGTTGTAAAAGGCATGTTTTCGGCAGAAGCTGTGTTTTTGGAAATGTAGTGACATTTTCAGCGCCTCGCTCTTTTGTAGTCTGTCAGTCAGACACCGTGCACTTTGGGACATGCCCTGCTTTTCTGCACAATTCACAAAGCAAGTGCATAGCGAGTTGACCGAACTGTTTCAATTTTTGCCAGGCAGTTCGGACGAAACACTACACAGTTTCTGCTATTTTGCATACGAAAACGGCAAGTAAATGTTTGTTTAAATAAATGCAACACTATGCCAATGCAGTCAGTTTGTGCCAAAGACAGGCTGTTGGGCTGATATGCATGTCGTCGAGTTGACAGACTCAGCAGCCTCCTCTAGGAAGGATCTGCCGCCATCTAGTGGTAGATTTACGTACTATCGCTTCAAAAAATTCTTTGTACAGTCGTTCACACTCCTTTGGCTTTGACACTCGGTGTAAATTCATTAAACATTATTTGAGCAGAGGAATACCAAAGTACCCGTCATACACCCTGCACGTTTACAGCTAAGCCCTCCGAATTAACGTCTTTACCTTCCTTTCTGATAGTCTCTTTTACGAGCCCCTAAAGCAACACGAGCATCCTGGTGGATTAGAGATGTCTATTGGTGCCCTCGGGGGAATGCGATCGCGAATGCAGCATTTTACGAAAGGCAAGTAATCACAGCGATTCTTCCTTGGAGATCCGCGGACCACGAACCTGTGTAAATCGGGGTGCTGGCATAACTATCAAACTGCCCCATGTTAGGTGCCGGTAGCGCATCTAATTCTTGTGTTAATTCCCACTTTGCGATTTGGACTTCACCTCTCACCATTATAAATTACTTACTTTTCCCATTGGTCAACTTGAGATCTCTGGATTATATCAACTGATGTCACCCCATCCACCCTCCACGATTTAAAAGAAACAGCAGTGCAGCTTTTGCCTTTGTTAAATGAATGTAAACTTAAGGGAACTGCATACACCTCTATAACATTAATGTTGTGGGGGGGCTTACGATGGACATCCGGTGCCCCCCCCCCTTGACTGCAATGGTTACTGACACTCCACAGGCCCAGTGCCTGCGGGGGTTGGGGCCTGCCCTGGACATCCGGCAGGTTCCATGGTACTTTGGGACAACAGCACCATTGTGGGGTGTCGGGGCACAGCCTGCCAGGCCCCTGACCATGCAGACCTCTGCCAACGTCCTGGCACGAGGGTTCCACGGCATCAGGGCCTGCAGACCTGTACCTCTACGTGTAGGCCTGCAGCCTGCATAGTAATGAGACACGGACTCAGGAGTTCCTCTTATGGAGTCTGCAGCCGTTTTAACGCACGTGCCTGCAGGGCTCCCTTTTATTAGCTTGGGCCATGACAAAATCATGGCCCATCTTAAAAGGTATTAGAGCAAAAGAGGGTTTGACTACCCCTTTCTAGAGGTCCTTTATGTTCAACAGGGTGAAGTGATGTGGGCCTACCTTTTTAATAAGTAGAGGGAACACCTGGGTAGGCTTAGATATTTAAGCAAATGGCTTTCGTAGCAAAATACATTTTTCCTTTAATCAATTTTCATAAAAACATGTAAAAAAACATTTTCACATTTAGTCCTTTGATCATCATTCACCACTTTCCTACAACATATATTTATACAATGATGGGGTAAATTGAATTTGTTTTCCTTCAAGCATAACAAACAATAGATTATGCATATAAGACATAGGAAAGATACATTAAATTCTCTTTGAGGTCGGTTTATCTTAAAAGGGCAATACAAGGGGGAGGGACACATCCCCTTAAAGGGGCAATTCACACAGGAGGGTTCACTACACCACAATTAACAGTAACTTGAGTGCAGCTGCTGACAGAGACGTAATGGCAATAACTGCAGCTAAACTTGGGCTGGAGAGCCAGGGATGTCATTTCACTAACATTTCACCAAAATGCCAGGGGTAGCGGAAGTGACATCACACGGCCCTTGACCTCTTGACCTCTGACGACATCACAGAAAGTGAACAAGACTGCTCAAAGTGTTACATTTGAGGAACCCTCTGTTTTTTTAAGAAGCCTGAACAAGACAGTCAGCCACTCCGGAAACAAAGACCCACACGGTGCTGGCCACAGCCCAGGAGGTACATTTAAAAAAAAAAAAAAACATTTTTTTAGGGGTAGCAAGGGAGACCCCTGACCACCCCCAAATGACATCCCTGAGAGCTCTGGTCTGCAACAGGAAATACTGTTAGGAACAGTCAGCCCATCAGAAGTGAGAAATTAAGGTGGGGGGATGGGCTGCTGTAACTAGGGACTTCTGTCAAATCATGTCTCACAGGCCATCAGACAACATCAAGGAGAGAAGCATTATGGAACACCTATCGTTGTGGATGGGGTACATGGGAAGCCATTAGCACATACATATATTTCTAAATGCTGCGAACCTCTACTGTGATATCCCGCCAGTGGCATATGAAATCCATGTTCCATTTACATGACCTTATGGGAGCAGAATCCAGCTTTTTTTCCTGCTTTTTCTCTGCCTTCCAAAGCCTCTCTTTGGGTGTAGTGTGAAGGATACTGGCAGGAGTCCATGTATTTATCTTGAATTCCTCATGCCTCCCTTACCCACACCTATACTGCTGGCCTGTGGAGACAAAGCTGGGAGCGGGCGGGGACACTCAGTGGGACATACACAACATCAAATTGAAGATGGGCGTTTGGGCCCCTACCAGGGGGAATAATTTCACAGTGAAGTTCTGAGTGACATTGCAGACAACTTGAGCTTTGCTATCATCTTCCATATGCCACACAGAATCTCTTGTGGGATGTTTCAATTCATGATAGTTCCAAATCTATAATTGAGAATCCTCATGATTATTGATTATACTAATACAGTGTAAGTCATTGAGCTGTGTAATAGCGACCAAAGTGCAATGCCCCTCCTGCCTGTTGATAAGATTTGTTGAGTGACTTTTGCTTGAATTAGTTAATTTTTTTCCCCCCATCGTTGATCTTGTTTTTTCTTCTTTATTGTGCAGTGGTTATAAGTCAAAACCTTCAGCATACAGGTAATTACAAAAAGAAAACAATAACACATAAAATATATATACATAAAAGTTCATATGAAAAATGTTCATCAACGAGAAATGCCATAATTATTAATGACTGAAATGCTTAAGATACTAAGAACCATTCATAAAAAGGCATACTAAAATCTAACCGCAACATCTGTAATTAGTTATGCAATTTGCTCAGTGCAATCAATCGTAATGCCTCTTTCCCAATAAAATAAGCCTGATGCGGTAATAACAGTAGATCTAGCAGAATATGTTATTCCAAAATAGATCAGATTCGATAAAATCCCCATGACTCGGGCTAAAAGAATAACCTTTAAGATAAGTGTTCAGTAAAACTGGACAGCTAGTAAGAACATGGGCCTCATTACGAGTTTGGAGGCAGCTATGCCCTTAATAAGGGCATGGCTGCCTCCAAACCCGGGTCCGGTCCGGGTTCCCTGAATGGAGAAATACCGGTCCATCCCGACCTTGGAGGGCCTGGTATTTCCCCATTCAGGGAACCCGGACCATCCCCATTCCCATTTGAGCCCCCATAGGGCTCAATAGGAATGGGGAGCATGCTAACAACGGCCCGTTAATGACGGGCCCGTTGTTAGCATGCTGGGCCGCTCGCGGGACCCGCTAAGGACGTCTGGTAAAACCAGACGTCCAAAGCGGGTCCCACGAGCGGACCTCATAATAGGGCGGTAAGGGGTTAACGGCTCCGGTACCTTTACCGGCGCGGTTTACCCCTTACCGCCCACCTCGTAATGAGGCCCCATGCCAGGAATTGTCATATTACACAACCACCACTGTCCATCTTGATGGGCTGTCCCGGTCCAGCTTCCCAAATGTTCATTCGTTGGGAGTATACTACATCGTAGATATACTATAAACCACTCAAAATTCCATACTGCAGGGTTTGGCCAAATAAGAGCATAGGGCGTTGGGTGTAAAACCTTGAGTTGAGAACAAACTATAGTTTCTTTTTAAATGCAGTTTAGACAGGCCCATATCAGTATCCCTGATGGCAGTCTTGTTTTTTAGAATCTGCAATCCATTGTGACAATCCACCAGACCCTTCTCTGTAAGTCCAATGCACTCTAAATGCTTGCTAAAGGTTGAGTGAAGGTCTAACATAAAAACATTAGTGCAAATAGGCAAAAGATGTTTAGCAATGAGGCCCAATAAGTGCGCAGGCTGAGCTATGTGGGTGGCAAGTATATGTTTCCAACGATGGATGAGCCACGCGGATCTTAGAGATGGAAGACCTACCTCCAGCCTCAATGCCTCTAATGGAATGGAAGAGGGGACGCTCAAGATAGATCTTAAGAGCGATCCTTCAAGACTTTAGAGCCATTTAGTTTTGGTTTCAGGTACAAAAACCGTACCATATAGAATTCCTGGTATAATGGACGTGGAGGGAAATTAAGCCTTCGATATTTAGGCCGCCATACCCACAGATATTTTTTTTTAGGATCAACCATTTTTTTATGGTCTTTGGTAGAAGACAATCGTGGTAAAACTTGCTACTAGGATGACCTTTAACCAGGAACCCTAGATATAAATAACTATCAATCACTTCTAGAGGGGTTACGTTAATTCTACAAGTAAAGGATGTAGAACGCTTTGGTCCAACACAGTACTTTAAAAATGTTTGTTTCGCTGATGTAATTAATTAAATGATTCATACTTGCATATTTTACAAGAGCATCGATCGAGTGCTGGAGGCCGATTGGTGTGTGATCCAAAAGTGTAGTGTCATCAGCATAGCTAAGCCAATGCGATCGGTCCATCTCCAATTGAGGGGGGGAAATTGCGTGCAGAGCTGACGGCTTGCGCCAGATCCGAAATGTATACATTAAATAAAATAGGGGCTAGCACACAACCCTACTTTAAACCTGAGTTGGTGGTGATTGGTCGAGCCAGGTGACCATCTTGGTTAGTTAGGATTTTTACTGAAGTGTCGCAGTATAAAGCCATGATGAAATGTAGCAGTTGGGGATCTTTACCTCATTCACGCACTTTACTCCAAAGGCATGCACGATTTACCGTGTCAAATGCCTTGGAGAAGTCAATAAAACACATGTATAGATCTTTACCATGCTTGCTAAAAGCTTTATATATAACACAAGCACATATGTTGTGAGAGGTGGCAAGGGCCTTACAAAAGCCTGTTTGAAACTTGTGCAGGAGATGTCTGCTTTCAAACCATGCATTTCGTTTGTATAATAATAGCGTAGCAAAAAAAGTTTTTGGGACCTACTATCCAACATGGCGAGAAGGCAGTAATGAGTGTGATTGCTTTTCAAACCTTTCTTAAATATTGGAATAAGAATTGATATGCCTAAAGAAAAACTATCTGCACCCCTTCACTCTCTCCATGGTGTATGCCAGTTGGAATGTGGGCTGTCCATTTTCGAGGTTTTGCCCCAGCTGCATGCTTTGCGGATGTGGGAATGTGTGAATGCTCCCCTCCATTTCTCTTGGCTATAGCTTCATGGTGTTGGTTGTGATGCAGTAAGAGCAATCACCTTTCGCTGCAAGATGTCAGCATATGTGGCCTTAACTCTCACCTCCTCCACAGCCTTTCGCAGTTGGACTTTGGTTATTAAGTGGTGCTTTAGCGCCACCAACAAACCAAAACTATTGCATTAGAGTACAGCTAATGAGAAATGGCATATGAGGAGTCTGAGACAAGAATGGTATCAAGAGAGACACAGGTGATATAGTTTCAAAACCTTTATTCAATGAATCAGGATGGGTGAAATGCTATCTGGCCCTATCGCTATGGCGGGATTGCCCATCCTAAATAAACTAAGGATCGTCAAAATCAGGGTGCCTTAATCAAAAAGTCTGTATGTATCCAAACTTATGCTTGCCCTCACAACTAAGAGACAACTATAGTGAAGGGATGGTTCAACTGAAGAAGTGAATAACAAATTTTAAGCACTGGCTAGCTCCCTTTCCCAAGTCAGGATACAGTTCAAATAGTAGGATCTTGCAAAGCTGGTACCCTATGGGGTATTGTCTCTGGTTATAATCCACACAAGGTTTACTGGTAAAAGTTCAGTTAAAAAAGAAGGGTCATAAGAGGTTCAGGCACCCTTCCCCAAACTTCAGGTACCAATTCATGAATTATCCAGCTATCAAAAGTTCACAACGTTCACAAGAAACAGTCCCTTTGTATTCATTCAAGGCTCAGGGTTCCCTTCACTAAGCTCAATACATTTCTTACTCACAAAACAAAGTTCACGGGTTCTTCTCACCTTACAATTCTTGCGTTGGAGCCCCCTCCTGGTCATGGCACAGTTTTAGACTGCACAGTCCACCCCTAACAGGTTGCACAACCAGTGGCTCTTTTATCCTTGACATAATGTTGGGCTTAGGGCTTTTTCTGATAAATTAGGGCTTCCTGGTCTAGGTGCAATTTTAGACCACATGGTCCACCCATTACAGGTCACGCAACCAGTCACCCCAGATCTGCCCTCAGCTTCTCCTTTCACTTTGACAACTTGCTTTCGTATAATCCCAGGCACTTCTCTGACCCTATTAAAGATTCAATTTCTTCAGTCTTTCTACAGTCTTTATCGTTTTCTTTATTCCATCTCCGGGCCCCTCTCATCACACCCACACTTTGCTTGGCTTCTTGGCCCATTTCTGACTTCCACAGCCATTCTTATATTCTTCGCTGTCTTTTGCTCCCACTTTGCTAGCTCCCCTCTGCAGCTTTTCACTCAGCGGTTTCAGGAGATACAGCTTTGTTACAATGTTACATTGCTTTCCATTACCGGCCAGCCGCTCTCCTTCAGTTTCACACTTGTACAATTTAGCAGCCTGCCGCATGCGTCTACGCAGTCACAATGCATCTTCGGATTAGACGTGTGCCGGGTTTTATTCAGCCCTTGAAACTCTCCGACATTCGTATCTGGATCTTTGGCATTTTCTTTCTTCCTCGTAAAAGGTAGGGCTGCTCCACTTGCCCCTCAGACAACCCTCTGGCTGGTGCTCCCAGCCAGTCTAACAAGCAGTTCTGGGTGTTTACCACAGGTACGGTCTGCAGACGCGGGTCACTGCACTTCTTTCGTCTGGCTCTCTGGACACATTGCCTACTTTCCTGTCAGACTGCTGATGGCTTGTCACTCTGTTCTCTCAGGAAAACTCTCGGACACAATACCCCTTCCTGCTGCTCCTCGCGCTCTGCATTCCCTGTTCTCTCTGCATTGTCTGACTGTGTCCATTTTATATTCCCAGCAAAGGTTGATAGGCTGCAGGTGATGGTAGTTATTTTTAAGCGCCTGATTTTGCCTGACCTTGTTATTGGGACACATGTATTGTAGTACTGGTTTGCCTCTGCTCGCATCTTCTTCTTCTCAGTACTATAATGGTTTATTTCATAGGTAACCTTCATCACTCAAAAATGCTTCTTCTTTTTCGCAGTACTTTGTATGTTGTCAATGGGTAAGGTACTGTTACAGTAGCCTACAAAGGAAGAGACGGGTAGGATGAATAGTCATCAGGACAGGGTTGAATCCCATGTCTCACCCTTTGTCATTCTCTCCCCAGAACCCAGAGACCCTCTGCTCAGATAATCCTGCCTCGCTTGTCTGCCCCCAGGGTCGGGATCCAAAAGCCACGGCCCATCCCTGGCCACCTGAACAGAGGATCCCTGGGGAATAGGTGTGAGAATGCCCTCAGGTTCTCACATACCCCTCCCATTTGTGGGCTAGACCGAAAGGCTTCACACAAAAGTTGAAAGAAAGCTTGGCCTTTACTTGGGTTTTGGTCTTTCTGATCTAGTGTGAAGCCACAGGACTGACAGTCCAACAAATCCCACATAACCCTTGGGTTGGATTGCTTTCCCTGTTGTACTGGGTTTGTCCCCGAGAAAATAGGACTTTCTTCCCCACATGTTCTTTTCTGAAAGTGAGGACGTTCAGGCTTCCCTTGTTGGGCAGAGCTAAGTTTTAAAGTTTGATACTGAATCTGAGCTACCCGCAAAACCCATTGATCGAAAGAGGGCAAATTGGTCCCCAGAACTAAATGGTGACTCGTTGAGGCTCCCTAGGGCCTGAGCTCAGTAAGGGTTTCTCAACGTAGCTGAGACTTCTCCCCTACAGTCAGCACTTACTTCTAGAAAATTAGTGACTTGGGTCTGTGGGGTGGATGGTCTATATTCTTTCTGGTCTAAAGAACACTGCCTCTGAGAGCCTTCCCCTTCTTCCCATAAGGAGTTTAACCCATCTCCTGTGAGACTTGATGGTGTAGGGGATAACATATTTTCACAAATGAAGACACCCGTGTCAGATGAAATAGTAGTATCATCCAGAGTTGAAAGGGAGACATTTTGAGTTTGAAGCATTTCATTCTCTGTCTCTGGGCCTCATTACAACTCAGGCGTTAAGGGTTAACGCCGTCGTTAACCCTTAACGCCTGATTCCGATTTTAACGACTGCTTTTAGCAGCCATTAAAATCCATGGCGCTAAACCGCCTTGGTGCTAATTACGCCACCGTAATTTACGGTGGCGTAATTAGCGCCTTTCCCACTCCCATTATGCCCTATGGGGCAAAAATGGGAATGGGGAAGGGTAAAATGGGAAATGGGGATTTACCGCCCCACTCACCTTGGAATGGGGCGGTAAATCCGCCATCCACCATGGTGTAAACGTAGTTTACACCATGGTGGTAAAGTTGGCGTACTTACCGCCTGGGTCGTAATGACCCCCTCTGTCTTTAGATCATGCAAAAAATATTCTGGGTCTTTTCCATTAAATTGTTTGCCGGAACTCTCACCATTTCCCTTTGTAATCTTAGAGGAGAAGATGGGATTCCATAAGGTCTCATACACTAGGTTTCCCATGATCTCATCCCTATTGAATTTTATGGGAGTGGAAGATACATTTCAAGTTATTTTCACAGGACAAGAGGGGCAACATTGTGAAGTTATTTACTTTTTCGGCGGGGTTTAATATATATGGGCCAGTCAATAGGAATGTGTACTTGTAAGTCTAGAGAGATTATCAACTTTTTCTCTTCCTTGCACCATACAATCCCGGGGACAAAAGAGATGATAGATGTTTCCCTCCACAATGTTTCTCATGGGAGGAAGGGCCTGCAGGGTTAAAAGATGAAAGGTGATCCCGAATGGGTAAGGTACTGTTACAGTAGCCTACAAAGGTAGAGGGGGTGGTGGGCGTAGGATGAACTGTCATCAGGACAGGAGGAATACCATTTCTCGCCCTTTGGCATTCTATTCCCAGTCCCCAGAGACCCTCTACCCAGATGATCATCCCTTGCTTGTCCGCACCCAGGGTCGGGATCCAAAAGCGATGGGCCTTCCCTTCCCACCTGAACAGATGATCTCCATTGAATAGGAGTGAGAATGCCCACAGGTTTCTCGCAGGAGGGATACAAAGCTTGTAGGTGTTGTCCCCCCCCCCCAATTGACTCCCCACGGCCACGTTAATCCCTTTTGGCCATTCCCACCCGTGTCCTGCCCCTCTCGCCCAAAACACACCCTAAGATCTCTTTGAGTTAGGTTTATCAAGCCTTATTGTGGAAAGTTGAGCTCAAAGTGCATGCCGGTGACTATTTAAAAGCAGTCTTGTGAAAGTTAATGGCTTAATGGGAGCTGTAAAGGTGCAACTGGTGAAATAAAAATGTCTTAACTAGGTCTGCATTCGGCCACTCGATTTCTAAGCAGTAAGCGCGTCCTTCACGGAAGTCTTGTTAAAAACAAGCTTTGGCAAATCCAACAGCTTTTGTTTTTCTATACGTACTAGACATTTGCCTGGCACTGTTATGTATGCTCAGGTCCTCACACCGTTTTGCAGCTGCTACCATCAATGGTCAGTGAATACCACTACGGCAGTGCCTGGCAAGTGCCTTTCCCACACCTACACAAAACTCCAAACTGTTGGCATTGCCAATGCTGGTTTTCATTACCTTTTTAGCTTATGTTTTGACGTCTTCAAACAATATAAGTAATAAACAGAAAAAAGACAGAAAAAACAGGCTGTTAAAGTATATGCATGACTGGTTCTGCAATTAAAGCCATGGCTTAAATGGCTCAGTGAATGGGTATGTGCACTTGTTTGCTCTTGCTGAGGACCAGCACAAACAGACCCCTCTCGGCACCCTTTGACATCCGATGGCGATTTGTTTGTTTCCACATTTCAAACAGTTAGCTTCCGTTGGGCCATTTTAGTTACCTTTTTTCGATAGATTTTTGTTGAGTTTAGAGTGCAGATACAAAGAGAGCAACATGTGGAGGCCAAAGCAATTTACACATAGCACATTGAAGAACAACTCATGAACTAGGTCCGTCCCCTCTGATCACTACAAATAAGAAAGTTCATTCCCAAAATTGATGAAGGGTAAAGTTATAAGAAATGTCTTACTCTAAAAAATAAAAGCGGGATAAATTAGGGGAGAGCTGTGAGACGAGGAATCAATAGCAGTCAACAATTACTAACATATCTATGTATAACCCACAAACCAATTACCCTAATTCATGGAATTATTTGCATGTAAAACGGGGTTCCCATTCGTCAAACAGGGATTTGCGGGCAGAATGACACGCAAATCCCTGTTTTACACTCAAACAATTCCATGAATCGGGGCCATGAACTCTTTGTCAGCCACTTAGAAAATAAACATCTCTAAAACCCTCCCCAGAGGAGAAATCCATCCCCACAACATTTTAGCCTTGATCTTATAAACCTCTTCCTAGTAGGATGGCATAATCCCAGTGAAAGCGAAACTAAAGTGACCAATCACTGAGGTGTTATCTCAATTGAGACCATTCAGAAAAGCCCTGGCAGCACTCTCCTGAGCTTAAGATCTACTCCCAATTTAATTGGAAAACTGATCAATGCAGCCCCCTCTTTTGCATCCAGTTCTTTCTTGATTTGGAGGAGAGCCCTCGTCAAGGCACATTCAAGTCCAGAAAAAGCAATACATGGGGGTCCTCAAACAATACCGTCTTTTGCTTTACAGGTGCTGAGAGTGGACTATCCTTCAACTCAGAGTAGTAAAAAGAAGCACCATTACAGTGCTCGCTTGCGGGGCCTCCTGGTTATGCCCCTGATTGCTGTATTTGACAGGAGGCAGTCTTAGAATATAAACCAATTCGGCAGAAGGTGGTTTAGGTTGTAGGTCTTGCAATGCCACCTCTGACAGAACCCCCGGAGCTCCCAGATGAGATCCACTCTTGAGTCCACCTTCACGATACTAGTGATGTCCATTGTTTAAATTCCACCATTGTGTGGAAGGGCGGCTGAGTCTCAGCATCGCTGTTCTA